>NC_139012.1:46915310-47304259 GCF_964374135.1 Grampus griseus
TTTCCTAGGTAAGATAGTGTAATCGAGCCAATAATAATTAAGTCCCTGTCTCTGAATGAGCCTTAGGAGAAACTAATTTAATGAAAGCAAAACCACCACATGAGAAGTGACCCCATGCTCTGATGGAGAGAAGCAGGAAGTCCATGCAGTGCAGACCTGGCCCCAAGCAGGGGTGCTCCCTTGGAGGGCACTCTGAGCCCCGACACCTCACTGGGACTTCTCCTGAGCCAGAACAGCTCCTGAAAACGGGAGCCCAGGTGGTCAATGATGTGACATTGGTAGTGAGCAACATCCGTCCTGAAGAAGGACTTTCCTGACAGACAGACAGAGCCAGGTATAGAGGAGCCAGGTGTAGAGAGGGGAGTGGAAACAAATCCCTGCCATTTGTTTCTTGGGTTTGTTTCTTTCTTTTTTGCTGACTGTGGTCAGTAAGTGCATGGTTCTTGGAGTGCTCAAATCTATCAAAACATACGGATAAAAATTCACAGTACTAGGTTATCTAAAGTTATTTGCTCTTACTCTGAATGTAGGTGATATGCCTCTTTCCAGGAAACATAACCACAGCACATTCCACATCCTGTAACTGAACAGGCGCTAGTGGTGGGACACTGAAGTGAGCAAGAGCTGTTGGAGTGCAGAGCTCTCCACATGGGGACAGCAGAAGTTACCCAACAAGGCAAGGCCACCCCGTGCCCAGATCCGACAGACAGCTGGGCAGTGGGCAGCTTGGTCTTTGGCTTCCTGATGCCAGTCTCTCCAGTTGTTGCCCAGCATTCATCCACCTAGTGTGGCACTCAGGTAAGTCCTCAGCCAAAAATGTCGCATGTGATCCTTGGCCTGAGACAGCCAGGCTGACTGACCTCTGCTGGTTCTAGCGCTGAAGGTCCTATGTCCTGAGATATTCCAGAGTCCTGGGAAAACTGGGTTGGTTGGTCATACTACACAACATAGTGTGTTCTGAGACCTCTCCTTAGACAGATTCCTGATGAAGTGGGATCCCCAGGCCTCACACATTAGGACATTAGGATTCGAGAGCAGATCAGACTCCCTTGGCCACTGGTGTCACCATTCACATTCTGGCCTCTTTGTTGGAGCAGCAGAGCCTGGAATGAAAGAAGCTCTGCCTCACAAAAGCCTTGCTGAGCTGGTGAGGACGTGCTGTCTCTCCTTCTGGGATCTGGTTTTGAATAGGATTATGGAATAAAAGGAGAAGAGAGGGAAAGAATTTGTCCAGATTCTCGCAGTTAATTAGACAAACATACCAATTTAATTTTGCAATGAAACATATTTTCTGCAACTGAAAGATGGGTGGTGAGGCAAAGCATCTGCTTAATGACAAACAGAGCTGTAAGTCTGACTCTAGTGTTTAAGACAAAAGGCAGACACCTAGCCACGGAGTATGATTCATTAACATTAAACCAGTCAGATTCCATTACCGTGAACTTCCACTGATACAGAAACAAGATAGGCATTAGCTACGCCTTGTTAATCATTCGGGGGTACAGAGATTTTCAACATAAAAGCATCCATAGCTGTAGAATCCAATTGGTCCCAATTATGCCAGACACTCAAGTAATGCTGTACATTGTTAATTTGTTTCAGAATGCCAAAGATGTTGATGTCAGGATTGGAGACTCTTCACCTGATAGGTATATTTATATAAGACATTAAAATAAAACCAGTGGAGAAAATAGAAAAGCAACCCATATAAACAAATACTTCAAGAATATAGAAACCTCTAGACTCTAATTTGTTACTTGCCTAGAGTCATGTTTATCAGAGATAAAGTTCTGTAGAAACAAAATATTAATTTAGACCTGTTATCACAAACTGGCAGCCCACAAGATAAGGAGGCCCAGACAGTGTATAGTTCTGGTTTATTTGTTTTTAATTTCAATTAGGGTTAAACATGGCAGACCAAACACATGTGTTTACATCCACTTCCTCATAAAATGTCACTAAAGTGATAGTAAAGTAATAAAAATAGCATGAACCCTGATGATGAAGAGGACAGGAAGAGAGGTGGTAGAGTATAAGAGATGTCAACAAAATTTTGGGAGACAGAAAGTGAATTGAGGAGTGGTAACAAATTTAGCAAAGAAAAAGCTGAAACTTAAGTGCTTTCAGTTGGCAACAGTAGTATTCATGCAATATGCTTTTTGGAAAGTTAGAAGGTCTTAGACCTGAAAAGCAACACAGAGTTCAAAGTGCACTTGAAGTCTTAATACTGGGATGGGTGGAAAGCCTCTTTCAAGAGCAACTGGACCCTCAAGTCCCCTTTCCCAGTCTGTGTGGTTAGGCAATTCCCCTTACGCTCACCCACCGAGAAGACCAAATGTTTACTCTTTTGGGGAATTGAATCTGAGCCATCCTAGACTCAGGGACATCTGTTCAGTGTAGGGCTGAGGCAGGGGGATTAATTGAAAGTCTACATACAGAACTATTGAGAAGTTCAAAGCCTTCTTCTCTTCTCCTGCTTAGTCCTAGAGCACCAGTAGCCAGACTCACACAACTAGGAAGTCTTCTTTGAAAACCTGAACCACCCCAAAGGAAAGACATAATGATGTTAACATTGAAGAGCTCCAAAGAAAATCAGGTATCGCCCAATAACCCCATGGCAAACCCACCAACCAGTCAACCCTGCCCTTGCATATAGAACTTATAAATGGCTTCTCAATGTTTCACTTTAAGTATCAATAGACCACCAAAGAGCACCAAAACATTTTAGAAAATACTACATTCAAGAGATCAAAACAAACAAAAATATTAAAAAATTAAGGACTCCAAAAAACAATTCAATGGGAGGAGAAGAAACAGAGAAGGATGAGATATATAGCTGTAAAAATGAAAAATCAGAGATCAAGAAAGAGATCAGAAATTTTAAAATTTGAAAGCTGAAATTTTTCTTAAAAATCTATAGAAGAGGGACTTCTCTGGTGGCGCAGTGTTTAAGAATCTGCCTGCCAATGCAAGGGACACATGTTTGAGCCCTGGTCCAGGAAGATCCTATAGGCTACAGAACAACTAAGCCCATGCACCACAAGTACTGAGCCTGTGCTCTAGAGCCCGCAAGCCACAACTACTGAACCTGTGTGCCACAACTACTGAAGCCTACACACCTAGAGACCCTGCTCTGCAACAAGAGAAACCACCGCAGTGAGAAGCCCGCTCACTGCAATGAAGAGTAGCCCCTGCTCACCACAACTAGAGAAAGCCCGCGCACAGCAACAAAGACCCAACGCAGCCAAAACTAAAATAATTAATTTTTTAAAAAATCTATAGAAGAGATGGAAAATAAAGACAGGAAATCTCCATGAAAGCAGAGCAAAAAGATACACAGATAGGCAACAGGGAAGAGGTAATAAGAAAGTCAGAGAATCAGTCCAGGGGATTCCACAATCAACGATTCCAGAAAAAAAAGACATTCCAAAAAGGAGTGGGGAGGTTACTATCAAGAAATTAATACAGGAAAATTTCCCATTCAGGAGTTTTTATACCTAAGGCCAACGAAGTGCCCAGCACCAAGAATGAAAAGATGCCCAGGCCCCAGAAATAAACGTGAACTTTCAGAACAACCAGAATAGAGAGCTTTTACAGAGGAGAAACTCAAACCACCCAAAGGATCAGGAATCAGAAATCAGAATCACTTTGGAATCCTCGATAAGAGTATAAGATGCTAAAATCCAGTCAAGTGGCCTTCAAAACTCTGAGTGAAAAAAATATTTTTCACACTCAAGTTCTTTTACCCAACCAAACTATTAAATACATGTGAAAGTAGAAATCTTCAAACACACAAAGACAAGAAATGTCCCTCTCACACACTTTCTTTAGAAGCCAGCAGCTGCAGCACTTCAACAGAGCAAATGAGGGAACCAGACACAGGAGGAGGAGGCACCGGGATAGAGGGGCCCTAACACAGGACCTGCTAAGGGCAACCCTAGGAGCAAAATGTGCACAGACATGACGAACATGACCCACTCCAGGGAGAAGTCAGGAGTGGGAGAGGGTGACCTCTCTCCATTTTATTACAGTATACATTTTCTATACCATGTGATTTTTTAACCAGTATGTGCTATTTTCATTAAAAAAATATCATTTTTAGAAATTTTCATTGGTTGTAATATGTAAAAATTAGGAGATTTCACATAAAAATTAAAATTTATGGTTTGTATCAGTCAAAATGGGTTAGTTTGAGACACAAATGACCATAAACTCAACATTAAAGAAAAAGTTCCACTTATTTCTTACTCATGCTATATGTTCTCAGTGGGCTGAAAGGGCCTCTGCTTATCTTACCACTCAAGGAGACTGACAGAGGCTTTATCCCAAAACATGTCCCCATGATTTGAAAGGAAGGAAAAAGAGCATAACAGAACCATCACTGTTCTTAAAGCTTCTGCCTGGAAGTGACACATATCACATGCCTGAGTTCATAGCATAGGATATATAATCCATTTACAGAAGGGAACATCACTGGGCCCATGTTTATTTTTAGCAGGAGTCTGCAAGAGTTGAGTAGCTCAGCTTTATTAAATATGTCTTTATTTCTTTAAAGACATATGCACACACAAATTTACTAAAATCTTCTTCACTACACTCTAATGTCTCCCTGACGTGGAGACCCAGATTAGTTGCCATTCACTACTGCACTTGCAATTTTTTATAGTATAGTATATTTTTAAAGGTAGCAATAAAAAGAAAATGAAATATTTCTCTATACCCATAGAGGAAAAACAAAAGTAGAACAAGAGAGTTGATTGTTTCAAGAAAAATGGAATAGATCTTATTCCATCATAGAAGTGAAGAATACTCCTAAAAATTCAGTCTGCAAACAAGGCATACTTTCTTGCACAGTCATTTGCTTTACCTTTTTGTTATGGTTTGTCGAACTTCTAACTCCCTATACCTCAGAATGTAACCTTATTTATGAATAGGGTCCTTGCAGATGTAATTAGTTAAAACAAGATCATCCTGGAGTAGGGTGGATCCTTAATACAATATGACTAGTCCCCTTAAAAGAAGGAAAAGAGACATAGGAGAGAATGCCATGTGACCACAGAGGCAGATTGGATTTATGCCACACAAGGCAGTGAACATCTGGGCCACCAGAAGCTGAAGGGGCAAGGAGGGATCCTCCTTCAGAGACTTCAGAGAGAGCACGGCCCTGGCAACACCTTGATTTTGGTCTAGTGCTGTCAGGGAATAAATTCCTATTGTCAAAAGCCAGCCAGATTGTGGTACTTTTTTACAGCCACCCTAGGAAACTAACACACTTCCTAACCACTGCAGGACCAGACCCTCCTACTTCCAATTTAGAGCAACTGTCTGCAACTGTCTCTTTGCGTGAAGACTTCCTTCTTCCATTGTATATTTAATGGTAACAAAGCAGACTGCAGAAATCATTCTGATCCTGACAATGTCAGTCAGCAAGCCATGAACCATTCACTACCAGTTAGTTCAGCTGGACATAGGACTGTGGACTTTCTAGATTAACTGCTATACAATTCACAATCCCATTAGAAAATGTGGTTCTCCAAGGAAGGGCTTGTGAGCACTACAAATCACAAGAGCATGCTAAGGTCAGAGTCAAGAGTTCCGAGCAGCTAGTAAGGAGCAAGTATTCCAGGTTAGCCAGCTGGGGTTAAAATCCAAGCTGAAGGGCATGAACCAAAAGTTCATTCCAGAGGGTGAGGATGGAGTGTAGTCTAAGGCTCAGAACAAATAAGTAAATCCACATAAAGAGCACAGTGGATGATGACAATTTCTCCTAGGACAGAGACCAGCTGCCCCCTGCAGGAATAGATCTAGCAGATCTCCACTGAGATCAGGTAAGGCAGCTTTGCGGAGGCCCAAGGAGCATGTCCTCAGGTGGTCTTCTTGCACTTTCCTCAGTGCTATTTCAGAGAAAGTTCACACCTATCAAAGCGAGGTGAGCATACTTATCTGAGTCAAGTAACTAAACCACGGCCTGGAGATTCACTAACTTACAAGATGCTATATTGTCAATAGGAAGAAATAGCCTATTTTGCCTGTAAATGCCATGTTGCTTGGGAAATGATATTTTAATTGCCTGTTGGTAGTCTAGCCTTGTTTTTTAGTCTTAACAATTCAGGGCATAATGTCTTCTCATTTGTGTTGTGTCAAAACTATCCTCACTGCATTGTGTTTGTTACACCTTCTCTTTTTCACAAATCACATAGTTTTTTATTAAGGGATTCAGCTTTTATCTTTACTTTCCATGATGTTCAATCAGTTATGTCTCCTAAATCATTTCTTTCTCCTATACATACAAAGACACATCAATACAAAAGGGCTAATTAATTTGGACTTTCATCCTGTGTTGCTTGCCTGTGCTTTTTAGTAGAATGGCCAGAGCACATCGTTTGCTAGTCACTTTTATAATAAGCACTAATTTTCATTCTTAAATAGTTATTGATCTAAATAGCCAACCATAGGAGAATCGTTAAGAAAACTAAACTAAACAATTGCCACAATATGGAAGATTAGGCACTGCTAAGCATGATGCTTAAAAGTAATTTTTCATGTCTTGAGAAAAGACTTGCAATATGATAAGTGAAAAATCAGAATATAATATACAATAATGGTATTGTTCTAATTATGTGAAAAATGTGTGTTAAAACCTAGGCAGTATTTCTTTTGTTCATCCCTTCTCTGTTTTTCAAAATCCCAATAATAAACAAGTATTATTTTTATAATCAGAAAAAGATAAACTATAACAAAATTTTTTGGAACATGAATGGTATTTACAATTACCTTATATTATCCTGTATTACCTCAGAAGAATTCATATTTGCATTCAAAGTCATTGAACAGGGGGCTTCCCTGGTGGTGCAGTGGTTGAGAATCTGCCTGCCAATGCAGGGGACACGGGTTCGAGCCCTGGTCTGGGAAGATACCACATGCTGCGGAGCAACTAGGCCCATGAGCCACAACTACTGAGCCTGCGCGTCTGGAGCTTGTGATCCGCAATAAGAGGCCGTGACAGTGAGAGGCATGCACACTGCGATGAAGAGTGGTACCCGCTCGCCACAACTAGAGAAAGCCCTCGCACAGAAAGGAAGACCCAACACAGCCAAAAATAAATAAATAAGTTAATAAATTTTTAAAAAATCATTGAACAATTTTCCCAATAAAAAAGAATAAAAGGTAAATAAATCTTTACATTTGTATTTAGGCCACTACATTCACACTGGGCATGTGATCTCTCGGGGAAGTTTTCCCATAACAACCCTGCAATCCAAAAGCAGAGTCTGCAAACCAATTCTTAAAAGGTGAAATAGTAAAAATTTTTTTTTTAATCGGGACATAGTTGTTTTACAATGTTGTTTTAGTTTCTATTATACAGCGAAGTAAAGTTGAGTTCCCTGTGCTGTACAGCAGGTTCTCATTAGTTACCTATTTTATACATATTAGTGTATATATGTTAATCCCAATAGTAAATATTTTAGGCTTTGCAGGCTATGTGGTCCTTGTTGCAACTATGTCTACTCAGCTCTGGTGCTCTGGCACCTTAACAGCACAAGCAATGCTTAACCAAAGGACATGGCTGTGCTCCAATAAAACTTTATTTACAAAAACAGGTGGTAGTTTGCCAACCCCTCCTCTAGAGCAATGCATCTCAAACTTTAATGGGCATAAGAATCACCTGGGGATTTAGCTGAAAAGCAGATTCAGATTCAGCAGGTCTACACTGGAGCCTGAGAGTGCATTTCTAACAAGCTTCCACTAGATGCCACTGCTAATGGTCTGAGGACAATACTTTAGCAAGGCAGAGCATCCATTTTATCAGTCACATAACATATAGATTTTCCCTTGAGACAGACCTCATTAGGAGACAATAATACACTGTGTTTACCCACAATACATTTGCATATAGTAATAATATTTTGCTTAATTTTTTTTTACCTTATGCCCTGTTTTATTGGAACTAATTAAGGACATTAAGTGGAAGATAGATGACTTTAAATATTTAAAAATAGTTTACTTAAGCAAAATGATTAATTGATTTTCATGTAGACAAAAATTCATTTATTTGTTCATTCAATAAGCACTTACTGGTTGCTTCTAGACACTAGATTGCCAATTGCTTGGAAAACAAGAATAAAGAAAACACAGTCTCTGCCTTCAAGGAGCTCATCATCAAAAGGGAGAGGAAAACACATGAAAAGACAATTTTATTAAAGAAAATAAGTGGGTCCAAAATAGTTTTTTCTTAGAAGAAGTCAGATCTTTTTACAAAGTTTTTAGATTGCAGAGAGATGTCATTACCCAATGCTGAAAATCCAGCCACTTATCAAACTGTGTCATGGAGGCATCCAACTTATAACAAGTCACAGCGGCCACTTCTGCAAATATTCCTTCAAAACTTGCTATTTTAAGGGCATGTTGTGAATGTAATCCATATTCCCACAGGATTAATTACATGAGGTACTCATGAGTTCACACTAGCTGAAAATCAGGTCTTGACATTCCAAACTCAATATGGGTAAACCAAACTCCTGAACCCCCCAAATCTGTACCACTTGCATCTTTTTAACTCATCTGATGGCAACTCCATCCTTCCTATTGTTCAAGTCAGCCATCCTTGACACCTCCCTCTCTCTAGCACAACAAACTGTCTTATATCTTTACTTGCAAAATATATCCAGAATCTAACCAGTCTTAGACTTCACTGCTTACCACTTCCTTTGCTGCCAACTGGTCCAAGCTTCCATCTACACGACTGCAATATCACCTTAGCTGGCCTCCTAGATTGGACACTATTCTCAGCACAGCAGCCCAAGAGATCCTTTTAAACTTGTCAATAAATGTGATCCTGTCATTCTCTACTCAAAACTCCAGACTATCTCTCCATTCACTCAAATCAAGACCTTACAAAGGCACTTGTGATCCAGCCCCAGATCATTTTTCTGACCTCGTGTCATTCTACTCTCCCCCTTGTTATTCCCCTCCAGCCACTCTGGCTTCCTTGGAGTTGCTAGAATATGCCAACCACATTCCCACCATAAGGCCATTGTTCTAGCTATACCTGCCGCATAGAACAAATTTCCCTCAGGTACCTGCTTGACTAATTCCTTCACTTCTTCAATTCTTTGTTTAGATATCCCCTTCTTAATGATTCCTACTCTGACCACCTACTTTCCCCACAAATACACTCATAATCTCACTATTCTGCTCTTTAAGATATTTTATTGCACATATCACTGCCTAACATACTAGGTAATATTATATTTATTATTTATTGTATTAATCAGTTTGGGCTCCCATAACAAAATATACTATAGACTAGGTGACTTGAACAATGGGAATTTATTTCTCACTGCTTTGGAGGCTGGAAATTCCAAGTGAAAGCCCTTTTCCTAGTTTGCAGACACTACCTTCTCACTGTGTCCTCACTTGTGGAAAGAGAAGCAGCAAGCTCTCTGGTGTTTATACTTAAAGGGCACTAATACTATCATGAGGGTCCCACTCTTATGACTTTGTGTAATGTAGTTACCTCCCCAAAGCTCCAGGGTCAAATACCATCACACTGTGGGATTAGGGCTTCAACATGTAAAGTTTAGGGGAGCACAGTTCAGTCCATAGCATTTATCATCTCCACCCCCCCCAAACTTTGTGTAAATTCCACAAGAATAGAAATCTTTGTTTTGTTCACTGCAGCATCTCCAACCCCAAGAAGAGTGCCCAACCCAGATTTGTCAATGATTGAATGAGTTTATCCCACTGTACCAATATAGGACCTTTGCACCCCTTGAAAGTCTTTCCCAGTAATTTGGAGAAGTTTTCAGGAGTGTCTCCCATGAGTTCATGAATAGCCATTTCAGGTCTTTGCCCTGCTGATGGTTGCTGTTCATAATCATTCTTGAGGGCACCTCCCACCCATCCCTGCTGCCAGCCCCACAACCACTATAACCACCCTCTGCCTATGCGAAGGACAGATGAAGCTCCTGAATCTCCGAAGCAGTAAAGCTGTGGCACATTCCCCACAGCCCTTGCTGAGGTGAACATTGTGTTTTGGAAGCAGTGGAGAGAATGCTCACCATTCTCATTTGTGGCCATGCATTTTCACTGGGGCACCACAATAGGCCTGTGCACAGAAGCCTATGGACTACTGGACCTACAGACTCCCCCAAAAGTTCAGAAATATCTGAATTCCACCAACAGAAGCAACTTCAAGTTCACCCATTCTTCAATTCCAAGATGGTGCTTCTAAATTTTGCTGATGGATGGGTGGATAATGTAAATTTGTTACTTTGTCAAGATGTTGTCCCTTGGGTTATTGAGTACTACTCTTATAGGCTCAAGCCATTGCTGAGTATCAAAAATGTGAAGATTAAGTGAAAAAGCATGTATCCAACAAGCCACACTTAACCTGAAGTGCATAAGGCATTTGTCTTGTAGTTCCTTGAAAGAAAGGCACTAAACGTATAAAGAAAACCTTTCTTGTTATACATTATTCAAAGGCAATTTGGATATACATCTTGTTATATACATTATTCAAATGTAATTTTTCACAGTAACAAATAAATACTCAAAAATGTCCCACTGCCAAAGGATATATCAATATTGGATGAAGTTCATTCACAATTTATTTATTTATTTATAATTTTATTTAGAAACAACTTAAGAGTCTTTCTATTACTTTTATAAATGTCAGTTGGGTGGCTTTTTTTCTTCGTTGAATTACATTTAAATTCCCTTTTCCTCAAACCAATTTAACTGCAGTGTTTCTGTTTTCATCAGAGGCAAGATAAGTACATCAGACAGAGAATCAAAGTCCTGGCTGTGATAACAGTGGGCTGTGTGACGGCGGACAGTCTGTGTCTCAATTTCCTTGTAGATAAAATGAAATGTTTGGATCAGATCATCTCTAATACCTTTTCCAGCAATATATTTTCTTGATTCCGTGTTTTAAGAAGAACCAACCTAATTTTAAGGGTTGGAAATGACTCATTATCAGCGCACATTCAAACTCACCATTAAGTAATAAACTGCAATTTCAATTCATCTTTAAGAGTTCAAAAATAATTACTTACATTGTAATTAAATTGTTTAAAATTTCTACATATATTATAGGAGAATCGCTTCTTGAAGTATGCTATACTAACATAATTATTTAAATTTTACAGATGCATTTATTTGGTCAACAATTTTTGAGCACCTAGTATGTGTCAGGAATTATGTTAGGTCTTGTACACATAGTTACAACATAGTCTCTGCTTTTAAGGACTAGATGAGTAAGATAAGATAATGGCAATAAAAATGCTGTAAATCTAGGATGAATTCTATATAAGGTCCAGAGTGGACATAAGGGAAAGAAGAAGTCAATTCTATCTGGAGGGAGGGGCTGAGGAAGGCTTTCCAGAGGAAATGGGCTTGATCTGAGAGTCTTAGTGAGAAGGAGAGAGAGAAGGGTGAAGGTGTTCTGGGAAAGGAAGATACACCTGCAGAGATAGTAAAGCTTAAGCTGGCACCTTCGGGAGGACAAGTACTCCACTAAGCCTGGGGCTTCAGCAAAAGAAGAGTCAAGCAAGAGAAGATAAATGAGGACTTTCCATCTCGCGCTAAGGAGCTAGGTTTTAACTAGCAGTGATAGGGAGTCATTTAAGGATTTTAAGCAGGGAAATAATGGTTAGATGTACATTATTGGAAGCTTCCTTTAACATTGTTTTGGAAGATGAATCAGATCATGGCCAAGGAAGGCAGGGAGATGACATATTAGTTTGTCATGGCTGCCATAACAAAGTGCCACAGACTGGGCAGCTTAAACGACAGAAATTTCTCACAGTTCTGGAGGTTTGAAGTCTGAGATCAAGGTGTCAGCAGGGCTGTTTCTTTTGAGACCTCTCTGCATGCCTTGTAGACGATGGTCTTCTCTTTGACGTCACATAATCTTCCCCTTGTGTCTTTCTCTGTCCTAATCTCTT
Organism: Grampus griseus; assembly: GCF_964374135.1. Taxonomy (NCBI): domain Eukaryota; kingdom Metazoa; phylum Chordata; class Mammalia; order Artiodactyla; family Delphinidae; genus Grampus; species Grampus griseus. Next base: position 46,927,259 of record NC_139012.1, read on the forward strand.
CTTATAAGGACTCAGTCTTTTGTGGGATTACGGCCCATAAATATGACCTCATTTTACTTTAATGACCTCTTTAAAGGCTCCATCTCCAAATACAGTTGCATTCTGAGGTACTGGGGTTTGGAACTTCAGCATAGCGATTTCAGCAGTATGTAATTCAACCCATAACAGATAAGTTATGTAAAGTATGCTGCAATGGTCCAGCTAATAGACAGAAGCATGAACAAGGCAAGAGCACTGGGGATGCAGGGGTAGTGATGGGCACAGGTTACATTAAGAAGGACCTGGTCACCACCTAGATCTGGGAGGGAAAAGCAGAAAGAGAAGAAGGAGGACTCCTAGATTTCTGGAGGATGGCAGTGCTCCCTAAGAGAAGCAGGGCCAGGTATGAGGAGGGGATTTTGAATTTTTATGTTTTTTTAATATGTTATGATATGATATGTGTTCATTAATTTTTGTACTTATCAACACATTGTATATACCTTAAAGAGTCACATATCACAGGCTTAAGTCAAAAAGAAATCTTTGAAGCCCACCCACCTCCTATGCCTTCTCCCCTGCTCAGAAGCAATCACTTTCAACTCTTAGCTCTTTCTTCTGTTATTTACCACGATGTTTCTAAATAATACTAACGTTATGTTGATGGGGCTTAACATCATTCTGCCTTCTGAGTTCGGTACTGATTGGGAGGCAGGCACAGGAAGTCAGATGGCTGAAGATCAAAGCATCAGCTTGATTACTGACCAAAGCAGATGGGCTCCCTAAAAGTCCACCCTGAATTTAACTTGCCTGCCCAGGCATGGCAGAGGTGGACAAACTGCAGGCAGTGCATGCCCTGAGAGCTTCCCTTCTCACTAGAGCAGAGGTGCAGGACTCTTGCAAACTGGATACTGTTCAAAAGATCTCAGAAGAGCCTGACCAGGCCTGGCTCCAACTCCCCAATTTACCTGTAAGATAAGGTCCAGGTAAAAGAAACAGAAACAGAAAAATATTCCACCAACCAAAAAAACAATCAAAAGAGTTAAAAATAAAATCAAGAAAGAATGAAGTTGCTGATACTAAGGAATCCTTGTTAATTTTTATGTATAATGATGATATCACAGTTATACTTTTAATTTTTTTATTTTATTATTATTTTTTAAATTTTTTTTTGACTGCATTGGGTCTTTCGCTGCTGTTCGCAGGCTTTCTCTAGTTGCTGCAAGTGGGGGCTACTCTTCTGCGGTGCGTGGGCTTCTCATTTGGTGGCTTCTCTTGCTGCAGAGCATGGGCTCTAGGCACATAGGCTTCAGTAGTTGTGGCACGTGGGTTCATTAGTTGTGGCTCACGGGCTCTGGAGCGCAGGCTCAGTAGTTGTGGTGTATGGGCTTAGTTGCTCCGCAGAATGTGGAATCTTCCTGGACCAGGGCTCAAACCCGTGTCCCCTGAATTGGCAGACGGATTTTTAACCACTGTGCCACCAGGGAAAAGTTCTGCAATTATGCTTTTTAAAATATTTATTTTATTTTGGCAGTACAAGCTGAAATATGCATGGGTGAAATGAAACGATGTCTGGAATTGCTTCAAATTAATATCAGAGGGAGTAAATGAAGGTTTAGATGAAACAAGATTGGCTGTAAGTTGAAGCTGGGTGATGCTTCCGGGCCTTCATTATTTTATTTTTCTTACATTTATATCCATTTATTAAAATTTTCCATAACAAAAATTTTAAAGAGAAAGAGAAAGAATTAAGTTACAAAACCAAGAGATAGTGAGTTTCAAGATGGAAGTAGTCAAAATTGACAAGGCTACTGAGAAGTTAAGTAAGATAATAAGGCAAAGTTCTTTGCTTTGATGATTTGAAAGATATTTATTCATTTCTTGAGCAGGTATTATGTACCTGGCACTACTCTAGGGACAGAACACACAGTGGGGAACAAAATAGAGAAGACCCCTGCCCTCTTAGAAATTACCTTCTAATGACAGTGACCTTTCTCAGAACAGTTTCATGCAGTGGTGAAGTGTAGCTGCCTAACAGCAATAGGCACAGAGTTAGAGGGAAGTGAGGAGGTAAATATAAGGCAGAGTACATTTTTTGAGGGAAAAAGAAAAACAATGCAGTAGCTGGAAGAGGCTCTTTCTTTTTTTTTTTTTTTAATGTGAGACTTGAGAATATGGGCAGGCTATGAGGATGGAGCTGGTAGAGGGGGAGATATTGTAAAAACAGAAAAAATAATGAATAATTTCCTGGAATAGCTGGGAGAGAATTGCATCAGACCTCAGTGGAGGGATCTTCCTTGAATAAAAAAAGGCCACATTTTCCTTAAGTTTAGTGTAAAGGAGGAGAAGGTGGATTCTGTGGAATGAAACTGGCCTGAGAAAAGTTAGCCTGGTCCAGGCCATATGTATTATGTAGGAAGTGGGCACAGATGTTCCTACTCCTAGACCACCAGGAATGCTCATCTTTTCCTTCCAATTCACATCTGCTACTTAGATAACACCTATTTATATCCCATTCACTTCCTCAGAAATTCCATCCCAGACTTCATAGTTTAAATAAGGTTCTCTGTATATCAGGTAGAAATGCATTCAGCTGCAAGTAGCAAAAAAACCAGTGTATTACTAATAACAAGGAAGCCTCTTAATGATGCTATTAAGACTCTAGGTTTGCTCATTCTTTCTCCTCCACTATTTTAATTGATGTTTGTTTCATCCCCATGGAAACAAAATGGCTGCTGTGGCACCAGACATCATGTCTCAAGTAGGAAGAAAGAGGAAAGAACAGTGCCAGAGGCATCTGTCCCTTTTATCAGAGAAAGCAAAAGGTTTTGTTTGTTTTTTTTCCCCCTGAACCCTCTTACAGACATCTGCCCATACATATTGGCCAAAACTATGTCACCTGGCCATTCCTACCGCTAGAGAGTCTTGGAAAGTGTTTGCCAAACTGTAGAATTGTGCAAAAAAAAAAAAAAGCTAGGCTCGGAATGGCTGTAAGTAGTGATTTAACAGTATCTGTCATACCCTTATTGTACTTTCTTACTAGACTATATGCTCCCTGCAAACAAGGCTCATGTCCATGCCTCTCACCAACATATGCCATTTACTGGAGCAATACCTAGAGGGGAAGAACATCTGAAATTTTTGCTGACCAAGCATCTGTCTTTTGTGCCTTCTTTTGGTTACAGAACATAGATTTTCCTTTGGGGAATGGCCCCAGTGTATGCAATTGTGGTAGGACTGTCAGTCAAGGGGTCCTATCCTTCCCACCAAGGTGTGAGAATTGACTCAAGTTTGTCATTTTCCCATTTTCCTGGAAAGTTAAATCTTCACAGGGTGAAAAGGTTGGAAGCATGGATGCCAGGAAAGCCTCTCTCTAGCTCCTGCTGTTAGACCCTTGGAGCTTCCCTGGGTCTTGTCTTGGAGGCCTACTTGGTTCAGCTTTGCCTTCTATTCTGTGAGCCACCTTCTATCTTGACCATAAATTCTTTTATTATTTTGTTCCTTTATCAAGTGCATCAAAGAAGCCTAGCTGATGAAAGCAGGCATTTAATTATTTGCTGAATGACTATTGTTTTGACCAAAGTTAACCTATAAACCAGAGGGTCCTGAAACCAAAATGAAATAAACTGAATAAGATTCCAACATTCATTTGGGGCCAAACTTCTTGACTGGCAATGTTTTACTTAAGTGACTGCAAAATGTCCCTTTTTGTCAATCTCTTCATTTTAAATGTCAGTGATTATGTTTTTTATGATCTGATTTACTCTCCCATGGTGCTTCTATTCTAATCTCCACTGTCTGCCAGCCCATGCCCTCTTCGTCCTCTCTCCTCATTCCTCTTGAAAGGCATCTGTTACCTCTAGACAAGCAGCTATCAAAGGAATCTCTCTTCACACACATCTGCAAGTTGTCAGAATGACAGTTTCAGAGGGATGTTACATCGTCACCTCCAACTCTGAATGGTACATTTTCTTTTCCTTCAGGTTTGCACCTGAATGTACAGTTCTGGTCATCTTTGAAAACCTTTTGCTCACAGCCAAGTTGTTTCTTCTAAGGGAGAAACTTTGGGGGTATTCTGTTCCAACTCCTTCCCTTTGAAGAAGAAGAGGGATGCCCAGGGCATGCTGTGACCATCCCAATGGCACACACTCAGTTCTTAATAAAGCCGGCGTGAGCACTGAGTCTGGGGACTCCCTGATGATTATTCTTTCCAGCAGACTGCACTATTTTCTTGGTCTTTACATTTGTTTATACTCCTCTAGAACTCCACACTATGTAAGATAATAAAATACTTCCCCCTAAAATCTCTACCTCCACTTCCTAATTATTTTGTATCCTCAGCTAAAAGTGATTGCCGGTGGAGTTCTCCATGACTCTTTCACTGGTGAGTGCCCTTGGGACAAACATTGTGGAAGTGAGGGGAGGAAACAGAAGTGGACACAGAGAAAAGTCGAGTGGTGAGGCAGGCCCCCGAGAGCTCAGCCAAGCCCACGGAGAAGCTCTGGAGCTAGAGCAGCCCTTCAGAGTTCCCCCAAGCTGACCCAGGATGGTGGCCCCTGTCACTGCAGATTGATCACCCAGCAATGATGTGACCTTGGTCTCAGATGGGCTGAGTGCTGAAGCTGTTGACTGACAGCACTGTGGCAGCCAGGAGAGAAGTCCTCCTTTGAAGGGGGTCATATCCACTGACACTGTTACCCTCCCAACAACTAACACTAGTCGTACCAGTAGTCCTAGAAATTGTCATGATTCCTGCCCCTGAGGAGCTTGTAGTCTAGTGAGAGAAACCTTAATAAATCATGATGATAATTAAAGCATAAAATTAAACACATAAGAAAACAGACTCACAAGGAGGAGGTGATTATGTACATGCAGAAGAGGGGTGACTGAATCAGGATAGACAAGGCCCAGGAAACACAAGAGTGGAGGAAGAGCCAGCAGCCTCTGCCTTTCTTTTTTTTTTTTTTTTAACATCTTTATTGGAGTATAATTGCTTTACGATGGTGTGTTAGTTTCTGCTTTATAACAAAGTGAATCAGCTATACATATACATATGTCCCCATATCTCTTCCCTCTTGCAACTCCCTCCCTCCCACACTCCCTATCCCACCCCTCTAGGTGGTCACAAAGCACCGAGCTGATCTCCCTGGGCTATGCGGCTGCTTCCCACTAGCTATCTATTTTACACCTGGTAGTGTATATATGTCCATGCCACTCTCTCACTTTAACCCAGCTTACCCTTCCTCCTCTCCATGTCCTCAAGTCCATTCTCTAGTAAGTCTGTGTCTTTATTCCCGTCTTGCCCCTAGGTTCTTCATGACCTTTTTTTTTTTCTTAGATTCTATATATATGTGTTAGCATACGGTATTTGTTTTTCTCTTTCTAACTTACTTCACTCTGTATGACAAACTCTAGGTCCATCCACCTCACTACAAATAACTCAATTTCATTTCTTTTTATGGCTGAGTAATATTCCATTGTATATATGTGCCACATCTTCTTTATCCATTCATCTGTTGATGGACACTTAGGTTGCTTCCATGTCCTGGCTATTGCAAATAGAGCTGCAATGAACATTGTGATACATGACTCCTTTTGAATTATGGTTTTCTCAGGGTATATGCCTAGCAGTGGGATTGCTGGGTCATATGGTAGTTCTATTTTTAGTTTTTTAAGGAACCTCCATACTGTTCTCCATAGTGGCTGTATCAATTTACATTCCCACCAACAGTGCAAGAGGGTTCCCTTTTCTCCACACCCTCTCCAGCATTTATTGTTTCTAGATTTTTTGATGATGGCCATTCTGACCGGCGTCTTTCTTGACAAATGAAACCTGCTCACGTTTGCATTGGAAAGTCTCTGTTTCCTTCCTTCCTTTTAAGGTCTCCCTCTCCTAAATATCTTTCCTTTGAATATAATCCTCTTCATTTCTCACTCATTTCATGCATTTTCCTTGTTTCTTCTAATGCCTAGGGAGTTATTTTTCTCTACCTAAAAAGCTAGTCCCTCAGCACGTTTTAAGGTAAGCTTTAAAAACTAATTGTGCGACATTTTTGCACATTCACTGTGATTGCACACCTGGCAAACAGCATTTTCAAGGGATCTATAGAGTTAAGGCGTTCAGGTTTCAAATATGTACATAGTTAATTTTCTGATGTTAATAAAGGAAATATTTGAATGCTAATTAGAAATAAAATCCTGAACAGGGAGGGAAGTGGGAAATGGAGGCCTTTAACAAGTATTTACTGGTAAGGAGATTTTTAACAGGTGATGCTGCCAGATCTGAAATTTGTTATGTTGCAAATTTGACAAAGGGAATATAATCAGGAAATGCAAACTGGGACTTACAATGCCTTGGCCAAAAAAAAAAAAAAACAAAGAAGGGAGGGAGGGAGGAGGGAAGGAAGAAAGAAAAAGAGACAAACAACTTGCCCTATTCAGACTTGAGAATTGGAAGAAGGGAACACACACTGAACTGCATTTGAAAATAACTGGCAGAGGCCTCCTCAGAGAGCCTGGCCACTTTCCACTTACTGGTGGAGCTGGCCTCAGACCCACAGCGGAAGATCGTTGAAAAGTCTGGCATGCCAAGCCACCACCTCATTTCCCAGGGGAACTTCCCACACACAGTGAGAACGAGTGAGGGCAAACCTCAAACCCACAGCACACTACACTGGAACGCTTTCAAGCCAGGCACTTGAACTGCACACTGGCTGCAGCCTGCTGGCAAGTGACAAATGGAAAGCGGCCCGAAGCCATTGCTGTCTGTGCCAAGAAAAGCCTGTGCAGTCAGGGACCGACCTGGGTCCTGCACCTAGAGGGTTGGGGGGTGCGGGTAGGATGCAATCATTACAGTGAGCCAAAGTCCTCCCTCCCCTTTGACAGTAGAGTCAAGCCCAACCTGTATTTGATGGCCTGTAAGAATGGGTAATACTATTCACAACGCTTTGGGGGTGAAATGTTTTGTGAGTTGCTCAGGCCCACCTGGAGGGTTGGTAGCTGCCCTAGGCCACAGAATCATTTCGTTAGAGCAGCTTCTGTGTAGTTTCGCCTTTACATTTGGAATCTTCTGGTTCTGACGATGAATTACAACCTAATACAGCTGAAGGGTGTGGCAGGCCTCTCCAGATCCATGAATTATGTGAGCTCCTGAGAGGAGGAAGCAGAGATTATTCGCAAGTTAAGGCTTTGGCATCTGTCCCTGTTGCCTCTGAGCTCAGAGTCGTACTGCAGTCCAGGAGCCGACTTTGTGACACCAAAAACCAAAGACAAACCTCAACCACCAGCACCATGTGCTGTTAAAACAACAAAGAACAAGTATGTGTGTGTCTCTGTCCATGTCCAGGTTACCGGGGATGTGAAAACAAAGCCAAAGGAACCAAACACCCAGCTGGTACCAGAGAATGACATGTTTGCATTTAAATACTTCAACTTAAAAAGTGATTTAAAAAAAAATTTTTTTTAAATAAATTATTCCCGAACATGGCTTTGGTGCAGGTTGCATTCATATATATAACTTTATTTTTACGTTTAATCATCATTTGGGAACATCTTTTATGTATCAGGCACCATGCCAGGTGGTAGGGAAGAATAAAAAGTAAATAAATTTGGGCTTCCCTGGTGGCGCAGTGGTTGAGAGTCTGCCTGCCGATGCAGGGGACACAGGTTTGTGCCCCAGTCCGGGAAGATCCCACATGCCGTGGAGCGGCTGGGCCCGTGAGCCATGGCCGCTAAGCCTGCGCGTCCGAAGCCTGTGCTCCACAGTGGGAGAGGCCGCAACAGTGAGGCCCACGTCCCCCCCAAAAAAAGTAAATAAACGTAATCTCAAAAGAGCTTATATTGTAGAGACTCGTGGGAAATCGTGTTCAGAATGGTCATAACTAAACTTTGAATCAAAACACAATTATGTCCTTCAAAGAGGCACTTTCACAGAGGCTTCTGCTCCTAGGACCTCCTTAAGTATGACCAGTTTCCCACTTTATAGTGGGGTAACTGTTTCTGTGAGTGAACTTATGAGGACAGGGAATAGTAGAGCTTTCCGTAGAGCTTTTTCCTTTTCTTGCTGCTTCCCCAAAGTAGCAGTGTATCACACAGAGGGAGAGCAGGTAACTCAGAGAACTTGTGAGTAACAGGTTTGAATGGGCCTTTTTATTTTTGCTGTTATAAATGGAACATGTTTTTTAAATAAGAAACCATCTATTTTAATGTTTGTGAGAATTCTTAGACAACAGCTAATACTGACTACTTAATACCACAGAGTTCAATGTTTCACATAATATTTTCTTCTTTTAGTAGTCAATGAGGTAGGTGCAATTATCATCTCCAGGTGAGGAAACATGCTCAGAGAGGCTAAATTACCTGCATAAGGGCACACAGTTAATAAAGAATGGAACACGGATACTGACCCAGGCACTTGGACTTGGCAATTCTGCCTTCCCCTGTGGTTGGGACTTCCTTATCACTTTTCACTGGTGTCTAATAAATGGGAGAATTCTTTAAAGAATTACTAGGACTGTTTGGTTGAAAAAAGTCTCCATTTGGACACATTTATGGAGTAGCAGTTGCCAAGGAAGCCACAGATCTATGATATATACCTGCCCTCACCTTCCAGGCAGGAGCAATGTGTTCTCTTCTGAACCCCTGCACTGTTCTATTCTTCTATTATCCTCTACTCTATTAATTTATTTATTTGTATTTCTCCTCTTGTAAATGATTATACCCAGCAGGAGGGATTTTGAATTATTTATCTTTGGATTCCCAGCATCTATCACAGTGCCAGGTGTATTGTATGTATTCAATGAATGTTTAAATGACTGAATAACTGAAATAATCCAGAGACTTAAATATTAATAACATAGATCAGAACTAAAAGAAATCAGTTGAGTGGGGTACAAGTGGAATTTATTGAGACTTACTATGTGCAAAGTACTGTGATTTGTTTATTTTAATTCAATTAATCTTCAGAACAAACTTGTGAGGTAAAACTATATCTCCCATTTTATAGGCAAGGTAATTAAAGCTTGGAGAGTTTTAGCAGGTTGCCCTGGGTCACATAGCTAGCAAAGAGTAGCACTGGATTTAACTCAGGTCTTCTGCTTTCAAAGCCCCTGTTTTTTTTCTGTCCTTCTTCCTTTAAAGATGATCTCTACCTTTCCAATTGCTACCACCAAGTTCAAAGAATTCTATTCTTCTTCAATTGCACCATACCTCGTTTTCTTTCTTAAACTTTGTAAGAATAGTCTCATAATGTTAATTCCTTTATAATCTAGCAATCTCAAAAGTTAGTTAAGTTTTGAGTAGGAACCAAGATGGTGGAGTAGAAGGACGTGCTCTCACTCCCTCTTGCGAGAACACCAGAATCACAACTGGCTGCTGGACAATCATTGACAGGAAGACACTGGAACTCACCAAAAAATTACCCCACATCCAAAGACAAAGGAGAGGCCACAATAAGATGGTAAGAGGGGCGGAATAACAGTAAAATCAAATCCCATAATCAGTGGGTGGGTGACTCACAGACTGGAGAACACTTATACCACAGAAGTCCACCCACTGGAGTGAAGGTTCTGAGCCACACGTCAGGCTTCCCAACCTGGGGGTTTGGCAACAGGAGGAGGAATTCCAAGAAAGTCAGACGTTGAAACCTAGTGGGAATTGATTGCAGGACTTTGACAGGACTGGGGGAAACAGAGACTCCACACTTGGAGGGCACACACATAGTAGTGTGCACATTGGGATCCAGGGGAAGGAGCAGTGACCCTAGGGGAGACTGAATCAGACCTATCTGCCAGTGTTGTAGGCTCTCCTGCAGAGGCGAAGGGTGTCAGTGGCTCATCGTGGGGACAATGACACTGGCAGCAGAAGTTCAGGAAAGTACTCCTTGGTGGGAGCCCTCCCAGAGTCTGCCATTAGCCCCAGCAAAGAGCCCAGGTACGCTCCAGTGTTGGGTTGCCTCATGCCAAACAACCAACAGGGAGGGAACTTAGCCCTACCCATCAGCAGTCAAGTGGATTAAAGTTTTACTGAGCTCTTCCCACCAGAGCAAACCCAGCTCTACCCAACACCAGTAACTTCCATCAAGCCTCTTAGATAGCCTCATACACCAGAGGGCAGAAAGCAGGAGCAAGAAGAACTACAATCATGCAGCCTGTGGAGCAAAAACCACATTCACAGAAAGATAGACAAGATGAAAAGGCAGAGGGCTATGTACCAGTTGAAGGAACAAGATAAAAGCCCAGAAAAACAACTAACTGAAGTGGAGATAGGCAACCTTCCAGAAAAAGAATTCAAAATAATGATAGTGAAGATGATCCAGGACCTTGGAAAAAGAATGGAGGCAAAGATCCAGAACATGCAAGAAATGCTTAACAAAGACCTAGAAGAATTAAAGAACAAACAGAGATGAACATTACAATAACTGAAATGAAAACTACACTAGAAGGAATCAATAGCAGAATAACTGAGGCAGAAGAACGGATAAGTGACCTGGAAGACAGAATGGTGGAATTCACTGCTGTGGAACAGAATAAAGAAAAAAGAATGAAAAGAAATGAAGACAGCATAAAGGACCTCCAGGACAACAAAAAACGCAACAATATTAGCATTATAGGGGTCCAAGAAGGAGAAGAGAGAGAGAAAGGACCAGAGAAAATATTTGAAGAGATTATAGTCCAAAACTTCCCTAACATGGGAAAGGAAATAGCCACCCAAGTCCAGGAAGAGCAGAGAGTCCCAGGCAAGATAAACCCAAGGAGAAATATGTTAAGATACATAGTAATCAAATTAGCAAAAATTAAAGACAAATAAAAATTATTGAAAGCAGCAAGGGAAAAACGAAAAATAACGTACAAGGGAACTCCCATAAGGTTAACAGCTGAATCCTCAGCAGGAACTCTACAAGGCAGAAGGGAGTGGCACGATATACTTAAAGTGATGAAAGGGAAGAACCTACAACCAAGATTACTCTACCCAGCAGGATCTCATTCAGATTCAATGGTGAAATCAAAAGCTTTATAGACAAGCAAAAACTAAGAGAATTCAGCACCACCAACCCAGCTCTACAACAAACGTTAAAGGAACTTCATTAAGTGGGATATACAAGAGAAGAAAAGGACCTACAAAAACAAACCCAAAACAATTAAGAAAATTCATCACAGGAACATACATATCGATAATTACCTTAAACATGAATGGATTAAATGCTCCAACCAAAAGACACAGGCTTGCTGAATGGATGCAGAAACAAGACCCATATATATGCTGTCTACAAGAGACCCACTTCAGACATAGGGACACATACAGACTGAAAGTGAGGGGATGGAAAAAGATACTCCATGCAAATGGAAATCAAAAGAAAGCTGGAGTAGCTATACTCATATCAGATAAAATGGACTTTAAAACAAAGAATGTTACAAGAGACAAGGAAGGACATTACATAATAATCAAGGGATCAATCCAAGAAGATATAACAATTATAAATATATATGCACCCAACATAGGAGCACCTGAACACATAAGGCAACTGCTAACAGCTATAAAAGACGAAATCGACAGTAACACAATAATACTGGGGGACGTTAACACCTCACTTACACCAATGGACAGATCATCCAAAATGAAAATAAATAAGGAAACAGAAGCTTTAAATGACACAATAGACCAGATAGATTTAATTGATATTTATAGGACATTCCATCCAAAAACAGCAGATTACACTTTCTTCTCAAGTGCACACGGAACATTCTCCAGGACAGATCACATCTTGGGTCACAAATCAAGCCTCAGTAAATTTAAGAAGATTGCAATCACACCAAGCATCTTTTCTGACCACAACGCAATGAAATTAGAAATGAATTACAGGGAAAAAAACATAAAAAACACAAACACATGGAGGCTAAACAATGCATTACTAAATAACCAAGAGATCACTGAATAAATCAAAGAGGAAATCAAAAAATACCTAGAGACCAATGACAATGAAACCACGATGATCCAAAACCTATGGGATGCAGAAAAAGCAGTTCTAAGAGGGAAGTTTATAGCTATACAAGCCTACCTCAAGAAACAAGAAAAATCTCAAGTAAACAATCTAACCATACACCTAAAGGAACTAGAGAAAGAAGAACAAACAAAACCCAAAGTTAGCAGAACAAAAGAAATCATAAAGATCAGAGCAGAAATAAATGAAATAGAAACAAAAGAAACAATACCAAAGATCAATAAAACTAAAAGCTGATTCTTTGAGAAGATAAACAAAATTGATAAACCTTTAGCCAGGCTCATCAAGAAAAAGAGGGAGAAAACTCAAATCAATAAACTTAGACATGAAAAAGGAGAAGTTACAACAGACACAGCAGAAAAAGAAAGCATCCTAAGAGACTACTACAAGCAACTCTATGCCAATAAAATGGACAACCTGAAAGAAATGGACAAATTCTTAGAAAGGAATAACTTTCCAAGACTAAAGCAGGAAGAAACAGAAAATATAAACAGACCAATCACAAGTAATGAAATTGAAACTGTGACGAAAAATCTTCCAACAAAAAAAAGTCCAGGACCAGATGGCTTCACAGGTGAATTCTATTAAGCATTTAGAAAAGAGTTAACACCCATCCTTCTCAAACTCTTCCAAAAAATTGCAGAGGGAGGAACACTACCAAACTCATTCTAGGAGACCATCATCACCCTGATACCAAAACCAGACAAAGCTACTACAAAAAAAGAAAATTACAGACCAATATAATTGATGAACATAGATGCAAAAATCCTCAACAAAATACTAGCAAACAGAATCCAACAACACATTAAAAGGATCATACACCATGATCAAGTGGGATTTATCCCAGGGATGCAAGGATTCTTCATTATACACAAATCAATCAATGTGATACACCATATGAAAAAATTGAAGAATAAAAACCATATGATCATCTCAATAGATGCAGAAAAAGCTTTTGACAAAATTCAACACCAATTTATGATAAAAACTCTCCAGAAAGTGGTCCTAGAGGGAACCTACCTCAACATAATAAAGGCCATATAAAACAAACCCACAGCAAACATCATTCTCAGTGGTGAAAAACTGAAAGCATTTCCTCTAAGATCAGGAATGAGACAAGGATGTCCACTCTCACCACTATTATTCAACATAGTTTTGGTAGTCCTAGCCACAGCAATCAGAGAAGAAAAAGAAATAAAAGGAATCCAAATTGGAAAAGAAGAAGTAAAACTGTCACTGTTTGCAGATGACATGATACTATACGTAGATAATCCTACAAATGCCACCAGAAAACTATTAGAGCTAATCAGTGAATTTGGTAAAATAGCAGGATACAAAATTAATGTACAGAAATCTCTGGCATTCCTATAAACTAATGATGAAAAGTCTGAAATAGAAATTATGGAAACACTCCCATTTACCATTGCAACGAAGAGAAGAAAATACTAGGAAAAAACTTACCTAGGGAGACAAAAGACCCATATGCAGAAAACTATAAGACACTGATGAAAGAAATTAAAGATGATACCAACAGATGGAGAGATATACCACGTACTTGGATTGGAAGAATCAATATTGTGAAAATGATTATACTACCCAAAGCAATCTACAGATTCAATGCAATCCCTTTCAAATTACCAGTGGCATTTTTTACGGAACTAGAACAAATCATCCTAAAATTTGTATGGAGACAAAAAAGACCTCGAATAGCAAAAGCAGTCTTGAAGGAAGAAAATGGAGCTGGAGGAATCAGACTCCCTGACTTCGGACTGTACTACAAAGCTACAGTAATCAAGACAATATGGTACTGGCACAAAAACAGAAACACAGATCAATGGAACAAGACAGAAAGCCCAGGGATAAACCCACGCACCTAAGGTCAAGTAATCTATGACAAAGGAGGCAAAGATACACAATGGAGAAAAGGCAGCCTCTTCCATAAGTGGTGCTGGGAAAACTGTAAAAGAATGAAATTAGTACACTCCCTAATACCGTACACAAAAATAAACTCAAAATGGATTCGATAACTAAATGCAAGACTGGACTCTATAAAACTCTTAGAGGAAAACTTTGGAAGAACACTCTTTGACATAAATCACAGCAAGATGTTTTTTGATCCACCTCCTAGATTAATGGAAATAAAAACAAAAATAAACAAATGGGACCTAATGAAACTTCAAAGCTTTTGCACAACAAAGAAAACCATAAACAAGATGAAAAGACAACTCTCAGAATGGGAGAAAATATTTGCAAATGAATCAACGGACAGTAGATTAGTCTCCAAAATATATAAACAGCTCATGCAGCTCAATATTAAAGAAACAAACAACCTAATCCAAAAATGGGCAGAAGACCTAAAGAGACATTTCTCCAAAGAAGACACACAGAAGGCAAAGAAGCACATGAAAAGCTGCTCAACATCACTAATTATTAGAGAAATGCAAATCAAAACTACAATGAGGTATCACCTCACACCAGTTAGAATAGGCATCATCAGAAAATCTACAAATAACAAATGCTGGAGAGGGTGTGGATAAAAGGGAACCCTCTTGCATTGTTGGTGGGAATGTAAATTGATGCAGCCACTATGGAGAACAGTATGGAGGTTCCTTAAAAAACTAAAAATAGAATTACCATATGATCCAGCAATCCCACTACTGAGCATATGCCCAGAGAAAACCATAATCCAAAATGATACATGCACCCCAATGTTCATTGCAGCACTATTTACAATAGCCAGGTCATGGAAGCAACCTAAATGCCAATTGACAGACGAATGGATAAAGAATTTGTGGTACGTATATACAATTGCATATTACTCAGCCATAAAAAGGAACAAAATTGAGTCATTTCTTGAGACGTGGATGGTTCTAAAGACTGTCATACAGAGTGAAGTAAGTCAGAAAGAGAAAAACAAATATCATACATTAATGCATGTATGTGGAACCTAGAAAAATGGTACACATGAACTCGTTTGCAGGGCAGAAGTTGAGACACAGTTGTAGAGAACAAACGTATGGACACCAAGGGGGGAAAACCGTGGTGGGGTGGGGATGTTGGTGTGCTGAATTGGGGATTGCAATTGACATGTATACACTGATGTGTATAAAATTGATGATTAATAAGAACCTGCAGTATAAAAAACAAACAAACAAAAAAACAACTAATATTAAACTTTCTTTGGGTTATTTTTATGGAAATATGTTAATATAAATGTTTCAGACATTACATGAAATTTCTAAAAATCTTATATGTTCTGGTATAATGTCATAAGTCATAATTCTAGTTATTACTTTAAAATGTATATCTCAGAAGTAACTAAATTTCCTTGTCAATTGCATTATTATGAACTTTAACCGTGGTCATTTTTAAGTCTTTTGTCATTACAGAAAGTTCTGGGTGTACTCTGATGCTTTTGCAAAAATGTTCCTATAAAAGGGTTTCATCTTCAAGGAATTCATGGAAAAGACTCTGACAAGTACAGGTTTCTGGTAACTGACTATACTGCTGAACTGAATGAATAAGCATTTTCAGAACTCTAATGGAAAACTGATGAATTCATAAAAGTCCTAACAAAAGATCAAGATGAAAACAAAAAATTAATTACATGGGACTGAGTGAACTGATGAGGATGATTATAATTTTTGTGGCTTTCTGTTTGAATAATAATAATAATAAATCCCACAAGGACTGAGAGGCAAAAAATACACAAATCAATTTTCACTGCAAAGTAAAGGAGCTGTTAAAGTGGAGGATTACTGGACTGAATGTCAATATTATGACATAGTATGAGTGTGTTTCATGTTTGGTAATTGCAATCGTTGTTTTGTTGTGGTCATCCATTTACAATGCTTGGTGTCAGTTTATTTATCTCTTTTAAAAATAAAATACATTGTGTGTGTGTGAAAAATATATATATATATATGGGCGGAAGACCTAAATAGACATTTCACCAAGGCAGACATACAGATAGCCAAGAGGCACATGAAAAGATGCTCAACATCACTAATTGTTAGAGAAATGCAAATCAAAACTACAATGAGCTATCACCTCACCTCGGTCAGAATGGCCATTATCAAAAAATCTAGAATCAATAAATGCTGGAAGGGGTGTGGGGAAAAGGGAACCTTCCTGTACTGTTGGTGGGAATGTAAATTGATACAACCACCATGGAAAATAGTATGGAGGTTCCTTAAAAAGCTAAAAATAGAACTACCATATGACCCAGCAATCTCACTACTGAGCATGTACCCTGAGAAAACCATAATTCAAAAAGAGACATGTACCATAATGTTCATTGCAGCTCTATTTACAATAGCCAGGACAGGGAATCAACTTAAATGTCCATAGATAGATGAATGGATAAAGAAGATGTGGCACATATATACAATGGAATATTTCTCAGTCATAAAAAGAAATGAAATTAAGTTATTCGTAGTGAGGTGGATGGACCTAGAGTCTGTCATACAGAATGAAATAAATCAGAAAGAGAAAAACAAATACCATATGCTAATGCATATATATGGAATCTAAAAAAAAAAAAGGTACTGATGAACCTAGTTACAGGGCAGGAATAAAGAGGTAGACACAGAAAATGGACTTGGGAAATGGAGTGGGAGGGCAAAGCTGGGGCGAAGTGAGAGTAGCATCAACATATATACACTACTGAATGTAAAATAGTTGGCTGGTGGGAAGCAGCAGCATAGCACAGGGAGATCGGCTGGGTGCTTTGCGATGACCTACGGGGTTGGGATAGGGAGGATGTGAGGGAGGCTCAAGAAGAAGGGGATATGGGGACATGTGTATGGATATGGTTGATTCGCTTTGTTGTGCAACAGAAACTAACACAGTATTGTGAAGCAATTATACTCCAATAAAGATCTATTAAAAAAATAAAATTTAATTAAAAAAATTTTTTTAAATGTTAAGTTTTAACTAGTGACTGACTGAATGAATAAAATGATGGATGGACAGATGGATGGATTCATTAACACCTCTCTTATTCTTACTAATACAACAAGTTAGCGGGGAAACTAGGGTTTAAACATTCAGCTGTAGAGCAGGATTTGGGTTTCTATTTGCAGAAGCGTAATATCTGCAAGATTTCCTTTGGTATTTTTTAATTTGTTTAATTGATTTTACAGTACACATGGAAATTAAAATTTATTTTTGCCTCTATTTTCCTTAAACCATAAAGTTTGTAAGAAATTTAATTGCAGTTAGCCATTTTAAAACAATATATTTAAATGTCATAATTTTAAATGAAATTGCATCTGAATTTAATAATAAAATCAAATTTTTCATATATTGTTAGAAAGTGCTAGTTAAATGAATTCTCAAAAGACAATAAGTTGCTGTTTAGTACTTTAAAAACCTGGCAACTTCTACCTTGCTATTTGTTAAAATGTACTTTAGAATATACAATGCAATTCGAGAATTTTAATTTTGGATCATAAAGCAGTATTAAGCTTTTTCTCCTGAAATTTGTTCAGTAAACTTTATTAGGTCTTCTTTTGACCCTCACTAGGGAGAAAGAAGATAAGGTCCACTCAGTGGGTGAAGACACACAGCAGAGAATTGAAATTGACAATACAAAACAAGTGGATCATTCAGACAGCAAAAGACTGGGAGTAAGTGGCAACAGGTGATTCCTTGGAGCATAAAGCATAACAGACAATGGGTTTGAGGGGGAATAGTGAAACCTGTGTTAGACCTGCGCGGTCTCCTAGGAGTTTCGACTCGCCCAGGAAACAAGAAGAGTCGGAAGTCGATGCAAAACGCAAGAGGTTTATTGAAGGCCGGTGCACCGGGGTTCCTTGGTCCTCACGCAGGAGGTCGAAGAAGGAACCCTTTTGGGCGCGAATATGTCAGTTTTATAGGTTCCCACTTCCCCGTATGTAAATTATAGATTTGGTTGTGTTCTCCTGCTGATTGGTCCTGGCTTAGGCTCGGACCAGAGAGGGAACTTGTCCCCAGCTGCCTGATTGGTCTTTGACAGACACCTTTTTTACATTTTGTTATCTCCCTCCTTCTCCCCAGCTGCCTGATTGGTCTTTGACAGACACCTTTTTTACATTTTGTTATCTCCCTCCTTCTCGGAAGGGGGCCGGACATCCTGGAAATTCACCCATTGTCTAAGAAGCCCCTATTGTCTGGAGAGTTCTTAATCATTAGCTGGAACAATGTCCCTCGAGTCCCACATTCCCCCCTTTTTCTTGTGACTATTGATTCCAATCATGGAATCTCAACCTTCTGTTCGTAAACTTTGGTACTGTTGTCTTAACATTAGAACTTGTACAGTACTGATACGTTCTCTAATAAATGCTATCAAGCGATTTAGAACACATGGTCCAAAAGTTAAAATCAACAATAAAACAATAAGAGGTCCCAACAGAGTAGAGATTAAGGTGGTAAACCAGGGGGACTTATCAAACCATGATTGAAACCATCCTTTTTCGTTCTCTCTCTCCCTTTGCCTTTTATCTAAGCGTTCCCTTAGTTTATCCATGGTTTTGGTAATGGTTCCTGAATGATCAATATAAAAGCAACATTCTTCTTTTAGAGCGGCGCATAATCCCCCTTCCTTAAGAAACAGCAAATCTAGGCTGCAACACCATTTCTGAAAGTGAGGTGAGTGATTCCTTTAGTTGAGTTATGGAACTTTCTAATGCTCGAAGGTCGATGTCTACAGCCTGTCTTAAACTTGCATAATACTGGGGTTGTTGTATGAGGGCTGTGGTTCCTGTTCCTATCCCGGCAGATATTCCTAGTCCTAGAAGGACAGCCAATGTGAGGGTTACAGGTTCTCTTTTGTTTTTTGTTTTTCCTACATATTCATCTAAAAAGGATGAGTCTGAATGGTAGATAAGTCTAGGGACTAATTGCACTAACACACAAAAGTCAGCTGAAGTATTAAGAACCTCTAAAGAGACACAAGGGGTGAGCCCCGTGTTACATGTCCACCATCCATCTTGAGGAGGTACAAGATATCCTGAGCCTGAAGGGAGGCTAAAATCATGACAAAGGTGTCTATGGGACTGGGGAGGTGTTCCTATACAAGTACCATTTCCAAAAACCGAGGACAGGGTTAATTTACTGTTCCCTTCTTGCTTCCATCGACATTGGTCTGAGGAGGTAGAATTAGTATAGTTGGAGCTATATCCTATAGCATCATAATAAGGGGGAGGGGCAGCATAGCAAAGCCAACATGATTTTGTAGCCTCTGGGTTTGTAGCATTGAGAACCGTAAAGGCTGCCTGCACCAAAGAAAGCATCCTATCCTGAGGAGTCCCAGGCTTAACTGTGGGTTCTTTGGATCCAGAGGTTTCATTAGTCTCATTCTTTGTTGACGTAGTTGAAGGGGCCGGGGGAAGCAAAGGGGGGCCAAGTATGGGATTTGGGCCTATTGATATAGGAGCAGGAGTCTCAATCTTTAGCTTAAGGGTCATTAATATTCCTAAATCATATCCCCTCATGTAAAATCTAACGCCCCAAGAATGACCATTTATCCATTTTTTATCTCTTTTTCCGGGATTACTAAAGGAAATGTTAAGGGGATGACACCATCCTGAACATTTACTCCGGTGGCCGGTATCCTCATTATGAGAATAATTAGCCGTTACAGTAATAAAATCCCAAGTTGAGGTGGGTTTCCAATTAGTATCCCCGGTAGTTTCACATCCCCAGTTTTTGCAATAAAAGTTTTCAGTTCCACCACATTTATAATTCAGAGATCAAGGGCGGTGGAACCCGGGGCATACGTAGAAAGTGAGGATACCAAGCATCATTCTTTTGCCTGCATTTTTGCAACCCGGCCCAAACCAATCAGTTTCCGAAACTTTGGAAGGGGCAGTGTTCATATCATGAGAATCTTCTGTACCCCAATAAGGTGCTCCTATAGCCAATTTACAAACATCAGGAAAAAGATCTGGCCACCAGGTCCAGGGGGGTGCAGTATGACTAATGGACCAGGTTACATCTCCAGTCTGAGAAATTACCTGCCAAGTTAAACGTTGGGGGAGGTGAGGGCTAAAATCACTTACAGTCAGTAAAGGCAGTAAAACCAAAATTATGTCTTAGGTTCATAGAAGCTTGAGTTTGAGCGGGTTGTCGGTTCTTTGGGCCCGCCATCCTGATGATGCCGTCGCTGGTGCAGCCTTCACATGTGAAGCATGGATCCAGGCAGCGATGCCGTCCACTTTTATGGCCGTTGGGGTGGTGAGGAGGACGGTGTATGGTCCTTTCCATCGAGGTTCCAACGTCTGGGTTCGATGCCGACGGACGTATACGGAGTCTCCGACTTGGAAAGGATGAGTTTCTCCCGGTGTTCCCGGTTGGTAGGCCTTGGCGAGTTGGGACCATATTTCTTTCTGGACCAATTGGAGTCCCAGTAGCCTAGCATATAAGTCAGTGTTATTTTGACAATCAGGTTTTATTTCTTTTCCTGAAGTGAGGAGGGGAGGCGGGGCACCATATAATATTTCAAAAGGAGTAAGATGGTATCGGGAAGGTGTATTTCTAACCCGGAATAGGGTCAAAGGAAGGAGCACCGTCCAATCGGTACCGCCAGTCTCCAAGGACAATTTAGTTAGGGTCTCTTTTAGAGTCCTATTCATTCTTTCTACCTGACCTAAACTTTGGGGTCTATAGGCACAATGTAATTTCCAATCAGTTCCCAAATATCTGGCCACATCCTGACTTACCTGGGCGACGAAGGCTGGACCATTATCAGACTCTATTACCTTTGATGCTCCAAATCGAGGAAAAATTTCTTCTAAAATCTTCTTGGCTACTACAGCAGCTGTTTCTTTCTTTGTTGGGAAAGCCTCTATCCATCCTGAAAAAGTGTCTACAAAAACTAAAAGGTATTTATTACCCTACCTTCCAGGACGCACTTCGGTAAAGTCCACTTCCCAGTAAGTTCCTGGGCGGTCCCCCCTGAGTCTCTTTCCAGTTTCAAGTTTCCCTTTGCGAGCATTTACCTGTTGACATGGGACGCATTCCTGCACAATTTGTTCAGCTAATTTTGTCATTCCAGGGGTTTCGTACCCGGCTTTTTGTAACAAGGCTACCATCTTTTTAGTCCCCAAATGTGTCCATCTGTGCATCTGTTGTAACATGGATTCTGCTTGCTGAGGGGACAAAGTTCCTTTTGTTGTGGCCGGGATGATTTCTTCGTCGCGGCCTGGTTTTTCAGGAACTTTATCTGACAGTCCTAAAATGACTTCTCCCGATGCTATTTCTCGGGCCACTTGGTCAGCCATATTATTTCCCCTAATTATTGGGGTATTTCCTTTTTGATGTCCAGGGCAGTGGATGATATTGACTTTAGTAGGAAGCATGAGTGCAGTCAACAAAGCCACGATTTCGTCTTTGTTTTTAATTTCTTTGCCACCTGAAGTTAGTAGCCCTCTCTGTTGGTAAATGGCACCGTGGATATGAGCGGTAGCAAACGCATATCTACTGTCTGTGTAGATGTTTACTTTTTTATTCTCTGCCATCTCTAATGCCCTCGTCAGGGCAATTAATTCAGCTCGTTGGGCTGAGGTCCCTTGTGGTAGCGCCGCTGCCCATATGACTTGTTTTCCGTCTACCACGGCTGCCCCAGTTTGACGCTTACCTTCCTCCAGGAAACTGCTCCCATCCGTGAACCAGGTGAAATCAGCATCAGGGAGGGGCAGGTCCATCAGATCTGGCCTACTGCCGTGTGCTGCGACTAGTACTTCCTGACAATCATGTATGATGGTGGAGCCTTCCAAGTCAGGATCAGGTAGCAAGGTGGCTGGATTGAGTCCTGTGGCTGGAGCAAACTTGATGCGATCTGAGTTTAGCAACAGGGTTTGGTAATGGGTCATCCTGGCATTAGTTAGCCACCTATCCGGTGGTTGACGGACTACATTTTCCAGGGCATGAGGAGCTGTTATTGTTAGATTTTGTCCTAAAGTTAGTTTGTCAGCATCTTTGACTAGAATGGCCACTGCAGCGATTATCTTTAAACAGGTGGGCCATCCTCATGCCATAGGGTCCAATTTTTTTGACAAATAAGCAACTGGGCGATTCCAGGGACCCAATTTCTGAGTCAATACTCCTTTTGCAATGCCCTTATTTTCGGCCACATATAAATGAAAAGGTTTGGTTACATCTGGCAGTCCTAGGGCTGGAGCTGAAAGTAAAGCTCGTTTGATTTGGTCAAAAGCCCGTTGTTCCTTATCGCCCCAAACGAAAGGAGTGCTGTTTTTGTTTAGGGGGTACAATGGGGCTGCCAGCTCAGCAAACCCTGGAATCCATAGTCTACAGAATCCGGCCGTCCCCAAAAATTCTCTAACCTGCCTGGCGTTTTTGGGAGCCGGAATTTGGGCCACCGTATCCTTTCTGCTCTCCGTAAGCCATCTTTGCCCCCCTTTTAATAGATACCCCAGGTAACTGACCTGTTGTTGGCATATTTGTGCTTTCTTGGCTGAGGCTCTATATCCCAGGGTTCCAAGTTCCGTTAACAGTTTTTCAGTACCCTTGATACAATCTTCTTGGGTCTCAGCAGCTAATAAAATATCATCAACGTATTGGAGTAATGTTACCTGGGGATTTGATTCTCTATATAATGCCAAATCCTGATGGAGGGCTTCATCAAAGATGGTCGGGGAGTTCTTAAATCCCTGAGGTAGCCGTGTCCATGTCAGCTGACCAGACATTCCCGATGTTGGATCTTTCCATTCGAAGGCAAAGTAGGGTTGGCTCAGGGGAGAGAGTCTTAAACAGAAAAAAGCATCTTTAAGGTCCAAAACAGTATACCACATATGTTGAGGTGGAAGAGTGCTCAGGAGGTTGTAAGGGTTTGGAACTGTGGGGTGGAGGTCTGCCACCCGTTTGTTTACCTCTCGTAGATCCTGCACCGGCCGATAATCATTTGTTCCTGGTTTCTTTACCGGCAGGAGAGGGGTGTTCCATGCTGATTGACATCTTATTAAGATGCCCAAGTCTAGTAGCCTCTGTATATGGGGACGGATACCGTCTTTGGCTTCTCTACTCATGGGGTATTGACGGACCGTTATTGGGGTGGCAGTTGCCTTGAGTTCCACTAGCACCGGGGGCCGATTTTTGGCCATCCCCATTCCGGCAGTTTCTGCCCAGGCTTGAGGGAACCGAGTTACCCAATCAGTAACATTAACTCGTGAGGATGAAGGCTGCTCGTATAATTTATATTCATCTTCTAATTTCATAGTCAATATTTGAAGTAACCTTCCCTTATTATCAGTTATGGTGGGACCTTCTGGCTGAAAGTGGATTTGAGCCCCTACTTTGGAGAGTAAATCTCTTCCCAACAAAGGATAGGGGCATTCCGGAATAATCAAAAATGAATGGGTTACTCGTCCAATCCCAAGATCTACTGTCCTTCGTGTGGTCCATGAATATTGTTTATTCCCAGTGGCTCCTTGTACCCATGACCTTTTAGCTGAGATAGGACCTTTTGAGTGGAGAAGGACGGAGTGCTGGGCTCCGGTATCTACCAAAAATTGAACAGGTTCCCCCTCCACTTTAAGAGTTACCCGGGGCTCGGGGAGAGGGTTCGAGCCCTGACTTTCCTAGTCTTCTTCTTTCAATGTTAAGATTTTGTTTTTGGTTGGCCTTCCTCCATTCTTTTTCTTAGGGCATTCTCTCGCCCAATGTCCTTTTTCTTTACAGTAGGCACATTGGTCCTTGTCTAATGGCCGCCTTCTGTCTGCCGTTCGCCCTTCCTGCCTATTTCTATCCCCTATATTTCTTCCTCCAACCACAGTGGCCAGTATCTTACTTAAATTCCTCTCCTGTCTCTTATCCCGTCTTATTTCATGGGCTTCCTGCTCTTTCTGCTTTCTTTCTTCCTTCTCTTCCTCTGTTTCTCTTTTGTTATATACTTTATCTGCCTCTTTTACTAACTCCTGAAGCGAAAATCCCTGCAAGCCATCTAGCCTCTGTAATTTCTTCTTAATATCAGGGGCCGCTTGATCTATGAAAGCCATTGCTATAGTAGCCCTATGTCCCTCCGAAGTTGGATCATAAGGGGTAAAGCGTCTAAAGGCTTCCATTAAACGTTCCAGGAACACAGTTGGCGATTCCTGGGGCCCCTGAGTTACTTCCCTTACCTTAGCCAAATTAGTGGGCCGTCTGGCCGCTCCATGCAGACCCGCCACCAGAGCCTGGCGATACATTTTCAGGCGCTCCCTACCTTCCGGGGCATTGAAATTCCAGTTTGGCCTGACGAGTGGGAAACCAGCATCAATCTCGTTAGGCAGCTGGGTAGGTTGCCCATTGGCGCCTAATACATTTTTTTTTTGGCTTCTAAAAGAACCCGTTGCCTCTCCTCAGTCGTTAGGAGAGTCTGGAGCAGCTGCTGACAATCATCCCATGTGGGCTGGTGGGAGAAAACAAGAGATTCTATTAAAGCGGTAAGGGCCTGTGGATTTTCGGAAAAAGTTGGGTTATGCATTTTCCAATTATAAAGATCTGCAGAGGAAAAGGGCCAATATTGGAGAGGTCTATTCCCTTGGCCATTGGGGGGGCCATATTCTCTAAGAGGTAGGGCAGTGGAGTCCGGGGAGATAGCCCTCCGGCTCCTAGTGCCCACTGAGGGACCCCTTTCTTCTTCCATCATGGATGGTTCCCTTGGTGCCGAGGGCAGTGGAGCTGGGGGTCCTCTAGGTGGTAGGGGATTCGGGGCCGGAGGATAAGGGGGTGGGGAATCCAAAAGAAGCAAATCGGACTGCGGGTCAGGATAAATCGCCTTCGGTAGATCCGGGGCGTCGGGTAGCTTCTCCCTGTTGGGGTTTTTCTTTAAGGCTAATATCTCCGACGTTGCTGATGTATGCGCGGACGTACCTGTTGAGGAAACAAAGGGCCGGACCCACGGAGGTGGGGAGAGAATTAAATCTTCCCAGACCAAGACATATGGTACTTGGTCTGGATGTCCGTGGGGATCTATATTAAATATCTTAGACTTCAGCAGCTTAATCTTGTCTAATAAAAAGGATCCTTCGGGGGGCCATCCTATCTGAAATGTTGGCCATTCAGAGGCACACAAAGTCTGCCACTTTCCTTTCTTTACCTCTACCGAAAAATTATGGGCTCTGGCCCGAACTTCGGTCCAATAGCTTAGGGTAAGGGAAAGAGGAGTCGTCATAGTTTGTCCCATTGTCGTCCGTCAGAGAAGAAGAATAGACCACAATACAGAAACAGTTAAAACTCCACGAAACACATATACGTATGGGCCACCGCGAGCTCGCTTCAAAACCGAAACTTCTTCAGATGGCAGTTATCACCAAGGGAACTGCCGAAACCGAGTGAAGGGGAGACAGAGTTTGCCTCTCCTTCCAGATGAGCCACCAGGGCGTCCCCTAGGGCTCATGGACGCCGGCTATTAGCACGTCTGCCTAGCCAGAGGTCCGATACAGATTCCATAATAAGCCGATTCTTACGGCTTTCCTCCGATAATGGCCCACAAAGAACAAGGGACAAACAGACAATCAAGCTCGAGCTTACCTGGTACCTCCAACTCCCGATGTTCTTGTGGTCCGGGGCGAGTGGAATCCCGGACGAGCCCCCAAATGTTAGATCTGCGCGGTCTCCTAGGAGTTTCGACTCGCCCAGGAAACAACAAGAGTCGGAAGTCGATGCAAAACGCAAGAGGTTTATTGAAGGCCGGTGCACCGGGGTTCCTTGGTCCTCACGCAGGAGGTCGAAGAAGGAACCCTTTTGGGCGCGAATATGTCAGTTTTATAGGTTCCCACTTCCCCGTATGTAAATTATAGATTTGGTTGTGTTCTCCTGCTGATTGGTCCTGGCTTAGGCTCGGACCAGAGAGGGAACTTGTCCCCAGCTGCCTGATTGGTCTTTGACAGACACCTTTTTTACATTTTGTTATCTCCCTCCTTCTCCCCAGCTGCCTGATTGGTCTTTGACAGACACCTTTTTTACATTTTGTTATCTCCCTCCTTCTCGGAAGGGGGCCGGACATCCTGGAAATTCACCCATTGTCTAAGAAGCCCCTATTGTCTGGAGAGTTCTTAATCATTAGCTGGAACAATGTCCCTCGAGTCCCACATTCCCCCCTTTTTCTTGTGACTATTGATTCCAATCATGGAATCTCAACCTTCTGTTCGTAAACTTTGGTACTGTTGTCTTAACATTAGAACTTGTACAGTACTGATACGTTCTCTAATAAATGCTATCAAGCGATTTAGAACACATGGTCCAAAAGTTAAAATCAACAATAAAACAATAAGAGGTCCCAACAGAGTAGAGATTAAGGTGGTAAACCAGGGGGACTTATCAAACCATGATTGAAACCATCCTTTTTCGTTCTCTCTCTCCCTTTGCCTTTTATCTAAGCGTTCCCTTAGTTTATCCATGGTTTTGGTAATGGTTCCTGAATGATCAATATAAAAGCAACATTCTTCTTTTAGAGCGGCGCATAATCCCCCTTCCTTAAGAAACAGCAAATCTAGGCTGCAACACCATTTCTGAAAGTGAGGTGAGTGATTCCTTTAGTTGAGTTATGGAACTTTCTAATGCTCGAAGGTCGATGTCTACAGCCTGTCTTAAACTTGCATAATACTGGGGTTGTTGTATGAGGGCTGTGGTTCCTGTTCCTATCCCGGCAGATATTCCTAGTCCTAGAAGGACAGCCAATGTGAGGGTTACAGGTTCTCTTTTGTTTTTTGTTTTTCCTACATATTCATCTAAAAAGGATGAGTCTGAATGGTAGATAAGTCTAGGGACTAATTGCACTAACACACAAAAGTCAGCTGAAGTATTAAGAACCTCTAAAGAGACACAAGGGGTGAGCCCCGTGTTACATGTCCACCATCCATCTTGAGGAGGTACAAGATATCCTGAGCCTGAAGGGAGGCTAAAATCATGACAAAGGTGTCTATGGGACTGGGGAGGTGTTCCTATACAAGTACCATTTCCAAAAACCGAGGACAGGGTTAATTTACTGTTCCCTTCTTGCTTCCATCGACATTGGTCTGAGGAGGTAGAATTAGTATAGTTGGAGCTATATCCTATAGCATCATAATAAGGGGGAGGGGCAGCATAGCAAAGCCAACATGATTTTGTAGCCTCTGGGTTTGTAGCATTGAGAACCGTAAAGGCTGCCTGCACCAAAGAAAGCATCCTATCCTGAGGAGTCCCAGGCTTAACTGTGGGTTCTTTGGATCCAGAGGTTTCATTAGTCTCATTCTTTGTTGACGTAGTTGAAGGGGCCGGGGGAAGCAAAGGGGGGCCAAGTATGGGATTTGGGCCTATTGATATAGGAGCAGGAGTCTCAATCTTTAGCTTAAGGGTCATTAATATTCCTAAATCATATCCCCTCATGTAAAATCTAACGCCCCAAGAATGACCATTTATCCATTTTTTATCTCTTTTTCCGGGATTACTAAAGGAAATGTTAAGGGGATGACACCATCCTGAACATTTACTCCGGTGGCCGGTATCCTCATTATGAGAATAATTAGCCGTTACAGTAATAAAATCCCAAGTTGAGGTGGGTTTCCAATTAGTATCCCCGGTAGTTTCACATCCCCAGTTTTTGCAATAAAAGTTTTCAGTTCCACCACATTTATAATTCAGAGATCAAGGGCGGTGGAACCCGGGGCATACGTAGAAAGTGAGGATACCAAGCATCATTCTTTTGCCTGCATTTTTGCAACCCGGCCCAAACCAATCAGTTTCCGAAACTTTGGAAGGGGCAGTGTTCATATCATGAGAATCTTCTGTATCCCAATAAGGTGCTCCTATAGCCAATTTACAAACATCAGGAAAAAGATCTGGCCACCAGGTCCAGGGGGGTGCAGTATGACTAATGGACCAGGTTACATCTCCAGTCTGAGAAATTACCTGCCAAGTTAAACGTTGGGGGAGGTGAGGGCTAAAATCACTTACAGTCAGTAAAGGCAGTAAAACCAAAATTATGTCTTAGGTTCATAGAAGCTTGAGTTTGAGCGGGTTGTCGGTTCTTTGGGCCCGCCATCCTGATGATGCCGTCGCTGGTGCAGCCTTCACATGTGAAGCATGGATCCAGGCAGCGATGCCGTCCACTTTTATGGCCGTTGGGGTGGTGAGGAGGACGGTGTATGGTCCTTTCCATCGAGGTTCCAACGTCTGGGTTCGATGCCGACGGACGTATACGGAGTCTCCGACTTGGAAAGGATGAGTTTCTCCCGGTGTTCCCGGTTGGTAGGCCTTGGCGAGTTGGGACCATATTTCTTTCTGGACCAATTGGAGTCCCAGTAGCCTAGCATATAAGTCAGTGTTATTTTGACAATCAGGTTTTATTTCTTTTCCTGAAGTGAGGAGGGGAGGCGGGGCACCATATAATATTTCAAAAGGAGTAAGATGGTATCGGGAAGGTGTATTTCTAACCCGGAATAGGGTCAAAGGAAGGAGCACCGTCCAATCGGTACCGCCAGTCTCCAAGGACAATTTAGTTAGGGTCTCTTTTAGAGTCCTATTCATTCTTTCTACCTGACCTAAACTTTGGGGTCTATAGGCACAATGTAATTTCCAATCAGTTCCCAAATATCTGGCCACATCCTGACTTACCTGGGCGACGAAGGCTGGACCATTATCAGACTCTATTACCTTTGATGCTCCAAATCGAGGAAAAATTTCTTCTAAAATCTTCTTGGCTACTACAGCAGCTGTTTCTTTCTTTGTTGGGAAAGCCTCTATCCATCCTGAAAAAGTGTCTACAAAAACTAAAAGGTATTTATTACCCTACCTTCCAGGACGCACTTCGGTAAAGTCCACTTCCCAGTAAGTTCCTGGGCGGTCCCCCCTGAGTCTCTTTCCAGTTTCAAGTTTCCCTTTGCGAGCATTTACCTGTTGACATGGGACGCATTCCTGCACAATTTGTTCAGCTAATTTTGTCATTCCAGGGGTTTCGTACCCGGCTTTTTGTAACAAGGCTACCATCTTTTTAGTCCCCAAATGTGTCCATCTGTGCATCTGTTGTAACAT
This sequence comes from Grampus griseus, assembly GCF_964374135.1. Taxonomy (NCBI): domain Eukaryota; kingdom Metazoa; phylum Chordata; class Mammalia; order Artiodactyla; family Delphinidae; genus Grampus; species Grampus griseus. The sequence goes on from NC_139012.1 coordinate 46,956,225, forward strand.
GGATTCTGCTTGCTGAGGGGACAAAGTTCCTTTTGTTGTGGCCGGGATGATTTCTTCGTCGCGGCCTGGTTTTTCAGGAACTTTATCTGACAGTCCTAAAATGACTTCTCCCGATGCTATTTCTCGGGCCACTTGGTCAGCCATATTATTTCCCCTAATTATTGGGGTATTTCCTTTTTGATGTCCAGGGCAGTGGATGATATTGACTTTAGTAGGAAGCATGAGTGCAGTCAACAAAGCCACGATTTCGTCTTTGTTTTTAATTTCTTTGCCACCTGAAGTTAGTAGCCCTCTCTGTTGGTAAATGGCACCGTGGATATGAGCGGTAGCAAACGCATATCTACTGTCTGTGTAGATGTTTACTTTTTTATTCTCTGCCATCTCTAATGCCCTCGTCAGGGCAATTAATTCAGCTCGTTGGGCTGAGGTCCCTTGTGGTAGCGCCGCTGCCCATATGACTTGTTTTCCGTCTACCACGGCTGCCCCAGTTTGACGCTTACCTTCCTCCAGGAAACTGCTCCCATCCGTGAACCAGGTGAAATCAGCATCAGGGAGGGGCAGGTCCATCAGATCTGGCCTACTGCCGTGTGCTGCGACTAGTACTTCCTGACAATCATGTATGATGGTGGAGCCTTCCAAGTCAGGATCAGGTAGCAAGGTGGCTGGATTGAGTCCTGTGGCTGGAGCAAACTTGATGCGATCTGAGTTTAGCAACAGGGTTTGGTAATGGGTCATCCTGGCATTAGTTAGCCACCTATCCGGTGGTTGACGGACTACATTTTCCAGGGCATGAGGAGCTGTTATTGTTAGATTTTGTCCTAAAGTTAGTTTGTCAGCATCTTTGACTAGAATGGCCACTGCAGCGATTATCTTTAAACAGGTGGGCCATCCTCATGCCATAGGGTCCAATTTTTTTGACAAATAAGCAACTGGGCGATTCCAGGGACCCAATTTCTGAGTCAATACTCCTTTTGCAATGCCCTTATTTTCGGCCACATATAAATGAAAAGGTTTGGTTACATCTGGCAGTCCTAGGGCTGGAGCTGAAAGTAAAGCTCGTTTGATTTGGTCAAAAGCCCGTTGTTCCTTATCGCCCCAAACGAAAGGAGTGCTGTTTTTGTTTAGGGGGTACAATGGGGCTGCCAGCTCAGCAAACCCTGGAATCCATAGTCTACAGAATCCGGCCGTCCCCAAAAATTCTCTAACCTGCCTGGCGTTTTTGGGAGCCGGAATTTGGGCCACCGTATCCTTTCTGCTCTCCGTAAGCCATCTTTGCCCCCCTTTTAATAGATACCCCAGGTAACTGACCTGTTGTTGGCATATTTGTGCTTTCTTGGCTGAGGCTCTATATCCCAGGGTTCCAAGTTCCGTTAACAGTTTTTCAGTACCCTTGATACAATCTTCTTGGGTCTCAGCAGCTAATAAAATATCATCAACGTATTGGAGTAATGTTACCTGGGGATTTGATTCTCTATATAATGCCAAATCCTGATGGAGGGCTTCATCAAAGATGGTCGGGGAGTTCTTAAATCCCTGAGGTAGCCGTGTCCATGTCAGCTGACCAGACATTCCCGATGTTGGATCTTTCCATTCGAAGGCAAAGTAGGGTTGGCTCAGGGGAGAGAGTCTTAAACAGAAAAAAGCATCTTTAAGGTCCAAAACAGTATACCACATATGTTGAGGTGGAAGAGTGCTCAGGAGGTTGTAAGGGTTTGGAACTGTGGGGTGGAGGTCTGCCACCCGTTTGTTTACCTCTCGTAGATCCTGCACCGGCCGATAATCATTTGTTCCTGGTTTCTTTACCGGCAGGAGAGGGGTGTTCCATGCTGATTGACATCTTATTAAGATGCCCAAGTCTAGTAGCCTCTGTATATGGGGACGGATACCGTCTTTGGCTTCTCTACTCATGGGGTATTGACGGACCGTTATTGGGGTGGCAGTTGCCTTGAGTTCCACTAGCACCGGGGGCCGATTTTTGGCCATCCCCATTCCGGCAGTTTCTGCCCAGGCTTGAGGGAACCGAGTTACCCAATCAGTAACATTAACTCGTGAGGATGAAGGCTGCTCGTATAATTTATATTCATCTTCTAATTTCATAGTCAATATTTGAAGTAACCTTCCCTTATTATCAGTTATGGTGGGACCTTCTGGCTGAAAGTGGATTTGAGCCCCTACTTTGGAGAGTAAATCTCTTCCCAACAAAGGATAGGGGCATTCCGGAATAATCAAAAATGAATGGGTTACTCGTCCAATCCCAAGATCTACTGTCCTTCGTGTGGTCCATGAATATTGTTTATTCCCAGTGGCTCCTTGTACCCATGACCTTTTAGCTGAGATAGGACCTTTTGAGTGGAGAAGGACGGAGTGCTGGGCTCCGGTATCTACCAAAAATTGAACAGGTTCCCCCTCCACTTTAAGAGTTACCCGGGGCTCGGGGAGAGGGTTCGAGCCCTGACTTTCCTAGTCTTCTTCTTTCAATGTTAAGATTTTGTTTTTGGTTGGCCTTCCTCCATTCTTTTTCTTAGGGCATTCTCTCGCCCAATGTCCTTTTTCTTTACAGTAGGCACATTGGTCCTTGTCTAATGGCCGCCTTCTGTCTGCCGTTCGCCCTTCCTGCCTATTTCTATCCCCTATATTTCTTCCTCCAACCACAGTGGCCAGTATCTTACTTAAATTCCTCTCCTGTCTCTTATCCCGTCTTATTTCATGGGCTTCCTGCTCTTTCTGCTTTCTTTCTTCCTTCTCTTCCTCTGTTTCTCTTTTGTTATATACTTTATCTGCCTCTTTTACTAACTCCTGAAGCGAAAATCCCTGCAAGCCATCTAGCCTCTGTAATTTCTTCTTAATATCAGGGGCCGCTTGATCTATGAAAGCCATTGCTATAGTAGCCCTATGTCCCTCCGAAGTTGGATCATAAGGGGTAAAGCGTCTAAAGGCTTCCATTAAACGTTCCAGGAACACAGTTGGCGATTCCTGGGGCCCCTGAGTTACTTCCCTTACCTTAGCCAAATTAGTGGGCCGTCTGGCCGCTCCATGCAGACCCGCCACCAGAGCCTGGCGATACATTTTCAGGCGCTCCCTACCTTCCGGGGCATTGAAATTCCAGTTTGGCCTGACGAGTGGGAAACCAGCATCAATCTCGTTAGGCAGCTGGGTAGGTTGCCCATTGGCGCCTAATACATTTTTTTTTTGGCTTCTAAAAGAACCCGTTGCCTCTCCTCAGTCGTTAGGAGAGTCTGGAGCAGCTGCTGACAATCATCCCATGTGGGCTGGTGGGAGAAAACAAGAGATTCTATTAAAGCGGTAAGGGCCTGTGGATTTTCGGAAAAAGTTGGGTTATGCATTTTCCAATTATAAAGATCTGCAGAGGAAAAGGGCCAATATTGGAGAGGTCTATTCCCTTGGCCATTGGGGGGGCCATATTCTCTAAGAGGTAGGGCAGTGGAGTCCGGGGAGATAGCCCTCCGGCTCCTAGTGCCCACTGAGGGACCCCTTTCTTCTTCCATCATGGATGGTTCCCTTGGTGCCGAGGGCAGTGGAGCTGGGGGTCCTCTAGGTGGTAGGGGATTCGGGGCCGGAGGATAAGGGGGTGGGGAATCCAAAAGAAGCAAATCGGACTGCGGGTCAGGATAAATCGCCTTCGGTAGATCCGGGGCGTCGGGTAGCTTCTCCCTGTTGGGGTTTTTCTTTAAGGCTAATATCTCCGACGTTGCTGATGTATGCGCGGACGTACCTGTTGAGGAAACAAAGGGCCGGACCCACGGAGGTGGGGAGAGAATTAAATCTTCCCAGACCAAGACATATGGTACTTGGTCTGGATGTCCGTGGGGATCTATATTAAATATCTTAGACTTCAGCAGCTTAATCTTGTCTAATAAAAAGGATCCTTCGGGGGGCCATCCTATCTGAAATGTTGGCCATTCAGAGGCACACAAAGTCTGCCACTTTCCTTTCTTTACCTCTACCGAAAAATTATGGGCTCTGGCCCGAACTTCGGTCCAATAGCTTAGGGTAAGGGAAAGAGGAGTCGTCATAGTTTGTCCCATTGTCGTCCGTCAGAGAAGAAGAATAGACCACAATACAGAAACAGTTAAAACTCCACGAAACACATATACGTATGGGCCACCGCGAGCTCGCTTCAAAACCGAAACTTCTTCAGATGGCAGTTATCACCAAGGGAACTGCCGAAACCGAGTGAAGGGGAGACAGAGTTTGCCTCTCCTTCCAGATGAGCCACCAGGGCGTCCCCTAGGGCTCATGGACGCCGGCTATTAGCACGTCTGCCTAGCCAGAGGTCCGATACAGATTCCATAATAAGCCGATTCTTACGGCTTTCCTCCGATAATGGCCCACAAAGAACAAGGGACAAACAGACAATCAAGCTCGAGCTTACCTGGTACCTCCAACTCCCGATGTTCTTGTGGTCCGGGGCGAGTGGAATCCCGGACGAGCCCCCAAATGTTAGATCTGCGCGGTCTCCTAGGAGTTTCGACTCGCCCAGGAAACAACAAGAGTCGGAAGTCGATGCAAAACGCAAGAGGTTTATTGAAGGCCGGTGCACCGGGGTTCCTTGGTCCTCACGCAGGAGGTCGAAGAAGGAACCCTTTTGGGCGCGAATATGTCAGTTTTATAGGTTCCCACTTCCCCGTATGTAAATTATAGATTTGGTTGTGTTCTCCTGCTGATTGGTCCTGGCTTAGGCTCGGACCAGAGAGGGAACTTGTCCCCAGCTGCCTGATTGGTCTTTGACAGACACCTTTTTTACATTTTGTTATCTCCCTCCTTCTCGGAAGGGGGCCGGACATCCTGGAAATTCACCCATTGTCTAAGAAGCCCCTATTGTCTGGAGAGTTCTTAATCATTAGCTGGAACAATGTCCCTCGAGTCCCACACCTGTAGTCCCTGAGTATGGGATAGTTGTCATATATGGGACATCATTGATATTGGACATGTGAGAGGGCTCAGTTTAGAGCCAAGAATGCCAGGCACTGAAGGTATGATCTCTCTTATATGTGGAATCTAAAAAAAGGAAAAACCAAGATCATCGATACAGAGAACAGACTGGTGGCTGCCAGAAGTGGGGAGTGAGGCGGGGAGGGGTTAGACGGACAAAGTTGGTCAAAAGGTACCAACTTCCAGTTATAAAATGAAAAAGTCATGGAGATGTAATGTCCAACATGGTGACTATAGTTAATAATACTGTATTGTATATTTGAAAGTGGTAAAAGAAATTGTTAAAGTTCTCATCACAAGAAAAAAAAGGTAATGTTTGTTAACTAGTTATTGTTGTAATCATTTTGCAATATGTACAAATATCAAATTGTGTTGTACACTGGAAACTAACATAATGTTATGTCAGTTATACCTCAATTTTACAAAATGCCGGGGGACGTCCCTGGTGGTCCAGTGGTAAAGAATCCGCCTTACAATGCAGGGGATGTGGATTCGGTCCCTGGTCAGGGTACTAAGATCCCACATGCCATGGGGCAACTAAGCCCGTACACCACAACTACTGAGCTCCTGTGCCTCAACTAGAGCCTGCATGCCCCAAACTACAGAGCCCACACTCCCTGAAGCCTGAGTGCCACAACTAGAGAGAAACCCGCCTGACGCAAATAAGACTCAACACAGCCAAAAATAAACAAATAAATATTAAATAAATCTTTAATAAATAAAATGCCAGGCACTGGATGATTAGACTGGGCTCTTGCCAGAGCGGTTACCATCTGATATGTAGCTACTTCCATTAAGCCTCACAACCACCCTCTCAGTGGGTATGATTATTATGCCCTCTGAACTGAGGCTTACCTGTGAACAATGTCTCGTCAGGGAGTGGTGGACATGAGAGTCAAACTTCCAACTGCCATCTCCAAAGTTGTACTCTACAACTAAAGTGTATTCTACCAAGTTCCACTATAACCAGTTCTGCTACACTATGGAGTGTCTTCCGCCAAGATCCACTCTACTGCTGAGACTTACAAGTACACTTAGTTTTCTTCTAGGTTGTCCAGATAGTTCACTGGAGTAAGAATGGAGGTAAACCAAAAGATCCTGGGACGAAGATCTATTCAGGTGTTCTTTCTTTAACACTTGAGCATAGTGATTATGGTACTAGAATTATGAATCCTGAAAAAAAAGATATATTTGATGGATAATATATCTGTATCTCATATGATAACAGAGCATGTGAAAAAATGCTCCTAATGTTTTGCAAAGTTGTAGGAAAAACATTGGTATTAGTTTGTAAAAGGACACACACACACCCACACACACACACACCAACGTTGTCTTACAAATTATACTAAATCTTTTCCACATTCAAGAATTAACTGTAGGGCTTCCCTGGTGGCGCAGTGGTTGAGAGTCTGCCTGCCGATGCAGGGGACATGGGTTCGTGCCCCAGTCAGGGAAGATCCCACATGCCGCAGAGCGGCTAGGCCCGTGAGCCATGGCTGCTGAGCCTGCACGTTCAGAGCGTGTACTCCGCAACAGGAGAGGCCACAACAGTGACAGGCATGCGTACCGCAAAAAAAAAAAAAAAAAAAAAAAAAAAAAAAAGAATTAACTGTGATGAAACTATGTCCACAATAGTTCACCTGAAACATTATGAGCCAGATGTGTTTTGAATTCGAAATTTTTTGGGTGTTAGTAAAGAAATAGAGTACTATATTACATGACACCTTCAAATGGCATATGAAATGTTGACCTGAAATAGACTGTCACATATTTCCCCAGCAAAGATGGGTTTATTCAGAATCAACAGTGAATTGCAATTCAGGATCTGCAATCCTACTGAACCACCTACAGGTCCCGGCAAGGAAGGAAGAATGCTTTCACAGAGAAAAAGGAACTTGGAAGGGATATAGTAAACAGAGTCCACAGCTTTTCATTGGCTGAGTCCTTGCCAGGAAAGAAAAACTCTTTCTTCTTCCTGTTGGGCTCTGCTATTGTTGCAGGGTGTAAGCACTCCCCATTCGGTTTCTCAAGTCTATTTAATTGAGGTCTCTGTTTATTAATTTTTTACAGAAGCAGCATCCATATCAAATATTAATATTTCTACCATGAAATATGAATATTGACACTAACTGGGATAAATAAGTTCTATGTGAAACTTCGTGTCATTTCTGGTGAGGTTTTTGTTGTTTGTTTGTTGTTTGTTTTTTTTTTTTTTTTTGCGGTACACGGGCCTGTCACTGTTGTGGCCTCTCCCATTGCAGAGCACAGGCTCTGGACGTGCAGGCTCAGCGGCCATGGTTCACGGGCCTAGCTGCTCCGCGGCATGTGGAATCTTCCTGGACCGGGCATGAACCCATGACCCCTGCATCGGAAGGCGGACTCTCAACGACTGCGCCACCAGGGAAGCCCTCTGGTGAGGTTTTGATGCCAAAAATGTTTGCCACAAATATATTAATAAATTTTTCAGAGATTTTTTAATTTCAAAACTAAACATATGGGGTTTTAGACTGGTATTTTCTTGAAAAACTCTATTTTGTATACATCATTAAACACTGGATTTTGTCAAAAAATGTCCACATCAAACTGTACCTTAGAGCAAAGTAAACATTCATTCCATTATCCATTTTCTAAATTCTTAATTCAACACATGTGACAACCTACAGAAAATAAGCCAGTTAGATCTGATACAATATTTGTGCCTTAAGATTGGTAAAATTATGAAGCTGTAGAAGTGTTTCTTCCATAACTCTTTCTCTATACTGTCAACCAAAACAAAATGCAGGAGGCTGCAAATAAGAAAAAAGTTTATTCAGGGTCTTAAGAATTGCAATTCAGGAGACACAGGTTCAGGTAAAACCGAAAGAGAGTTCCAGGGAATAGAAAGAGTCAGGGGCTTATAAAGACCACAAGGTTTGTCAACTGAAAAAATGCACAACCTAAAATTTGAGAACTACCTTTTATTTGGTGGGCTTAGGATTTAAGCCCAGGATACAGCCTCTCAGGTAGCTCTGAGGAACTGTTCCAAAGAGGTGAAGGAGGAGCCAGGATATATAGGAGTTTTTGCTGAAAAAAGAAAAAATGTAGTCGAACATTAAAAGATTATTGCTAATCACAAAAAAAACGGACGTCTCAAGTTAATGATTTTAGTGCTTTTCTATGTATGGGAAGATGCAAGAATCTGGTCTTATTGAAATCATTCCTTTGAAATGTATGTTAACTATCAAGGGCCAGAATACTGTTTTTCTCCATCCTGAATTCCCCTCTGTGTGCACTGCTGGGGGCGGCCGCAGTGGCTGCTGGCTTTATGACCATGATATCCTTTGTTTACTGAAACGGCAGGTACCATTCTTGGTCCATAGTGCCTCCTCTTGGTCATAAATTCGACCAATGTTTGGGAGGCATTTCATGACCAATTTTGTTCCATGATGCCAAGAAGGCTCATTCCTAGATCAGGCAAACATTCTGGTGACAGACCCCTCAAGTGCTAATTTTTGGATTAGGCCCTGTTTATAATCTAAAATTCTCTGGATCACCTGTCTTACTAGTCTACTATGATTCAGGAAATGTCTTCCCTTATTGCTTCTTCCCATATCTAGAGTTGCACTATTAAAATGATTCTATGTAGAGTTATATATGTGATTGATTGCCTCGAGACATTTAGCCATCATTACTTTTGTTGGAGGCCTGGTTACACATTGGGTAATGCAAGAGACAACAATCTTATAAAATAGACCGGATATAAGTAATACAGCTGTAACATTAATAAAGTCACAGTACAGCAGAGACAGGCACAAGGCATAACTAATTTGAAAACAAGAGAAAACAAATTAAAACAATGTTTAGTATAACTAGTTGTAATCTGATTGCAATAAGCCATCAAGTCCACAGGGGAGCTGGCTGGAGAAACAAAATTCTGGAGGGATCATGTAGAGAGAAAAAGATAAATGTTTCATCTTTATTTACAAAAATATACTTTATCAAGTTGTTGTAGGTCATAGTTAACATAAGAGGAAAGTTTTCCTGGAAAACAAATATTAAATGCCAGTATTTTTCAGTAAAAATGTCATAAAATAATAAATCATATTGATCAGTTCATTCAGTCCCATGTAATTAATTCCTGTTGATCTGGATGAACCATCAGGTTTTCCATTAGAATTTTATAATTTCTTACCAGTTCAGTAATATGATCTAAGAATCATCAGAAACTCATATTTGTCAAAAAGTCCTTGTTATGAATCTTCTTGAAGATCTTAATTTTATAAAAACATCAGAGTAAAACAGTAATTGTCTATAAATGACAAAAGACTTAAAATACCATGGTTAAATATCTGATTACAATGCAATTGACAAGAAACTTGGTTATTTCTGTGACATACATTTTAAGATAATAACTAGAATTATGACTAATAATATTATACCAGGACATAACAGAATTTTAGGAATTCCACATAAATTTTGGAATATCTGTTTGCACATTTATCCAAACAATATAACCAAAGATTTTTATCACCACTTCTTTGACAATGGTTCCCATGTGACTTAATGTACCAAATAAATCTAAATTGTTTATATCTCTCTTTGAGATGTTTCTGGGACTCTTTGAAGCAACTCAAAGTTAGCTGGAGGTCAAAAGAATCTTAATTAGAATTTGATATTTGGGAAGTCTGTCAAAAAATATTATCAAAAGTTTTCATTTGTTATTTTTAATAACAAGTATAATAATAAGTATTTATTATATAATAATAAATATATTTATTAATTATATAAATAATAATAATAAATAATAAGTATTTATTATTTTAAAATTTTATTTATTTTTTTGCTGTGCTGTGTGACTTGTGGGATCCTAGTTCCCTGACCAGGGATCTAACCCAGGCCCTCAGCAATAAAAGCACAGAGTCCTGAAAACTGGACTGCCAGGGAATTCCCCTCAAAAGTTTTTTGAAACAGTTGGTCAAATAGGACCGTAGGTCACTGTGAAACAATACTTATTCACTCAACCAAAGTGACAATAAAAGTTTCTTTAAGGCAAATACAGATCATTTAGAAGGCAAAGAAACTCACAGTCTGTTATCAAAAGTAGATCAACATTGCAAGAAAACTTTGTTCTCTTAACAGAGGGAGAAACCAACTCCAGTCCTGCACCAGCCCACTCTCAATAACTAAATTCATTTACCTAATTCAGTTCAATTCAGTTTCAGCCTAACCATGAACAAGGACCCTTTTTCAGGGCTCTCTTTCTATAAACCTTCCACAACTTTCTGTATCCATATTAGTTTGTTGCTCATTTTTCCATCCAGGTATAACCAGCTATAGGACAAAATTAATCTTTCCCCTTAACAAAATGTATTTCTATTCTTCATACCTTGTTTTGCTGAAAACACACATCCTACTTTCCTTGCAAACTAAAATGTTTCCCTTATTATTTTCAGTAGCCTTAATTACATATTACAATTTTAACCCTTAAAAACTTTGATCTCCAGCAAAAACCTACAAGCAGCAAGCAATTGTGAACTGTTTGTCATACCAGAATTTCTTGATTGGCAAACATTTAGGAACATTCCAAAACCTCTAGAAATGTACACCTTTTCATAGTATAATTTCTTTCCTCAATGTGGTATAAGATGTGCGTCTAATAAACCTAAACATCTTCAGTTTCCCTCTCATAAGGAGACAAAGTAGGTAAATTTAGACCTGTTTAGCAATTAATGTTCCAGTATTTCATCTTATTTGAAATGACCTAGATACTCAGTGAGTTCCCATCATTTAACTTAACTTAGTAAAACTCTAAAATTTCAAGTTACCAAAAATCTGGAGAAACTATTTTAGATAGATGTACCCAAAACATAATTATTCCTAAAGAGTTCACCTGAAAACTCTTATCCCGTTTACCATTATTTTATAACTTATGAAAATATCATACCAAGTTAATTTCTCCTTTCTGAAAGAACTCTGTAACAGAAATAACATGAATTTATTGACCTTTAGTAAACCTAGGTACAATAAAAGTAAGACATGTCTATATTGATTAACCCAATAAGTTTAAGCTAGTTTTAATGCAAAATATTAATTTAATATTGAATATTTCGTGGATAACCTGAAATTCATTCTGGCCAGTTTTCTTTATATTTAGAAATATTTAATTTGTAAACACTTTTAAGTCAATTAAATAGAATTCTTCTATAAATTTAATTTTGATAATATTTTCCAGAGATAGAGACATCTCATATGTATAATGTACACACAAACATGTAAACAGACAAAACTAGAGATCTCATAGCTTCACTTTAACATTTATTTAGTGATGAATCAGGTCCTACAATATAAACGTATTAGTTTCTAAAGAACAGTTGGAATACGTTAAATTTATTTGCTCAGATGACTAAGTCTTTACTATTTGTGGAAAAGACTTTTAAGATATATATTTGTTCTTGATAAATTCTTAAGGAAGCTGTGAATTAGATTTTGTGTTAGGGAGTCTGTCCAGTGGTTTGAGTTTTAAAAGGGATTTTTTTTCCTTTTTTAAAAAACTTTGGTTTCATGATTGAACTAATTAGACTCAGTCTCAGGTTATTGTGGGCTGTATCTACATTTCTGATTTGCAAGACAAAGACAGTTGCTTTAATTCCCCAAAGAACTGGTCTGCCACATAAATGATATTAAAAGATTGATTTGCCCAACTATATTTTCATTAATTTGCTTTTTTATATCAGTGAGAAGATTCCCAAATAAACTGAAAATCAAGAGTTCTTTGTTCTAGAACTTTAAGGATCAATTTATCATGCTTTCGGAATTTTGCGCAAGGCATTCAACAAAGGACCTCTTTTTGAGGGTACAAGTTAAACCCAGAGCAAAATAATTTCTATTATTGTTTTCATTAGCCCCTGAATATTAGTTCTCAGTTTTTATTTCATATTGTGCAGGCTCAAGTAATCCTTTTGTTTTCTTTTAGTATTTTTAATTACTATTGTCTGAAGGGCACATTTATATGCCCTGTCTTATAATACCAAGGGGAGGTGAAGCACCCCACTGAGACATAATGTCTATCACACAATATAATTAAGCAAAAGTAATGTAACCATTTTATATAAAGCCCATTTAAATATACCAATTTTTATAAATTTTCTCAATTCTGTCAACTTTAATACCTTTAACTTTAGTTTCCATTAAGACCCCATCAGCAAGCTTTGGTCTTATAAGGAATCGTAGAAGCTTTCCTTTTAATTCCCCAGCCATTTTATCTATTTTTGTATAAAGGCTTTGGGATCCCCAGTGAAAGGTTGAGCGAGGGACTCAGGTCTTTTTGTCAATCTCTTAACTTGATTAATTGGCCTTTTGCCCCAAGCAATTGTTGATCAGATATCTCAGTGTAATTTTCTTCCAGCCTTTTAAATATATAGATTTTAACTGGGGTCAATAGAGTGAACTTGTTTGGGGCCCTTTAATGTTGGGACCAATAGGGAGTCCCTTTGGCCCATCCAACCTTAGTTCATGTTGTATAAAAACCTTTTGTTTTAATCCCATTAATGTTCATTTTATTTAATGTCCTATTTCTTAATAACCATCTAAAGATTTTTATTCTTTTGAGATGAGTTCCTTTAAAATTTCCACCTTCTTGGGAAGAAGTCTCTAGACTTTCTCTTCAGTTTTCTCTTATTTCCCTGTTAACCCAGTTAACATTAATTATCCTAATGTTTTTATTAGCATCTGTAAGGCCCATTGAGGGGAAGTGGAGACCACAAATAAGGCTTCTCAAACTGGTTTTTTATTTGTTTTAAACTAAGGGAGATCTTAGGTTAACTATATATATATATAGATAGATAGATATAGATAGATAGATAATATATATCTATATATAGAGATACATATATGATGTTCTTCTAATTTGTTTTTTTCACCAATAGGTACCAGCTATTTATAATGAGTGCTCTCTAAAAATTTACCAATTTAGAAATTTTTTCAATTTAAAGGGTCTATCATCTGGTCATTGATGAGATGTATCTAAATAGCAGCTCAGGTCACAGGAGGCATCCCCACAAGAGAGTGCAATGGATGCAGCCTTCACAAGATCTAGAAAGTTTACTCCCCAAAACCACCTAAGAAAGTAAAAGGCCTTTGTTATACAGGTAATGCAACAAAAGTTAAGGTGACAAAGACCCCTGTGAGCTGGCAGAGCCAGACAAAACACTGCTCAGAATCCCAGTCTATTTGACTGGCTGCCAAATGTACACTATATGTGTACTTTCTGGATGGTAGAGATCAACTCTCAAAACACAGAAAAGGAAAAAACAACAACAGCAAACAATGCCTAAGATCTGGTAGAACATTTACATCTCAAAGACACAGGGAGAGAAATGAAAGGGTTTTTGTTTTCTTTAAAGTCAGAATTCTGAGAAGATGTTTTATGAAGCCAGTTTTCTCTAACTTAACTGTGTATGTAATAAAAGAGCCACATCTTGGGCATTTTCAGGGCAAGATTTCCTTGCAAATATAAGTTTTGTACATACATACAAAAGTCTGCCTGGGGTATTAGTTGGAAGCTGGCAATCTGTCATTCCTTTTCTTTTGTTTTGAAAACTTTGTTCTCCATTCCAAGGTCAGTCTGCCAAGATAAATTGCTAGTGATGATCATGCAGTGGACCAATGTGCTCTTTGTGAGCTTAACTCCTCTAGGAGTTTCAACCCCCTTACATGTCTCAGTTTCTCCCTTGGGTAGTATAAGACCACTGTGGGTATTCAGATCACTGAGTGGCCAGCTCTCATGTGTGTCCCCAGCAGAGCAAGTTTTTAATTAAAATGAGTGGGTTTCTCTATAGGGACAGCTGCGTGGTATGAGGACTTGCTGCCACCACTTTCAAAAGTTTCTCAGTTCCCTGAGAAAGCCTTCATCAGCTGGGAAGAAGATGTTCCTTATTCACAGTTGAAAGCTCTCATGAGATATCTTCACTTTTATTCCAACAAACCCTATTAAAGTAGCCCATTCAAGGAAAAATGCCAGGCCAGTCTCCCATCTAATTACCCAGACCAACCCTACTCATTGTCTAAATTAGGCAAAAATCTTCTCAGTGTCTTTCAACTGAGGATAACCCAGGTACCTCTTCTTGAAACTAAGTTTCAAGGATAACTTACTCCTCCAGAGAGGAATTTAATACGACTGAATAAAATCTAGGATCATCAGCCAATAATGGGACATCTGAAAACCAGGAGAGACTCACACAAATTTGTCTGGACTCCCTCAGGAGGCAGACAGACCCAAGAGGCCTCTGCTTGTGCCAGGTTCCAGATCTTCATAGAGTTCAGGCAAAGGAGAGATGTCTGCTCTGAATCCCTTCACCGGTTGCCAAAACTATCAACTGAAAAAAACAAAAACAAAACAACGCACAACTTAAAAGTGGAGAATTATGTTTTATTCAGGGCATTACTGAGGGTTATAGCTTGGAAACAACCTCTCAGATAGCTCTGAGAAACTTTTCAAAAGAGGTAAGGGAGAGCCAGGATATACAGGAGTTTTTGCTGAAGAACAAAACAAAACAAAAAACATAGTCAAACGTCAAAAGATTATTGCTAATCACAAAAAATCAAACATCTCAAGTTAATGATTTTAGTGCCTTTCTATATATGAAAGATGCAAGAGTCTGGGCTCACTGAAATTATTCCTTTGATAGGTATCTTAACTATCTAGGGCCAGTATCCTGTTTTTCTCCACCCTGAATCCCATCTGGGTGCATTGGTGGTGGTGGCTGCAGTGGCCAATAGCTTTATGGCAGCAATATGCTTTGTTTACTGAAATGGCAGGTGACCTTTGTCCACAGGTTGTTAAAAGTTGCCTGGTGAGAACTGTGATAGACTCTGACATGAATCAGAAAATATTTACCCTTAAGGAATCACAAGTTATTTTAGGGTTGGGAGTCCAACAAGTAGATAGGATGTCACCAGTTATTTTAGGGTAAGGTTCTATTAAGTATCTTGAGTTTCTGGCAGATGTTCTGGATACCTTCATTAGGACAATAATAAGTCACACTTCCTCAGTGGCCTTCCAGCTCCATTTAGAGAGCTCGCTTAGCAATACCAACTCCACTTTGATTTTCCTCCCACAATATCTCTTCCCCATCTGAGGCAGGTTTTCCCTTCATGCTGACCCAGGTGTTCCCTCAGTGGTGACTTAGCTCTTCCCCAGCTCCTCAGCCCTGTTTCTCATTCAGCACCCTCAGGGGCCTGCTCTTCACCTGAAGAGGAGCCAATGCATGCTGTCTGGTCTGAGCCTCTGCAACATCTTAGTTACTCTAAAAGCACCAGTTTAGGGCTTACAAGAGCAAGATGGGTAATTTTCTCCATTTTAGAGATGAGAAAATGAGGTTAAAAAAATAAAATAACTTGTCCCCGTTGGCAAATAGCTAGCCTAGATCTGAACCCAGCTTTTCCCCCTTGCACTATAGCCTCTAAAGTGCAAATTCATCTGGAGATCCTCTTTGTGCTGAAAGGCAAGTTGCTTAAAGTGCTACTGTTCCAGAATACTGAATTTAGAGCTTTGGAGGTGGGCGGGCTCAGCACTCCTCAAATCAGACTGTGTGGATGTCCCTGACCTGCCAGTATCCAGCTCCATCCTGCTTCCCAGGGAAGCGCTGAGCCCAGGATGCAAGCAGAATCCCAGGGTGAGGATCAGGCAGGGAAGGGAAGTGCATAGGAGGAAAGGGAAGTTTAAACACGGTGAGGCCTTTTTTAGCTTTTAATGTCCACTGAGAGAATATTTTAAAACATGTCAGCGAAACAAGGCAAAGGCAAGTTCTGAAGAGGGGAAAAAATAGAGAGAAAAATCACAGAGAAAAGACTTGTCCTTCCCAAGAGATGGTCGCCCCAGCAGTATTCTTCAAGAAGCTTTCCTTCACAGCCCAAATCACAGAGTTCCCACAAAGCAGTTCCCATGGTGATGAGGAAGCCGCCCACTGAGCCAGGGAATCTGGAGGCTGAGATATGCTGTCAGAGCCAACTCTGAGAGGCGGTTGTCAGGAAAAGCAGTGTGTGTCATGTCAGTGCTGGCCCTGCATTCACTAACTGGTGCCCTGGTGCCTGGATTACTACAAGCAAGTCAGAGGACGTTGTAACAGGGAAGAGCAAAATGGAACTCTATGTTGGATCTGTTTCTTTTACTTTAACCTCTACTTCTCCTTGCTTTTGTTATTATAATCACACATAATGGCCTGCCTCAGGGAACCCTGCCCTTCTGCCTGAATGTTAAACTAAAGTGCCTTTGTTCAGCTCACAGGGAGACAATCTGACCCTGCCCACCTGTGAATGGCTACAGAAAATAAGAAATTAGCACATTCCCTTCCCCGAGACTGGCCAAGCCAGGAAAAACGAATGGCCTTTTTACTTTACTTCCTCGCCTCCTCTCCCTCTCTGTTCTATAAAAGAAACTGGCATCCAGACCCCGATAAGATGTTTTTTGGGGGGACCCTAGCCCCATCTTCTTGGATGCCCAGCTTTCCAAATAAAGTCGCTATTCCTTGCCTCAACACGTCGTCTCCCAATTTATTGGCCTGGCGTGCAGTGAGCAGAGCAAGCTTGGACTTGGTAACAAGGTGACCCTGTGGCCCAAGGGGAGCCCTCACAGGCTGACCCCATGGGCCTTCAGGCAGTGGAACAGAGCTTCCCCAGTGCTGTGGATTCCCAGGGGGGTCAGGCTTACTACTTACCCTGGGGAACCTGTGTAAAGAACTATTTGCACCTGCTGGGGAAATAGCATTAAAAAAAAATCTTCTTCCGACCCAGAAAACCTCTCCACAAAGGTGGTGGAGACAGAAAACAGGTACATTAATGAATAAAAGTTAAATCAGAATGTGATACACACCACAGGTAGTCTGCTGAGAAATTGCAGTGACAGAAAAAAAAATCCGACCCCCTTGTATAGCCAAGCATAGAACCCATTACATACATGTGCTCAGACAAACAATAACTAGTCCTCAAGTAAAGGTACTTGACAGTACCATTTGTCACACATAGTTCATCCTTGATTTACGTGGTAAATGGGGTGACTGTGTTAGCTTATCAGCCATATCTAGTGGAGAAAAAAAACTTCTCATATTTTTATGGCTGGAGGTAGGTTTGCAACTTGCAGGGGGATCCTGGAGCAGCTAAGCAAAGATAACTTGGCCATGAAGTACTCAAGTTATCTTCTTTCATCATGACAACAAACTCACAGCCAGGATCCATCTATCTTAGAATTCAGAAGTGAGGTGAATGTCTTAAAAGAAAGGTATTGCCATGTTTGTTTGAGTTGGGGAAGAAAACAAAGTTAGGTGCTTTCTGATCCCCCAAACCTTATGCTTTTATTTGGCTGACTGGTCTGACCTGAGGACTGGCTTTGGCTAACTGATGGAAAATGACAACACTGTCCAAAAACTGAATGAGTTAAATGTGTAGCTCCAAGGCTTTGAAGAATATATGTTTCTGAGTCCAAGCTCGCTCTGCTCACTGCACAACAGCCAATAAGTTGGGAGACGAGGTGTTGAGACAAGGAATACGGCTTTATTCGGGAAGCCGACTGACAAAGATGGCAGACTGAAGTCTCAAAGAAACCATCTTATTGGGGTTTGGATGCCAGTTTATTTTATAGAACAGAGAGGGGGAGGAAGGGGGGAAGTAAAGTAAAAAGGCCATAAGTCTTGCAAACATCTCCTGGAATGGCCAGCCACAGGGAGGGGATCTGTTAATTTCTTCTTTTCCGCAGGCTTTCACAGGTGGGCAGGGTCAGATTGTCTCCCTGTGAGCTGAACAAAGGCGCTTTAGTTTAACATTCAGGCAGAGAGGCAGGGTTCCCTGAGGCAGGCCATTATGTGGGATTATAATAACAAAAACAAGGAAAAACAGAGGTTAAAGTAAAAGAAACAGATCCAACATGGGGTCAAAATTGGCTCTTCCCTGTTACAAATATATAAAGATATTAAAAGTACATGGAAAAATTTTTTATGTAGACTTAACAATATTGTTAAAAACAAAATTCAGCCAAGTAAATCTGAAGATCTAATTGGCTTTATTAGGCAATTCATAAATCAGACAGCATCTATTCTAGCAACTGGAAGAGCCTTCTGAGGGATTGTATAAAATGGAATGTTTTTACAGAAAGAAGGGTGGGACAAGGGAGCTACTAGCAAAAGAAAAGAAAGGATTATTTTTAGGTCAGGACATCTGCTTTTGTGGGGAAGAGAGTGGCAAGGGTTTTATTATGCAGGTTGCCTCTTCTTCCTTTGGGGGATGAAGAGGGCCCACAAGACCTACTACCTCAGTGGTGCTGACCGGTAAATTTTAGACTAGTGGATTAAGTTTATACTTCTGGTGACAGTTGAAACTGCAGTTAGGTTAGGTATTAAATCGAGGTTTGGCTTTAGCATAAGTGACACCATTTGAGGCCTGCAGTTTTTCTCTTTAACTGTATGCTAGAAGGTATATAGTTTTTTAGTTTTGTTCTATTTTCATGTTCAGGGAGTATGTGGACAAACATGTTATAAAGCATAGCCTGAAAGATTGGAAGGCTTGAGACCTTAAACAAACTTAGTGCCATAGAGGGCAATACAGCTCACAAGTAAAAGAGATCAAAAGAAGGAAGCATAACAACCACCCCATGGCACCACTAGCAGCAGCATCTCTATATTTGTGGTAAATATAACAAGTTCTTGAAGGGTCCTAATAAAACACTGAGAAAATTAGCGACGGTGTCAAACAATAATCAGTAACCACGGCAGCACCAGAGGTAAAGGTAAATCACTTAGGATCCCACTTCTGATGTCATGTAATGTCAAACAGTAATCAGCATCAAGGCTGCAAAGGACAAAGAGCTTTATCTGGGGTCTTAGGAATTACAATTCAGGAGACACTTATTTGGGTAAAACTGAGAGTGTTCCAAGGAAGAGAATGAGTCAGGGGCTCATAAAGGCAAATCCACAAGGTTGTTAAAGTTGCCTTGCAAGAATGATGATTAGCTGTGATGCAAAAAGGAAGATTTGCCTTTAAAGGATAGGATGTCACAAGTTATTTAGGGTAAGGATCCAATAAGTATCTTCAGTTTCTGGAACTTTGGGCAGATGTTCTTCATGCCTGATAAGTGGTCAAAAGTTCAGATTCCATCCGGGTTGAGAAGTGCATAATTCTCACTTCCTCATTAGTCCCCCAGCTCCATTTTAGAGAGCTCTCTTAGCAATACCAACTCCAATCTGATTTTCCTTTCACATTTCCCCCTTTTGATTGAGATCTTTCTTTGGAAAGCATTGATGATCAACCAAGGACCAGCCAAAGACTTCCAGAAATATACCTGTTGTTGAACAAATTTGGTTTATTGGCTCATTGCAATGAAAGAGACCATATGTCATGGAGAACTGTGTGATGTCTTAGTAAGAAGATGCTAGAAAGGACTTGTTATAGGTATTTAAAAATGTACCTGAGATTTTGGTTTTACTCAAATTTGTTGTGGACAGCAGATTAGAAGACAAGTGCCATTGAAAAGATAGTCTATTATGCACAGTTTCCAAGAATAGGAGGACATGCCGCAGGAGAGAACACAAAGGTTGATGGCAGGCAGAGAGAGAGTGAGGGAAACTGGGAAGAGCTTTCATGTATTGTGGTTTTCCCAGGAACGGATGGGCTGACCAGGTTTACAATAGTTTAAATAATTTCAGTGGACTCTGGGGTGTAGAGGATGCCCTTATTTGTCTGATGCCTAGCCCTGGGAAGATTAGGGCAGGGTATTAGTGTCTCACGAGGGTAAGTGGACTTTGGATTGGTTAGTTTTCGTATGAAAGCAATGTCCCAGAGATCAGCACATCAAATACAGAAACCAGAAAATGTGGTTAACACAGTAGAATTTGGCCTTGTATTATGGGACTTTTGGAATGGTACAAGAAAAGTAGGCTTTGCTCAGCGTTGGATGTTGTCAAGAAGCAGGAAAATTCTTTGATTGGATATCTTCATACTTGTTATCTCGGTGGTGGGATGAATGAAGCAGAGCTGAAACTCTGCTTGGTAAAGGAGCAGCAGTCTTTCAAATTAGCCAGAAAAGGGAGAAGTTCAGTCATTTTTGTGGTTTGGACAAATTCTTGTTTTGGTTTTGGCTCTTTAAATTATTTCTCTGGTGTTTTGGTTTCTTTTGGTATTCAGACATGATTATAGAGTGTTTTTGTTTTTTCTTGCTTCTTCATTTTCCAAGTGACTTTAAGTGACTTTGTCTGCTGTTGATATTCTGTGAAATTGTTTATGGGCAAAAAGAGTTGAGTTGAGTTCCAGGCCAGCACCTGGCTGTCAGCAGCTGCTTCTATCTGTCTCACAATAATCCTACAAAGTAAGTCCTACTATTTTCCAAATGGGGAAACAAAGACTTAGAAAGGTTAAGCTACTTAAGTTCACAAGGTCAAGAAGAGGTAGAGACTTTGATCCCAGCTACTTCATGATTCTACTTCCTCTCTGCTGTAAATAATATACAAACATAATGGTTCTTTCTGAAAGTATGAAAGATAGGGGGAAAAGCAGTGCCAAGAGAAGGGGGCTGGATAAACAATCCAAAAGGTGTCCACTTTCTTACAAATGTGAATTAGTAAGTAATTCCACTGGTGCAGTGTTTTAGTGTTACTCTGATAGTATAAGTAGCTTCCTTTTATTGGTGTCTAAAATCTAAGAATCAGATTCAGGGGTTGAAGTAGAAACATTTGAACCCAGGAAATATTAACTGAGCAACTGGACATGACCATGACACTTAAGTAGGAACTGTTCACTGTAAGGAGTCCAAGAATTAAGTTCCAAGAAGTGATATAAATGGCACCTGGAAGGAACAATTCCTGTTGGAAAAAGCTGGTTTCATATAAGTAGCTTATTTACAGCATACGGCACAATTTTCTTGTATTAAGTTGATTGAATTATTCACAGAGGAAATTATTTTAGTAGATGACTAAACTGTAATCTGGCCTACCCAGAATCTGTTTCTACCCATGTTCATGAACGAGAAAATAGTAAATGGCCTGAATTCCCTGGGCCTTGTTATTCAGCAGGACAAAGAAATGTGTTCCCAAAACATTTTTAAGAGATACGAAGAAGAATTTAGTTGGAAACATTTGTATATAAAGGGTATCGTTTTGCAAATACCATGAAGACATGGAAAAATTACCATGTTCCATCTCAAAATAAAGTGTTTCCTATAAAATGGTTATAAAAATCTTCAACCTTGTGATTATCACATGCATCTGAGTTTATGAGTTTTAGCATGTTATACATTGAAAGCAACAGGTTAAGACAAAATGTACGAGTTATTTATTCAGTGCACATAAACCTGAGTACCAATAACAGAAGAGTTACGATAGTGTGTAAACGCTACCACGTAAATGTATTTATTTTATTTTTTAAATAAATAAATAAATTAATTAATTTAGTTTTGGCTGTGTTGGGTCTTCGTTGCTGCACGCGGGCTTTCTCTAGTTGCAGTGAGCAGGGACTACTCTTCCTTGGGGTGTGTGGGCTTCTCATTGCAGTCTTCTCTTGTTGTGGAGCACGGGCTCTACAGGTGTGGACTTCAGTAGTTGTGGCATGGGCTCAGTAGTTGTGGTGCACGGGCTTAGTTGCTCTGTGGCATGTGGGATCTTCCCGGATCAGGGCTCGAACCCGTGTCCACTGCATTGGCAGGTGGATTCTTAACTACTGTGCCACCAGGGAAGCCCACTGTCTTTATTTTAGCATGTATATGTCATACAGATGCAATATAAGATAGAAGGGGGAAAACTTACTTCATTTTGAAAAAGTGCCATGTAAAGTTTAGAAGAATTCAATGTACTGTAAAAATGCCAGAGTTAACCACTTATGGGTTTATTTTCCCTAAAGACCTAAAGGATTTATGAAATTAAAACAGGTACCTATTAAGTAGCAAATTAGGCCACAGGTACTAGAGTTACTTCTGTCAGTACTTGAAAATTGTATAATAAATAAAAGGAAAAAACAAAAGGGCTCAGACAAGCAAATGTTTTCTATTAAAAACCCTAGTCCTTTTAAAGAAATGCCTGAGGCTTCTGAAAGATAAAAGTCTGAAAATAGAAAATTTAGGTACACATACATATATATAAAACCCAGGCCCCAAGAAGCCTTAGTTTAAAAGTCTAAGTAGTACTAACACAACAAAAATAACAATAATTATAATGACCTATCTGGCCTCTGAGAATTAAGAGCTTTACAAATGACAGTGGCAATTTTAAAGATTCCATATCTCTAAAATGATCATAAAGAATATTTTTGAGGTTAAATATTTTCTAACAAAGCCAATTATATCTGTCAGAATACTGTCACCACAACCCAGTGAAGAGTAAAAGGTTATAATGTGACTTTTTCATTGAATGCAGCAGTAGTGTCCAGTATTATTTCAGTGAGTTAGGGGAAGAGCAAGAAAACATCCACATTGAGTTTACAATTTTTTTTAAGATGTTTTATTGAGGTATGATTGGCGTATAGCAATTGTTCTCCCCCCTCTTTGTCCCTCCCTTTCCCCTCCCTCTAAGCAGGAGCATCTAGCCTCTTTCACTCAGCATAATTACTTTGAGATTCATTTCTGTTGTTGTATGAAATATTGATCAGCTCATTCCTTTTCATTGCTGAGTGGTATTTTATTTATGGATATACTACAACTTGTTTATGCATTCACACGTTAAAGGACATTTGGGTTGTTTCCAGTTTGGGGCTATTACAAGTAAAGATACTATGAACATTTATATACAAGTCTAAGTATGAATATCTGCTTTCATTTGTCTTGGGTAAATAACTAGGAGTGGAATGACAGGGTCATACGATGGGTATATATGTATGTTTAACTTTTTAAGAATCTGTCAAACTGTTTTCCAAGCAGTTTGTATCATTTACATTCTCGCCAGCAGTGTATGGGAGTTCCATTCCTCCACCTCTTTGCCAACGCTTGGTATGGAGGGTCTTTTCAATTTTGGTCATATTAATAGGTGTGTACCGGTTACCTCATTATGGTTTTAATTTGCATTTCCTTAATGACTAATGATTTTGAGCATCTTTTCATTGTCTTATTTGCCATCTGTATATCTTCTTTGGTCAACTGTTCAAATCTTTTGCCCATTTTTCAATAAGACTGATTTCTTATTGTGTTTTGAGAACTCTTTATATATTATGTATACAAGTCCTTTATCAGATATGTAATTTGCAAATATTTTTTCCAAATCTTTGGCTTGTTTTCTTTTAAATTTTCTTAACAGTGTCTTTGAGAAACATAAGTTCTTAATTTGATTAAGTACTATTTATCAGTTTGTTCTTTTATGGATCATATTTTTGATGTTATACATAACAACTGTGTCTAAACACAAGGTCATGAAGATTTCCTGTTTTCTCCCAGATCTTTTATAGTTTTACATATTAGATTTAGGTCAAACAACATTTCTCTGGTATTCTGCCCTGCAAAATCTACCAACCCTGTCTTCCCTAAGCTCTCCCCTCTATCTCTCAACTCACAGAGACTGACAGGTACCACCTGGGTTCCTCCTCCCTTCACCATGGCCTTAAAACTTCCTCCAGGCAGTAAGCTGAAGCAATTGTAAGGCTCACCCAGTTGCTTCTCATCTCTCAAGAGTCACTGTACCTTGTTGCCCATGTCCAATGTCTTGAGTTCCAATGTCTCATGTATTTAGTCCAGTTCTTTATGTGTTTCAGGCAGGAAGGTAAAGCCTTCCTCTGTTGCTCTATCCTGACACAAGCAGAAATCCTGTGAACTCGAACTTTAACAAAACAGCCTTTCTTTTGTGACGAAAGGGCAAGAATATGACACCTGAAGTTGGAATATGTCACCACATTCCTCTAACTTTGTTCTTTGCCTATAAACCTCAAAGCATTTAACAGCCTGTGAAAATTATGGGTATTTCTGTATCTCTTAAACCAGATGACATAAAAATAGGTATCAAAAAAAAAAAAAAGTTCTGTCTGCCCTTTCATGAGGCTACATTTTCTTACTATTGCTGTTCTAAATTTATTTTTTAAAAAACTATTTAGACCCTGCAAGATGGGCAGCTAGTCTCTCAAAGCCTTTTATAAAAGTTTCATTGAGGTTGAGCCCAGCAATCTCTGAACTGAGTCATTATATGACTTCAGTTAAGATCATCCCAATGTGAAACTAAATATGATGCCATCATAATTCTCTCAAATTATAATGTCTATGAATCTGGATTATATAATGTGGACCTGACAATACCAGCAAGCAATGTCTTGATATTTTTAACCTACATGGTCAGTCTAACCATGGTCATAAAATTGACTTTCTATTATCTGGAAAGAAGGAAGATGGAAAAATTAGCAAGGAAAAAAGACCTCACCATGTGCCAGAAGAATCCACGCTACTGCCCAGAGAACACCCTCAGATGACTCAGAAAAAATCTCATAAGAAGTTTTAATACCAAGATTTCTACGTTCTGGATGGGGGTGGGAGTTCTCCATTATGCAGACAACCTGCCCTCTTGGAAAATGGGGGCTGAAAGAGCCTGTCTTCATTTTCAAGTATTTCCCTAAGAGTTCTTTCCTTTATCTGTATCCTTATTTTTAACTTTCCATTTTCCCTTTGACCGCTGTTTCACCCCATGCTCTTGTGGGCAGAATCTCTAATATAAGCAAATAAACAACAAAACAAACAAGTAGCACCTCTTTAAGCCCCATATTCTCTAAGTAGCAACCCAGTTTTTCCTGGTATTTCTCTAGCCCAGAAGGATCCCAAATCCTTCAAAGCAGTCACTGTGCTACTAGTATGTTTCATACCTGTGCTCTCAAAGGAGAGAAATTGAATGAGAAGAAAAAAAATGTTCCCCAAATATGTCTCTTTCTCATTCTTGTCATTTCTCAGATTAGGAAACACTTAAAACTAATTAGTAAGCTTTGCTTTGAGAATGCAAGAGACCCTTTCAGAGGCCTCTCTTACTGAAGCAGTTGATTATAACCCTACGTTCTTTTTTTAATTCCAGTTTTATTGAGATATAATTGAAAAGCATTGTGTAAGTTTCAGGTGTATAGCATAATGATTTGACTTAAATGCATCATGAAATGATTACCACAGTAAGTTTGGTGAACATCAACCATCTCACACAGATATAAAATTAAAGAAATAGAAATATATTTTCTTTCTGACAAGAACTCTTAGGATTTACTTTTTTAACAACTTTCATATATAACTACAGCAGAGTTAATTATATTTATCATATTGTACATTACATCCCTAGTACATATTTATCTTATAACTAGGAGCTTATACTTTTTGATCACCTCATCCAATTCCCCCCAACCCCCTTCCTCCCTCTCTGGTAATGACAAATCTGATCTCTTTTCTTATGAATTTGTTTGTTTTTGAAGTATAATTGACCTACAATACCATGTTAGTTCATGGTACACAACATAGTAATTTGATGTTTCTGTACATTTCAAAATGATCACCATAATAAGTCTAGTTACCATTTGTCACTATACAAAGACATTACATAATTATTGGCTATATTCCCCACACTGTACATTTCACACCCATGACTCATTTATTTTGTAACTGAAAGTCTGTACCTCTTAATCTCTCACCTATTTCTTTCCTCCCTCTACTCCCATCCCCTCTGGCAACCACCTGTTTGTTCTCTGTATCTATGAGTCTGTTTCTCTTTTGTTATGTTTATTCATTTGTTGTGTTTTTTAGATTCCACATATAAGTGAAATCATATGGTCTTTGTCTTTCTCTGTCTCACTTATTTCACTTAGCATAATACCCTCTAGGTCCATCCATGTCTTTGCAAATGGCAAGATTCCATTCTTTTTTTTTTTTTTTTTTTTGCAGTACGCGGGCCTCTCACTGTTGTGGCCTCTCCCGTTGCGGAGCACAGGCTCCGGATGCACAGACTCAGCGGCCATGGCTCACAGGCCCAGCCGCTTCGCGGCATGTGGGATCTTCCCGGACCGGGGCACGAACCCGTGTCCCCTGCATGGGCAGGCGGACTCTCAACCACTGCGCCACCAGGGAAGTCCTCTCCTTATTTCTTTTTAACTACTCACTTCTTACTTCATAGGACTAAGACTATTATTTTTGTCCTATTAAATTAAGAGTTTGTAGTTTAGACGTACTGGTTCTCTGTAATGGACATTCTGGTTGCTTCTTCAACACCTCTCCCCCTCCTTTCGGCAAGTATCCTGACTTTCAGATATATATCCTCTGCCTCAAATCGAATATGCTTCCAGGAAAGCAGATGGCCCCCACTTGTAAGGGTGGGACACTTGGATCAGGCCTAAACTAACCCACAGACCCTTGCTGAAGTTTCTGGTTCATAGGTTGAAAAGTCACACAATACAGGTAAATGTGGCCTGAGTGTGAAAGCTTCACTTCTCTTCTAAGTGCACTTCTGGAAGGGACCCCAACCGCATCCCTGGATTTAATAGCTCAGGAAGCTGTAGCCATCCTGGGCTCACATGGGGCAGCCTGCTGTAGAATGCTTATGCCAGAGAGAGCAGAAATGAGATGCAAAGAATCAGGACCTTTCATGACAACTCTGAGTCACTAAATTAAACCAGCTGAAATCTACTGTGCTTCTGGTAGTGAAGTCAGTCAGTACTTTAGTGTTTAAGCCAGTTTGAGCTGTGTTTTCTGTTATCTGCAACCAGATGCATCTTAAGAGATCCACTACACATTTTATAAGGAAGGGAATGCCTGTTTTTCAATCAAATTACATTCATAGAGTGCTAAAACAACATATACAAGTTTTGAATATTTTTTGCTGTCATATTTAGTAGTGTTACCATACTAAGAACTGCTATTTGGCTTCAGGTTGTTTTGTAAGAAATGTGGCAAGCTGTGTAAGTCAGTTTATTCTGTAATTACAGGGAGGCATCAGTATGCTGTAATTGCCATTCTACAGAAGGCAATTAGTATGGGGTTAGTACCAGATGAACAAGAAAAATAACATTCAGCAAATAAAACATACAGCAAAACAATGTATTTAATAGTGCACTGGTTTTATTGATGGCAGAAGAAAAAATTCTTTCACTTGTAAAAGGTATTTGCTTAATTTATTGTATTTTTCCCCCCATTCTTTACGTGGGTTGAATTTTTGCCCCTAAAATCTGTCTTTTAGTTCTCCAAATAATAATATCCACCATGGCTCCATCTTATTCTGAAGGGCAAGTAGGAGGTCTATCAACAGGTTTTGACCAGGATGTTTCAGTCAACAGCTCCTTTCTTCACAAAGACTCTATTTAAAAAGAGAGGAAAAAAGTGAAACTGGACCCTCAAATTGACTTTTCCATACGCAAGATACACTGCTGAAACTTACCTGTAAATGTGAAGCGTTTGTGGAAGTATCAATAGATCACAAGTAGAGCAAATTGGACACTGTTAATTCATAAACATACTGATTTATAAATAAACTGATTTATAATTTCTATAAATCAGTATGTAAACAAAAAGCAAAATATTTTAAATAATTTTTTCTTCTAGAAATTCTTAAAGTACATCTCTGTCACTGTTAGTCTCTCTATTGCTAGCATGTGCACTTCAGGAATTCGGATTAACTGAGTAGAGTTTAACAGAGGATGACCTAAAAAAGATGCAGTCTGCCAATGCACTTCTACCCCCATTCTACTCACCTCCATTTCCCCTTTGAACACCTTTGAGCTGGTTTAGTCTCACAAGTAATTTACTTGAGTCTGTCGCCTCCCCCTGCCTGCCCCCCACCTTTATCAGATACCACTCTAGTAGAAACACTCTGGGTGGTGACAACAGAAAAGGCTGAGAGAGGTGGTGAGGGAAGCCTTGTTTGCTTCAGTCCTATTTCAGTCTCATGGATGAAAGAATGGTTGGGCAGGGATGGGTAGCATTCCCACGGCTGCATTCAAACAGCGCAGAAGTCTTCTGAGGTAAATAGTCTCCTGATTAGAAAATAAAGAGCTTTGGGTACTATTATCCTCACACGATGCCTATCCAGCTGGCATCACGGGGTCCTGTAATAATAGCTATCTTCATGGCAATCACTTCCCTGACCTTGATTTGAAAAATTTTGCAAAAAGATGCTGATCTAGATTGCCAAAAAAAAAAAAAAAAAAAAAAAAAAAGCCATTTAAAAATCCATCTTTTACCAGCTACAAATGGTGCTAAAACCTGGACCTTACAAAATAAACAAAGTCATGGTATTTATATAGTAGTCTATGCTTAGCTATTGGTTTCAAGGTTTCTGGTTAATATGCAAAACTGTGAAGACTACTCTTTCATGAAACAAATAAGAAACTAGAAATAAAATTAAAAGTGAGTCACCATTTATTAAACCACTTTGCATACTTAGCCTTAACCTCCATGGCACTAGGGAGCTTCCTGCTGATGTGTGTGACAAGGTCTTTCTACACAGGTCTGCCATTTCTCTCCTTTTACAGCAGGACACGAGGCTGTAACTCTTTGACTGGACCAGTGCAATAGCTTCTTAGATTCTTTCCCTCCTGGTGTTGTAATCCATCCTACATCCAACAGCAATATTTATTTCTTTTTTTTTTTTTAATTGAGGTATTGTTTACAATGTTGTGTTAGTTTCAAGTGTACAGCAAAGTGCATCAACCATATGTATACATATATCTCCTCTTTTCTGGACTTCCTTCCCATTTAGGTCACCACAGAGCATTGAGTAGAGTTCCCTGTGCTATATAGTAGGTTCTCATTAGTTCTCTATTTTATACCTAGTAGTATATATATGTCATAACAGCAATATTTCTTAAGCTTAATTTTAATCATATAATTCTTATTCAGAAGTTCATGATAGCACCGAACACATCAAAGTCAAACTCTTAACGTGTCTAAAGCCGTACTCTTCTGCCACCACCAATAACTGGTATCTAATTCCTAGGACTCCAATAATGTCAGAGACCTCTCCAAATGCACATAGTTCTGGTCATTTTCATTGATTAAATAACTATGTATACTTTCTCTATCCATATATGCTCTTATCTCTAAGTTGTCTGTAACAATGACGAGCCCAGGAACTAGAGGTTTTGGGCCCTCTCTCCCCTCAGGGGGTGAATCTGACTTGCCAGCACTCTCTCAGACCTAGGCCTATTTCCCACATTGCCCCCAGAGACCTCCTCCTCCACTGAGCCCTAACTCCCAGCTATCTCTTGCTTTTGCTAAGCACTGATGTTGTCCTTAGTACCAGGCTCAAGCAGAATCTAATTCCCTTTCCACTTTGGGGGAAGTATATGAGTATGTAGGGGTGGGCGGTGGTGGCGATGGTATAGAAGGCTTGTAAAAAACCTTCTTAGGATAATCAAAGAATGTAAATTACACATCAACAACTTTAAATCTTGGATTTAATACATTGATTTAAAAAACACTTACTTCGCAGCTACTATGGGTCATTCATCACCTAGCAAAGTACCCAAAACATAAAGATTATGACTACGAAATTATGTTCTTTAGAACTGATAAAAGAAAGTGTCTTAAGTGTTTCTTACTATCTTGAATAATTTTAAATAACAAAATCTTACAAAAATTTCAGCATATATTAGAATTCATGCTTATATTTGCTGGAAGTCAAATGGCTGGATACAGTGTATATCTTCTTTTTAAATGTTTAAGTTAAATGGAAACCAGGAATGAGGAAATAAAAACAAAATACACTACCAAATGTAAAATAGA
Source organism: Grampus griseus (assembly GCF_964374135.1). NCBI lineage: Eukaryota > Metazoa > Chordata > Mammalia > Artiodactyla > Delphinidae > Grampus > Grampus griseus. The sequence continues at coordinate 46,985,848 of NC_139012.1, forward strand.
CAGCTAGTGGGAAGCACAGGGAGATCAGCTCCATGCTTTGTGACCACCTAGAGGGGTGGGGGGGATAGGAAGGGTGGGAGGGAGACGCAAGAGGGAGGGGATATGGGGATACATGTATGCATGTGGCTGATTCACTTTGTTGTACAACAGAAACTAACACAGTATCGTGAAGCAATTATACTCCAATAAAGATGTATTAAAAATAATAAAAAAATAAAAGGCCTATGCTAAAAACCTTTCATTTAAAATTATATCTTAAGAAAAAAAAGTAATAAATATATCAACTTAAAAAAAAAGAAAATAATATATTCAGTTGTGTGACAAAAGCAAAAAGTATAATTCTTATTGCTGAACCTCCCATTCAAAGATAGTATATTTAATTCTACTTCATAATTTTTCATAACATATGTTTGAACTAAGTACAAAAATGAATAAATAAGTTTTTTCAACCAAGATCACATGTGTCTTACTAATTAATTTTTAGAGTAAATTTTGCAGTGAGGTTTTTCTAGTGATACCATCATGGGACTGTCCCCCACCAAAATTAATTTTCTTACTGTGAGGATTTCCATGTCAACAGTATAATCCAAAGCAAGCATCTGGGAAAGATGGAAGTTTTAGCTCAGGGAACATAGCGAACCACTTAGATTGTAACGTTTTAGTTGATTAGGAACAATTTGCACTGTACAAGATTGTAACGTTTTAGTTCATTAGGAACAATTTGCACTGTACAGTTTGATACGAATAAGCTACAATTACCCCAGGGCTATGGTTTATAATTTACTTTTAAGCAGTGTACTCTTTTTCAAAGGAAATTTTTGATGGAACTCTAATGTATAAAACATATGAAAGACACTAAAGAAGAGGCCAGAGGACTGAGAGTTCTACCCATTGGCTACACTCTTACTCACGCCCACCATCTTCTCTCTACTTCTAGCCCTCCCTTCAACAGCCCTAAGGCACCCTTGAAGAGCCCTAGAGTCCTGCATCCACTGTCCTAGAGCAATCAGAGGGTTGAGAACCTTTGGCTTCATTTTAAAACCTGTTTTAAACAATTTAGAAGACCCTGGAAAGCTAACAGGGAATTCTGTTTTCATTTACCTTAAATAAGATTTAATTATAAGCACACTGAGCTTATTTTAAAAGTGGATGTTCAACCGTGCACAATGTAAAGTTGCTGAAGTCCTTACGTATACTTTGATTCTGCTTTGGTCAATTCTTGCATGCTACAGAAAAATGCCCAAAGTCAAGAAGTAGCTCTTCTGTGATACTGTGGGCAAAAGGTCACGTTTGTTTACTTGACAGCCTTGTATTAAGTGCAAAGAGAAACCAACGATAAGAGGAAAAAGGTGCTATACTGGCTTACTCGGGTAAATCAGAAGTCAAATAGCATCAGGCTTCTGCTCCAGGCACACTATTACATAAGGAGCAAAGGGCTAGAAAATACAGGAAAACATTTCTTCATTTAGGATGACAGAACTAATTTTTAACCAATGAAAGAGCTTTGGGGAAGCTGCAGGAGATATAAGACTCTGGAACATTGCTGTCCAGAAATATAATGTGAGGCATACGTAATTCTTACTTTTCTAGTAGCCACATTAAAAAGTAAAAATAAACAGGTGAAATTATTGTAATAACTTTTTATTTAACCCAATCTATTAAAATATTATCATTTTGATATATAAATAATAAAAATTATTGAGTTTTTTTTCAAACTAAGTCTGAAATCTGGTATGCATTTTTTATTTATAGCACATCTCAATTCAGGCTAGCTGCATTTCAAGTGCTAAACAGTCTTGGCTGGTTTGAGAGTCACACAGTAGGGGACAAATACAATGTGGATAACAGCATTATCAGAATGAACAGCTGAAATAAGGAATTGGGAACAATTTCTTAAAAATTCTCAATAGTCTTGCTACTAAGAAGAGACTAAGAAAAAAGATATAAAGTCTAAAATAGTCTTATGTGATGTATAACAAAAGCTGTAACGGGAAAACTCTAATTATTAAAAAAAAATATTCAAAAACACTGGCATAAAGAAAAAATAGAAATGTTACCAAAGATGGTGAAAGTATTTCTTTCTAAAAACATATTAAGAAGTAAGGTCTTTGTTCATCAAAATGAGAATGTCTTAGATTGGTCCTATAATTTGCTGACTTTGTTATATTTCTCTTCCTTCCTACTGAAGATGATTTTCAGATACCACCTCTCTTTCTGAAACTCTAAGATGAAAGTTTCTGTACTGACAGCATAAGGCCCCAAAATTACATCTCAATAAGCAGTCATGTTGTCTTCATCCAATTCCTGAAGATATATATGAAACATTTCCTCTTTCTTAAAAAGGACTGAAATCAATTAAACAAAAAATAAACTCAATTACCCAGGTTGATAATTATTTAGTCCTTTGTTTTCTTTCATCTTCTTCCTGCTTTCAAACCTATAGTCATTTCACTGATTGTCATCACCTCCAATAGAAAAGAGTAGGTATAGAGAAAAAAGGGGATTAGGGATAGCATTTGCAGGGAAAGGTTTGGAGAAAAAGTAGTTTGTAACTATGGTATTATCTTAAATACTTTATAATTGAAAGTAGTTTTAAAACATTAGTTTTCTTCTATTACAGGCAAACCCCAGAGATACTGAGGGCTCAGTTCCAGACCACCACAATAAAGTAAATATCGCAAGAAAATAATCACCTTAAGTTTTTGGTTTCTCAGTGCATATAAAAGTTATATTTACACTATACTGTTGTCTATTGAGTGTGCAATAGCATTATGTCTAAAAAGCGATGTACATGCCTTAATTAAAAATACTTTACTGCTAAAAAGTGCTAACCATCATCTGAGCCTTCAGTGAGTCATAATCATTTTGCAATAGTAACATCAAAGACCACTGACTACAGATCACCATAACAAATATAATAATAATAATAAGTTTGAAATATTGTGAGGATTACCAAAATGTGACACAGAGACAGAAAAGTGAGCCAAATGCTGTTAGAAAAATGGCACTGATAGAATTGCTTGATGCTGGGTTGCCAGAAACTTCCAATTTGTAAAAAATGCAATATCTGTGAAGTGCAATACAATGAAGCACAATAAAATGAGGTAGGTCTATATGTTATTATGAAATATTATATATATAATATTTATATATTATTATATATAATAATATATTATATATAACTGGACTTATATATTTAACATGATAGTATCTTTCTTTACATGGAAAGCTCCTCACAATGTCAACTTTACCTTCTCACATTAGGTCCGAGCCCGGGGAGGTTGGTAGAACTGCTGGGTTGGCCGAGTGGATCGTCTTGGTTGGCCATCACCTCCTCTACGGAATTCAAGAGTTTGGTCATAGGTGGCTTCTTCTTCCTATTTGCAAAGAGTAGTGATTTAACATGTTCAAAACAGTTCCAAGTTTCCTACATTAAATACATTTTATGGTCCCCATTTTGATATACCCTCTTAGAAGCTGCCCTGGGATTCACATCTGTCAATTTTTATAATAGTAGGCGGCAGGGGAAAGAAAAAAAAAGGCAAGGACATTGTTAAAACTCTTTTGGTCCTTGTTAATAGTAGGATGAAATTTATAGTAGTAACATTAGAATCAAATTTAATTCTAGAAAAGGAAACTATTTCCACATAATATTATGGTTATCTCCTCAAATGACTTGACACAATGTGGTGAAAACACAGAAAAGCGAGCAACGTAATACAATTTTAATTGAATATTTGGGCTTCTAAATATTTCCAGGTATTTATCATGGAAAGGGGTTTTAGTAAGATATGGAAAAGGGATTGAGGAGCCAGAGAATGTTCACCAGCTGTTTGTCCTCATCTGATGAAATCTCCAACATCGTTAAGAACCTTACATCTAGAGACAGGAAAAAAATAATGGATTGGAATGAGGAGAGAAATACAATTTCCATATAAAGAAAGCTTCATGCAAGACACAGCAATCGCCACAGTAAGACGCAAACTGTTTTCTTCTCATATTCTTTCTTACTAAGGGGGTAGAACCAGCAACTCAAGGAATGGCATGGATAAATTAGTATAAGCAGAATAAACAGCAGAAAGAGTATAGTTAATTACAATATTTGAAAAGGACTTAGAAGCAACAGAAATGTAGCCAAAAGCCACACTGGTTTCTTACTGAGTGCTGCCACCCTGTTATTTTAGTGTTTTAAATTAATGCAGCTGTGAAGTATGTTCCCTTCATAGAAAAAAATTGGCTCTCATTTTTGTTTATGAAAGAAACAGTATCTATTTCAAAAGCAGAGTTTAAATTCCAGCTGAATTATCAGAGCACAATAATTTGCATGATTTAGGAAATTTATCCTATTTCTTCCTATTCCTCCTTAATCGTTGAATCTTCTGTCCCAAAAGATTGCTTTCCTTTGACCCTAAAAGCAAATGGAGTTATATGAAAGACTGAGTTCTATTCTTTAATTTTTACAGATCAACTATTGCAATTTTACTTGATGCAAGTAGAAAGATGCTATGATAATTTGATCAAATCCTATTATTTAGAAATGATATTTAATATTTGGCACGAACATATCACTCATTAATAGGCATTCTCCACGGTATTCTTAAGAACCGTTATCTCCATTTTATATAAAGGACACTGAAGTCCAGGAAAGCTTTGTGACTTTGCCCTAATGCTTCAAAGATAAATCTGAGTTTTGATTCAGACACTGCTATTTAAATCCTTACGTCTCAGTCTGCATGTACAAGAAATAAACTAATTGCCCAAAATTAATGATCACCCTTAAGGGGCCATCATCACCTAAATAAGAGAATAGAGAAATCTGACAATACATCTGTCATAACTCAATAACAACATTTTAGAGACAAACTTCCAGATTAGTTCTCCTTTCTCTATGCCCCTTTCATTAATAATCAATCTCAAAATGGTTAGAAGTATCAGATATTATGTCTATAATTTAGTAAAGCAATCAAGATGCAGGAAGAAAAATTAAAGTACTCAGAAAAGAAGAGAAATATTTTTTTATTAATATGGTCACTGCTCTGAATGATTATTGTCAAATCTTATAGCTAAATTTGAAAAGAAACTATTTTTATGATATATGACATTTGCAACTGTGCATATTAACTGAGAAGGATAAAAATGTGTTTGCTGCTGTAGAAGGTGAAGTAATTATTCTAGGAATTAGAATGGAATATTATTATTCTCCACACCCAGCTGCAAAACTGGTTAGAGGACATCTAAAAACCTATATACTTTATCAATAAAATATAGTATTAAAGGTAGGACCCTACATTTACTGAGTGAGTGACCTGGATTTATATAATAAATATGCCATTGCTATTTGAAAAACTATCTCTATTGTTTAAAAGAATCTCAGACTATACTAACCATAACCGATTAAATGGTTTTATAGAGATGACCAACCATGAGATTTCTTTGACATTATTTGATGTCTTCACAATCATTTTATACAAAATGGAAGCAAAAAATAAAAATAATTCTGACAGCTTGGTTTTCAGTTGTCAAAGGCACAATCTTGCTCTTTTAACTTTGAAATATTCTTCCCACAGAGTAGTCGGGGGCAAACCTGGTTACCCACAAAAATCACTTCATATAGTTTAGAGCTAGTAATTTTTAGCACTGAATGAGCACCCCTTTCCATATAACACACAGCTCAATTTAATAGAGCAGTTTATTTGGAGTCATCTTTGAATGAAATTTATACCTTTATCTTCTTCCTTTAGTTTCACTACTCTGTAACAGCTTTAGAACTAAAAAAAAAATTAATTTCACAGTTCATGAACATTTAAAAAAAAATCTGACAGTATTTTGAGCTGGCACAGTCCTGGAAGGCTATCTGGTCTGTCCCCTTAGATTTGACAGATGAGGAATCTCTAAACCCAGAGAGGTGATTTTCCCAAGTCACAGAGCTCACTAGAGGAAGAGGCCAGACCAGGGCCATTTTGTTTCTAACTCAGACAAGGTTCTTTAAAAGATTGGTGATAACGTTCACAAAAATGGAACTGACCAATGCCATCTTCAACAAAGCTTTTGAGATTTAGAACCATTTTATTGGGACTCAGATTTTTGCTCACCATGCTATCAGATTTACCTGGTTTTAAAATACCAAATAAATAATATTCAAAATGTGCCCTCTTTTTATGCCAATATTTAGTAGTTTATTACTCCTTTTAATGAAAAGATACATATTCAATAATCATTGTGACACCAAACATGAATGAAGTGATATGTTGAAAGGAAAAAAAGAGTCACAGCACCAATGCAAAAAGGAGATACACAACTTCACCTATAAAACACATTTGACGGGTCACAACTACACCCTTCCTGCATATCATTTTTAGTCTCTCGATAGCACAAACTACATCTTGAGTGAGAATACAGACAAATACACTATTTCCTCATTTATAAATGAGCTGTTGGAAAAGCTCATTGTAAATCAGTTACTTCGAACCTGGAACATACTTCAGTAGGAGGTGTGAAACACATTTAAATACAGGTCAGGTTCTCTGTTCCACAAATAAAGGTGATGTGCAGATAAGCATATAAACCACCACTCTAAAGAAGGTGGTGGATCTGGTGGTTCTCAACTGGGAGTGATTTCCCTACCCCACAGTGTGGGGGCAGGGGAGGTAGCCAATGTCTGGAGACATTTTTGGTTATTACAAGCTGAAGGAGTAGGTGGGGGGAGTTGCTACTACATCCAGTAGGTAGAGGCCAAGGATGCTCTCTAGGCAAATGGAGGAGGAGGAAACTTCCTATTCCTAAGTGCCAGGACAGCCTGGAAAATAATTCTGAAATTCAGGAAGTTTGGGTTTGCCACCCTTTCCCTTTTCCTTTTCGGATATTTCTTCTGCCTCTGTCTCTAATGCCTAAAAGCTGCGTTTATGGAACTTCTGTGGGGAGGTCTCTATTCGCTGACAACACTATGTTTTCCTCTGCTTCAGCAACATGTTCATACTTACTTAACTTACTGAATTGCCTCATCTTACATTACCATTTCTTCAGCATTTTTGCACAGCAATGACTTTGTAAGGAGAAAACGATTATTGATTACTGGTGGGAGTAGGGAACAGGGATGGCAATTCTCTTCACAAAAAACTTGGAAAAACTAACTGATATTGTCACCTCTAATAGCTACTTTGTGTGAAATTTAATAAAAATTTTTCTAGTCAGTTCCTTTTAACAATTTGCACAGTAGTCACAAAAACACAAGCCAGCATACAAAATGTATACAACGTACCCTCAACAATAATCCTTGAACTCTGAATATTTTGAACACTGAAATCTTAATGAGTACATGTCTCCTTGAGTGATTCACATATGAACTACTTATGAATTTCCAGACCACCTTTGCCTGTCTGGTTAACTTGTGTAGTCAGTTTATAGAAATAGCAACTAATTTTAATATAAAACCTAAGCAAACAATAATTTTAAAGACAAACCTGCTTTCCCAAAATATCATGTAATAAAGGCAAAATAGGGACAGTAAAAAGATCATTGGTTGCCAAGGGTTAGGGGGGATGGAGGGATGAATACGCAAAACACAGGAAGATTTTTAGGGCTGTGAAACTATCCTGTATGATACTATTATGGTAGATACATGTCCCAATACATTTGTCCAAATCCAATGCACACCATGAGTGAACCCTAATGTAAACTATGGGCTCTGGAAAATAATGATGAGTTAATGTAGGTCTATCAGTTGTAACATATGTACAACGGATAGATGGTGGGGGATGTTGATAAACGGGAGAAGCTATGCATGTGTGGGGGCGAAGAGTATGTGGGAAATCCCATACCCCTCTCAGTTTTGCTGTGAATCTAAAACTCCTCTATAAAATAAAGTCTAAAACAAACAAACAAAAAAACAGGCTGTAAAGTAGGCCACATCAGTGGGATACTTTGCGCCTCATATATTGCTTATGTGGTAGATATTTGATGAAATATTTGTTGACCTGCCTTATTAAAATGGCACATCTTGATCCATTCAGAGTCTTCCTGTGGTTATCCATAACTAAAATATGAGAATTAAATTTCTTTCACCCTTGGGATGCCATCAGCATTAATTAATGTATGAAAACCACTTTGAAGATTATTGAGCTCTCTGAATTGGCTCTAGGTTGTATATATAATTTTGATTATACCTTGGATATTCATAACATTTCCTCTTGGTTTCCACTGGAAAACTCTGACCTTTGATTTTACTTTTTAGTCCAAGTAATGAAATAAAGTACCTCTGCCCCATTCAAAAACAAAAACAAAAATTCATGTAATGGATTCCAATAGTAGAACTTAAAATATTTTAAGTAATCTATTTTAGATCAATTATACTAATATTCTATTATATTAGAGCAACTGAAAATTGGATAGTAATAAAGTAATTGATGATTATGGATAACAGCTGTGCCTACAGGAGTCAAGTATTATGATTAACACTGACCTTAGTTTACCAATTATTCTTGTTTAAAAATATATTCCAATTCCATATTTACAACTCCACCACAAAATAAACTGGGTCTGTCTGTGGTAGCCTGGAACCACAGACTACAAAACAGATAGTTTCTGTAAAGAACAGTTAGTCCAAAAAACTAAGAAGCTATAATTTGCTCAGGTAATTAGTACCATAACCTGAGTTAGTAGGTCTTCTGATTCATAGTCCTGTCTGCCCTTCACACTATGCTTCCAAGCAATGAGGACAAGAAATACAGACACAGTGAATGCCAGAATTGGAAGAGGATTTGGGGATAATCTAATTGAGCAAATTTAAATTTTAAAAATCATCATCTATTTTTGGGGTAAATGTGACACTCTTCTTTCAAATGAAATTTTATACAGAATTCCAATATAAAATAGATGGGCTCAGGTTACAGTGGGTGTTTTTACATACAGTATCCCCTTGGCTTTCTCTTCTTTAGTTCTTCCAAGTTCTGTAATCCCTAAAGCACAAAAACTAAAACCCAACCTGGTTCAACCTCTGCTGTACACTAGGAACCAGCTAGGTTGAGTGGCTTGATTAATATAAGAAAATGAACTGCTGAAAGAACAGGAACGGGAACACAGGCCCCTGACTCAGTTCAGAGACCGTTGTCTTTGCGTTTTATCACAGGGAAAATCTAAACCCTGCTTTTGACTTCTATGAATTAAATTTCTCATTTGACAATACAAACTCACCTTCTATACCTAAATGGGGAAAAATAAAAATCTCAGCCTTCATTAAACATAAGCAAAATAAGCAAATTTTATGCTAATAAACTAATTTATCTGTTTTTGAAACTTTGAGTGAAATAAGATACCATTTTAGAATAAAGTGTAATGCAGAATTATAATCCCTCTTTCCCTCAGAGCAGCTCTAAGATAATCTGTTTAATATACCAGGTCCGGTAATAATTTATTTTAACCAAATATTTTGTGGCAGAAAAAAACCCCACACTGCTACAAGTAAAAGAATGAAATTAGAACACTCCCTAACACCATACACAAAAATAAACTCAAAATGGATTAGAGACCTAAATGTAAGACCAGACACTATAAAACTCTTAGAGGAAAACTTTGGAAGAACATTCTTTGACATAAATCACAGCAAGATCTTTTTGATCCACCTCCTAGAGTAATGGAAATAAAAACAAAAATAAACAAATGGGACCTAATGACACTTAAACACTTTTGCAAAGCAAAGGAAACTACAAACAAGACGAAAAGACAACCCTCAGAATGGGAGAAAATATTTGCAAATGAATCAATGGGCAAAGGATTAATCTCTAAAATATATAAACAGCTCATGCAGCTCAATATTAAAAAAACAAACAACCCAATCAAAAAATCAGCAGAAGACCTAAATAGACATTTCTCCAAAGAAGACATACAGATGGCCAAGAGACACATGAAAAGCTGCTCAACATCACTAGTTACTAGAGAAATGCAAATCAAAACTACAATGAGCTATCACCTCACACCAGTTAGAATGGGCGTCATCAGAAAATCTACAAACAACAAACGCTGGAGAGGGTGTGGAGAAAAGGGAACCCTCTTGCACTGTTGGTGGGAATGTAAATTGATACAGCCACTATGGAGAACAGTATGGAGGTTCCTTAAAAAACTAAAAATAGAATTACCATATGACCCAGCAACCCCACTACTGGGCATATATACCCAGAGAAAACCATAATTCAAAAAGACACATGCACCCCAATGTTCATTGCAGCGCTATTTACAATAGCCAGGTCATGGAAGCAACCTAAATGCCCATCGACAGACGAACGGATAAAGAAGATGTGGTACATATACACAATGGAATATTACTCAGCCATAAAAAGGAATGAAATTGGGTCATTTGTAGAGACGTGGATGGATCTAGTGACTGTCATATAGAGTGAAGTAAGTCACAAAGAAAAAAACAAATATTGTACATTAACGCATATATGTGGAACCTAGAAAAATGGTACAGATCAACCGGTTTGCAGGGCAGAAACAGAGACACAGATGTAGAGAACAAACGTATGGACACCAAGGGGGGCAGTGGCGGGGGTAGTGGTGTTGGTGTGATGAATTAGGAGAGTGGAATTGACATATATACAGTAATATGTATAAAATGGATAACTAATAAGAACCTGCTGTATAAAAAAATAAAATTTAATTAAAAAAAACCACACTGATTCAAGACAAGAAACAAAATCGGATTCAAAATCTAACTACTAAGCAACTGGTCCAAAATGCATGGCTGAGAATATAATGTTTTTTTTTTCTTCCTTTCACTGCCATTTTAATAGAAAAAGAATATAAACTTCTATATTACAAAATATATTTCATATTTTTTTCAATAGAAACTTAAAAAACACTAACTTTATAAAATAAATGGATGTTTAAAAGCAAATTCTGGATGGTACTGCAACAATGTGGGCAAAAAGTGTATTAGGGTACAAATACCCATTTTACTATGGGTACAAAGTGTCAGTGAATACAGAGAAGAAATTCCAAGTGAATAGTGTTCTGACCGCTATGATCTTTTGATCTCTATACCACCTCACTTATGATTCAGAGGCTGATCTGCGGATCAGTTCCCCCAAATAAGCAGTGATTGCCTTCAATCTATTATTAAAGTTTTGTTCTATTTCCACTTGCCCTCAGGCCCAGCCAAGGACGCCACCTGGTTGATATTAGCACTTCTTGGAAGAAAATAAATGATATTATTAGTGATCTTCTGGGAAAGTCTGAAAAATTTCTAAGCCATCAGGAGACATCATGGTGCTGATGTCGAAGATCTCGGCGGTGGTGTAGTGTGGTCCTCCCCAAGGAGGGCTGAGAAACACGACATCAGCCTTTAAACGAGAAGCCAGTTGCAGGAAATCTCCACAGATGAACTCAATCTTGTCTGCTACCCCATAAATTTCTGCATTACTGTGAGCAAGATCGATCTTAACAGGATCAATATCAATGGTGATCACTCTCTTTCCTGTTAAGGCAAACTGAATGGTATTTCCTCCAACTCCACAAAATGCGTTGACTACGGTGTCACAGTGGAAGGACGGGCTGACCCTGCCAGCAATGTGCTCAGCGATCTCAGGTGTAACTGAAAACCAGCCCTCTCTGTCTAATTTAATCCCATCGTCAAAGCGGGAGAAGAGCCTGTATCTCTGGGCCCAGTACTTTGCCAGCTCGGGCACAGCGGTGATCTCAGGAGGCAGACCAATTCCCTTTCTGTTCTTGCTCTTCTTCTTCTTCTTTTTATTTTCAGCTTCGGCTTCTACCTGAAGACGGTCTGGTGCAGCCTTGGTGGGGCAGTCACCCTCATCTGTCACTGCTGCTTCTGTGCTGTCCCTGTCAGTTTTCTCTGTTCCCACTTCCCCAGCTGAAGACATGGCACGACGCTTTCCAGGTTCTGGCTCACTCGTCTCCGGTGGGTCATCTCCTTTTTCAACAGACACTTCTTGTTCCTCTGAACCACTGCTTGTGCAAGTATCTTGAATGTTGTTATGAGAAACTGACTCCTGCGATGCTTCCTCATGCATTGGTTCATTACCCATTTTAGGAATTTTTCTACCTTATTCAAAGTTTTGCTTTTCTTGAAAAGAGTTTTTCCTGGCTCTTCAGTGAAGAAGATGTGTTTGTTTTTCATATTGATTTGTCTTCTCATGTCCAAGTACTTTGACTTGTACTTCACATTCTTGTGTGGATACTTGACCCGCCAGTGACTGAAATTTGAAATTCCACCATATTTTTGTCCTGAGCCATGCTTGAATCCTAGAAGGGAACCGTCGACATCAAAGTCTGAATTCGGGTTTTCATCAATGTCCAGTTCGTGGCTCCTCTTGAATTTGCTTGGCTTCTGTTCAGGTGGATCTTTGCCACTCTCATCTCCATCAGTGCCGATGAGGTGTGGTCTGTCTGTGATTGTGTTTGCTTCTGATGACTCTTGTGAATCCTGAGCTGGTTGGCTTGTGCTTCTGTTCCCAGACAAGCTGCTTTCCTTGCTTCCTCCATTACATGGTTCACTTTGGCCCTAAGCAAGGCATTCTCTTCTGCTGTCCATCACAACTCACAGAGGGATCTAATCGGCTCTGTTCTACATCCTCTGAATTCAGACTTATATTACTAAGTCCATCAAGAATTTCATTATGATCTTTATCACTTGAACTAGAGCTTTCGCTATCCATTGATGAAGATGGAGAAGAAAGTTCATCTGCTTTCGTGCGATTTTCGTCTTTCTTGTTGTCAACTACTGTTTTAGACACACAAGTATCTGTATCACAGCTTTGTGAAGCATGAAAAGTCCAACCCTGAGCTTCCCAATACTGAAACTGTTCCAAATAATACCAATACAGCTGGCTATAATGCTGCTCCCATTCCACCTCTGTATTAGGGATGTTCCAGGGTTCTGAGGACGGCGTCTGACCTGCATGCTTTTCTTGCCAGCTTTGCCACAGCAGTTCCCCCTGGTATTCCTTCCAGTACTTCTCCCAGAGCTCCGTAATTTCCAGCTTTGGAGATAATGTATTTTCAGCAGGAAGATTCTCACCTTCAATGTCTTTTTTGGTTCGAAGTTTATACCTTCTGGTGTTCTCATTCTCAGATGAAGATGGATCATCTGAATCTGAAGCCAAAATGTCATCTTCCGCACATTCTTGTCTCCAAGATTCTCTCTTAATTTCATCTAAGTACTTCTTTTGATGTTTTTTCTCTTTTTAAACTTTGTTTCTAGTATTCATAGATACCTCAAAATTCTTATGTGCAGACACCCTACCACACTGAAGTGGCAGTCCCATACTTCTCATGAGTTCAGCCTCAGAATCAAGTTCACTTTCATCTGGGCCTACGTCTTTGCTGTCACGTGACTCTGCAGTGCCCTGGGGACGACCACCTTCTTCCTCTTCTGTAGCTTGCTCTCCTGCACTGTTGCCATCGTCTTTAACGTAGTAGCCTTTTAATCCCAAACTGCACAATTTCCGATCTTCCACAAACGCCCTGGAGCAGAGGCAGAGGATGCAGGAGCCCTCCCGCAGGTCTTCAAGGAAGAGACACATCTCCACCCCGGAGCTCCACTTCTCGCAGTACGTCGTAGCGCCGCAGAGGAGGCGGCCACGCCGCAAACAGCGCCGGAAGGCCTCCCAGCCGCTGTTCCGCTGCTGGGGACCGAGGGGAGGACTGGAGGCGTGCCTGGCTGCCAGGGAGGAACGGCAATACAATGTTTCAGGAGAACTCTGAGACATTTCACTGTGTTCTGATATTCTCTTTTTAGAAAAGAGGATATTCTCTAAAGTTACATAAGAATTAGGTAAGGATTATTGATGATTCTATCAGATATTAGGAAATCATCTGAATCCCTACCTCAAGGGTTTTATTCTGTACTCTGCCAACTAAAGCACTACCTAAATAAGACAACTAAACTTTAACATGGAAGAAAACTGGATGTTTCAATGACAGTTAAAGCAAATACAGTACTATCCACCATTGTCTTTCCTCTAACATCGTTAAGATCTTCTACTATTTAATACAAAGTAAACAAGCTATTTTTGGCAGCTTAGACACTCAAGAAAATGCAACTCAACATCAAAAGGCTGCATCCATATTTCAACTAGGAGAATATAATACAAAAAAGAGACTAGAAAATGTCACCCTTTTCAAACTTCAAATAATAAAAGTACTGATACTCTTCCATCAAAAACACACCCAACTTTCTTTAAAACTTGGAATAGAAAAAAGGGGAATGATTATTCTACTATGTGCCTGGCATTTTATCTCATTTAATCCTTGCAACAATGCTTTGAATTACTTAATCTCATCCTTCTACAGATGAACAAGCTAAGGCTCAGAGTAACTTACCCAAAGTTATGTAAGTGGCCATGCTTCAATAAGACCCCTGGGCTGTCCACTCCAAAGTTCTTTTCATGGCATCACATAGTGTATATTTTACATTTCTTGCTTCAGACAGTTTTGCTTATTTTTTTCTAATAGCTGGCTAAAGATTAATTTTAAATAAGTAGATGGCTTCTGCCCTGAGGCTAGTATAAACATTTAATGGTCAGCATCTTTGTTGAAATGCCATAGTGAAGTCCAAAGAATGAATATATGATTTGTAAAAATGTGTACCTCTCTCCAACTCATTTCCTCTTTTAAAGCTAAAGGTTAAATAGATTCCAAAGCTTGTCCAGAAGTCAGGGTAGGAAGCATATTTCTGCTCCAAAAGATGCCAATCTACTCAGATTCCCTTGAGAGATACCTTATCATGGCATTGGTATTTAAGACCTCAGTCTGTTAGGTCAGATCTGAGTCTGAGTTTAGACTCCACCACTTCCTAGATGTGTTACTCAACTTCTCTACATCTCAGTTTTCTCACATAGACAGCACTAATCAACTCATAGGTTTACAAGGAGCATTACATGAGATAATACCCAAAAAGAGTTTAGCAAATAAGCCATATACGTTGTCTATTATTCTGAATTAAGTAATTCTTTGACAGTAATATATACATGCTCACTTCAATTGAACTATCAAGACTCACAGATTTTGCTAAAAATCAGGTTTGCTGTTAAGAATATTCCTCAAATTGCTTTTGTCAGATAAGGAAAGTGGAAAAGCCACTGAAGAAAATGAAAGAGCCAATGCAAGGAGAAAGACTCTTGTCACCTGCTTGCCTTTTATTTCTTCAGAAATTTGAAAAACATCTATACATAAAAACTAATAATTTCACATTAAAACTCATTCCATTGTTACCACTGTTTTTGTTTCTTTTAGGAAGAGGTCTTCTTTTTTAATTATAGAGAAAAAGGGCAAATAAAACAAAGAAAAGGAGAAAATTAGCAAAGACACATTACTGAAAATGATTAATCAAAAGTTAAAGATATTATTTGCCTAAAATATGAACATTTTAAGAAAAAGCTAAAAATAAACGTGATTAACCTCTTTGAACATCTTGCCTTAATAACAAGACCATAACCTTAAAATTTTATCAAATGCCATAAAAAACAGAGACACTATTTAAACAGCAGAGGTATAGCAATGATGATTAATAATGAAAAATGCTTATCTATGCCTGTTGATATGTTTTCAGGTGATTGCCTATAAATTACTCTTGCAAAAGCAACTGCTTTCCCAAATATGCTAATTGAGCAAATATGTTTTAGAATATTTTACGGTTAAAACTTATGAGCACTAATCACAAGTGGTTAATCATTTCACTCCCTCATAAGTTATACCATTTTTACATCTTAAATTTGTAACTAATACAATATACTTTAAGAATGAATTAACTAATTCTTTCTCTGAAAGTAATAATTACCACATCATAATGCCAGACTGCTTTTTATTCTAAAACAGTCAGCCCAGTACATTTTATGTAACTGACCACCTGAGACAAGTACTTATGGTGTGCTTCAGTGACCTGTAATACAGACTAAAGAAACAGAATTAGAAAAGAAAACTCCACGTCAAATTGATAAAATACAGGCCAGATCTTTGCCATTAAAAAGTACTGAGTGTTGGAGTAGGGAAAGGAGACGACTTGACATGCTTTATATAACTTTAAGAAAAGGTTTGCAATATCTAACAGTACTGAAAATAAAATCATTTGCTAATGTTTTCACCCCTAAGGAACATAAGATTGACAGGAAAATAATTAAAATTTTGAATCTTATAGCAGCTATCTATAAGATTATTTATAGTTATCTATAAGATTATGATGTAATAATCATTTTCACATTTAAATCCCATACATATCCAGCAACCCATATTAACAATGTCTGCATAATTAAGTAAAATGATTTCTCTATAGTGAAACATAAAGAAAATATGTTTAAAAGTCCTTATCAATTATCAGGCTAGTTAATAAAAGCTGTAGTTTAAGAATTGTGAGGTGCCCCAGGAGTCAATGATCTGATCTACAAGGTACAAAATTCATCCCCACACATCACACACAGGTGGTGTGATGGTTCTGTCTCCTTCAAATAAGTGGTGAAGGATGCTAAGGCTTTCTCAGGCAGCCAACCCCACTCCTTTGTATCCTCCTCTAGAAAGTGCAAACTACCCGGGCTTTCTAATTAAGCCTATGTCCTTTGCCATATGGAAGATTTTAAATTATTTTAAAACAAGTATTATGCCTTTCTCTTAGTCTTCTATTTTCTAAAATCAAAAGACTCAGTTCCTGGAATCATTTGTCAAATACCATTATTTCCACTATCTCCCATCATCTTGATCGTATTTTCCTTTATACATTTTAATATTTACTATTCTATGTAACCTAGTATTCAGAATAATATTGCATGTATGGTCTGCTTGCAACATAATACTACTATTTCCCATGATGAGCAAACTCTATATAATCATTAGTGCAATCTGACCTTGCTTTAATGTTTTTAGCAGCTGCTTGATCATTCCTTGCTCATACTGTACTTGTCAACAAACGAAATGTCTATAACCTATTCCCAGGTCTATTTCATTGTATATTTGAAGAGAATTATTTTCCCAACCTAAAGTTTTAAATTTAACTGTAATTGAATATATGCACTATTGAAAGATACTAACTACTTTGGCATAGTTTTATCATTTGTGTGTTCTGAATAACTATATAATATTAAGTCAGTTTTTCTAAAATAAAATTATCTTGGTAATTTGTTAGTTTTTTTTTTGCCTAGTGGAAATTGGAGGATTACCACCTAAAACATACATGGGTGGCTAAAATGTAGTTTAACCCTGAAACTAGATTCCAGTGAAATTTAGAAGATAAAAGGAGATTCACAGTATAAGATTAAGCTCTTAGGAATAGAACTGTAGGTTAAAGGAATAGGTTGATTCTTTTTCTACTCTTTGTAAAATATTTTCTAGCCCCTTGAGAAATACCTCTTGCATATACATCTTTGCTTCTCAATTTAAAATTCTCTAAATTTTAAAGAGAGAATTAAGACTGAATGAACTAAATAGTTGATAGTTACTTTACCAAAACTGTGTATCACATATTGAGTACAAACTTACTGCTATGATGAAATTTTTATATACATTATACAAAAAGTAGGTTGGTATCATTTATCTCCATTTACAGGTAAAGTGTAAAATCATGTGCTATGATGTCAGCAAGTCTGCAAACTGAACATCAGCTCTACAACTTATTAGCTCTATGATTTTAGGCAAGCTTCTTAATGGCTCTGAACTTGGATTTGTACTTTTTCATGTGTATTAAGTGGGAATACTAATAATTATTTCACAGGGTTCCTGTAGTTATTAAATCAGCTAACACAGACATATATGGTGCCTGGCGTATACGTTCCAGTTATAAGCAGGCATTGTATAGAAGGAACTCCAATCTTCACATTCTCGATCATTTATTCTAATTATTTCAATATGTTGGTAAAGATATAACATATCGTCTTGCTGTTAACTAAGTATAAATTACTCTTAGTATGCTTAAATTTATGAGGTTTTTTCCCTCATGTTGAGATTTCAAAATGTTCGGTATATGAAGAGTTAGCTTTTTTTAAAAGAAATCATTTTCTTTCCAAGCTTAGCTTCTCTTCTCAATCATTTTTGATGGTTAGACTGTTGAAGAAAGAAAAGGTATCACAAAGCTTTTCTCCAAGAATAATAAGGGAGATAAACTCATTTCCATCAACTTAGGTAAAGAAAAATTAGACAGTATATATCACCTGATTTAATTAAGGCTACTAAACATATTATATTTTGCTGTAATAATACTATTTCTAGGTTTATTGAAATTCAGGAACCATGTTTTTAGTCACATGTAATTCCACACCTGAAACATCTGAGATGTTCAATAGAGGCTGGGGGAACTGATAATATACTATGGAGAATAATTTGCTCATCATCATACCCAAAGGAAAAGCAAATAAATGTTTGTTCCTAGTGAATATGTAAATATTCTTGTAGTTCAAGAATGAAGCTATTGTTCCTTCTCCATTCAGCCATGGCTGGAACAATGATGGTAAGAAAACATCAGGAAGGTACAAAGTCTCTGCATTAGAGTCAAAAGATTTTCTTGGGTGCTTCAAATACCCAAGAAATAGATCAAAATCAAGTGCTTATACAAATAGATCAAAATTTACATTTTAAATACATCATAAAATTAATAAAACAAAATGGATGTGATATCATTTAGGTGCTACAGTTCTTACTGTATAACACAAATTATCCACAATGCTTAATATGTACCTACTGGAAAGTATTAAGGTAAAACAATTAACTTTTTAAAACTTCTAAATTCATCCATAAGATTATTTAAAGTGTACTCCTTTATGCAACTCAAAACTCCTTCCCCTTCCTCTCACTTTCTCCCCCACATACAATGTAAGCTGCTTATTAAAATAAAAAGTAAGGCAAATAGGTCCTCTGGACAAGAAGGGACAGTAGGCTATCAGTGATGGTGTCTATATTGTACAAGAATTGGTAACACTGAGAATTACTAATTAGGGCTTAATAAGAAATCAGTAAGAGGACTTCCCTGGTGGTGCAGTGGTTAAGAATCCGCCTGCCAATGCAGGGGACATGGGTACGAGCCCTGGTCCTGGAAGATCCTACATGCCGCAGAGCAACTAAGCCCATATGCCACAACTACTAAGCCTGCGCTCTGGAGCCCATGAGCCACAACTACTGAGCCCGTGTGCCTAGCGCCCATGCACTGCAACAAGAAAAGCCACGGCAATGAGAAACCCATGAACCACAACAAAGAGTAGCCCCCTCCTGCGGCAACTAGAGAAAGCCCGCACACAGCAACAAAGACCCAATGCAGCCAAAAATAAATAAATAAATACATTTTTTTAAAAAAAAAGAAAAATAAATAAGACTAGTAAAGTTTATGGCACTCCTTCAGAGTGTAAAATGCATGATAAAATAGTCAAATTTCACTTTCATTATCTATGGATAAGAGCAGCACAGTCTCTTAAAAGCTGTATTGAAACGAGGAGGAAAAGCCTGTCCAGGGTTAAACACTAATTTATGCAAAAGCCCCATTTTGACAAGAATCCTGTCAATGTCAAGCAGCAGGTACACAGACAGCAGGACAGGCTGAAAAGCTCTGTGTCAGAGCTGGGATGGAAGTCGTCAATTTATGAAGGCTGTTATAAACCATAGGATTTCAAAAGTGTGAAAGAAAATGATGGAAATTTTTATAACTTTGCAGGCAATACTATTAGCTTAATGGGAATGCAGTTCTTTCACTTTATGAGAAAAACTAGTTTACTTTAAAAGACTTGTGAATTTTTCTATTAGGGCTATATTGTAAGATTCTTAATATAAAAGTCTGTTATCCTAGTAACATTCAAACAGAAAAGAAAACTTTAACAGGAAATATAAAAGGAAAAAAAAATTAATTCAAAGAAAAAGATGGTACAAGGAAGCAGTTTCAGTTTCCTTCCCAACTCCTGATCTGGAAGTTCCAATCAGTAATTGCTGTGGCAGTCAAGGGTCAACAAATATTACTCTGAGGAAGTGAACAATAAGGGAGGCTGCTATTTCTAAATCCTTGAAGGAAAACTAAAGAAATGGAAACAAAAGTAATTAAGAACCTATGTGCCAGGCATTTCAATCATTTGATGACTGAACAAAATATTTATTGAGGAGCTACTATGTTCTTTAAGACAACCAAAAGATTATGTATCTTGCCCAGGTTATGCTGGACTCTAAAATCCATGCTCTTTCCACACATCCCAGTAGATACAGAGGCTGAAGGAGAGAATTGCCTATCATGTTAAACTTTTACAAGGCTTATATAAATAGATCAAAATCAAGTGCTTTCCATCTCATTTACATTTTAAATACATCATGAAATTAAAAACAAAATGGATGTGATATCATTTAGGTGCTATAGTTCTTACTATAAAACACAAATTATCCACAATGCTATCTACTCTGAGCACCGCCTACTATGAATCACTCAATGAGAGAATGAACTACCCTGAAATGGCTACACTATCAATAAGCAGCTACTATACTTTAAATAAATTAGTGTTAAGTAAAGAGCTTAGAATAACGTTGGGTACAACATTAAGTGTTCAATAAAGTTAGCTATCATTACTCCTTCACAAGTGTAAAGTTCCATTCTTTATAATGTCACATACAACACAGTTTCTCTTTTATTGGTTTGAGTCAAGCAATTTGCATTATTCTAGAGAGTTACAGAGGTTGAGAACACATAAGGCTAAACGAGCCTTGATGTGGCACTCTACATTTACAAAGTGATTTTACAATTATTGGTGTCAATAACCAATGTAATACAAAAGTGAGGCTGAGAATCTGGTCAATTAGCAGAATGTTCATTTTTCTTCCAGTGAAGAAAGGAACCCAGAGGCAATCTTCTTTACTGAGACAAATCCTACTAGCTTATCAAATACAGTACATTTGTCCGTCAATACCCATGAGTGACTGGCTCCAGGACTACCCCATCATATCAAAATCTGTGCGTGCTTATATAAAATGGTACTATAGTATTTGCATATAACTGACACACACCCTCCTGTAGACTTTAAATGATCTCTAGATAACATATAATATCTATTACAATGTAAATGCTATGTAAATTGTTGCCTGCATGCAGCGAAGTTAAGTTTTGCATTTTGGAACTTCTTATAATTTTTTTTTTTAATATTTTTGATACACGGTCGGTGGAACCTGTGGATACAGAGGGCTCACTGTAATTGTCTTTATGAAATTCATCCAACTTAGTGTCCCCCACCCTTGGTATCCACAGACATGGAGACTTTTCTGAAAAATATTACTAATGAGAAGGAAAAGTATAATAAAGCAGTAAAATTCACCAATACAAATATTTTCACACCAGATTTTTCCCATTAACTATTACATGTTCCAAGACATTTACCCTCAGAGGCTTAGATGAATACAAACAATTCTGCTTTGTCTATGTAATTGGCAAGTTCCTAAATTTACCTAAGAACTTATAATACATTTTAAATAAAGGATGTTCATCAATTTCATAATTTGATAAACCTCATAGTATTGTTTCTGTTTAATGAGTGTTATCACATTCTGTGGCATAAACTTTGAGACAGATAACTTTCCTAAGCTCTCTTAGGAAAGTTGAAAGTAAGTTGTTGAGGCTCTTTTTTTTCAGAAATCTTTATCAATATTTTGGTATGGTAGCAATGAGAAAGGGCTGTCCACTTCAATAGCAGAATAAGAATATTCCATGGTAGCTTATAAATTAACTCTATGATTGTGAACAGCATGTGTTCTTAACTGGTTTCATATTTGGATTTTGTTTTATAATTCCATAGCTAGACAACTCTTTATAACTGTCATGCAAATATTATGATGAGCATTTAAAAAATTTTTTCCTTATTTAAAACTGTGTCCATGTTAGGAAAATCTCCTTCTGTAAATAGGTCAGTTAATAGAAAAGTCAATAGGTTAGGTTTTAAGAGATTAAACAGGAGTTTAAAAATTTTCTACCTTATTTTCTTCTTTTCTCCTTACTCAGATAAGCCACTCTAAATGAACATTTTAGTAACTATCACAATTTTTAAACAATGATATCTCTCACATGCTTGCACACTTGCACACCCAAACATACACAGGGTCACTGCATCTTCGAAGGTTCAAATACCTAATTAACATTTTTATCTATTTAATGTATCACTACCTGGCATGAAGATTAGCTCAAGAAGGCCTGAAACTTTTGTTAACATTCCTAGGATTATACTAAATTTACTAGCAAGAGCTTAAAGCCATTTTCACAGGGCATTTTCCAATACTGAATTCTGCTGAGGTCCTAGGGCAATAACATAGTCATTATGACTGTGCAGACTTTCAAATATCAGGTCCTTAATGAGAACCTCTACTGAAAATGGGCTGAGTGGTTAACTTGTTAGTTTCTACTTAATAAACTTGTAAAGTTCTTCTCATTTTTGTATCCACTTCAACTTTTCCTGCAGCTACTAAAAGACCAGAAACTGAGAATGAACTCTCACAGAATGCTTTGCGCGTAAGTTTTACTAAGGGTTGAAAACTTCTGCTGTGAAAATACATTCTTGGTCAGCTTCTTCTCCCATTTTCCTGGGTGGTTTCTAAATCTTTACATCTCTCTTCAAAATTCCTCTCCTATTCTTGACCTCATTACTTTGAACAGATGACCTGCTTTTACTTGACAGAAAAGAGTTCATTAGTGAAGGATTATTCACCTTCCTTCCCTGAAACCCAGCTTACTCTCATCCACACCTATATTTACTTCCTTCCTCTCTTCTCTTTAGTACTCCTCAACATACCCAAAGTCACCCAAAGTGATCGTACCCCACTTTCTCACCACAGCCTGGATTTTTTTTAATCCTTACACCTATTTTTACAACCTCTCTTTCTCTCTTTTCTTCACTCTGCCTTTGATGTAAACATGCTTGGATTTTCACCCTGAGCTCCTTTACTCCTTATTCTCTTCTTCTATCCTCTTTATCTTCACAACCAAGATCCTATAAGTAGCCTAACCCTCATTTTCTTATGTCCCACTTACTGTCAAGAAACCACAAATTGTCATGCACATCCACCATTCCACTGAAAGTGCATTCTACAGTTATAAGAACCTGCCAATTGCCAAATCCAACAGCCACTTTTCAATTCTCATCTTCCTTGACCTTTCCAGCATTTTATACTGTGGATTAAGCATCCCTCCCCATCTGCCCAACCCCTTGTCCTCCTAAACTACAGCTACTTCTCAATGTCCCTTCCCACCCCTCAGCTGTGAAATTCCCTGGAAGTTGACCCTTGTCTTCGTCTTTTCTCTTTTTACACACTTTCTTTTTTCTTTTTATACACAATCTCACCCATACTCTTTACTTTTGCCTAGACTCTGATGACTCCAAAGTCCCCACCTCTTGCCTTAACTATTGCAATAACTGGTCTCCCTGCTCTCTGCTTTCACTAAAGCCCATTTTCTATACCACAGGAAATAATCTCTTAAAGCAAAATCACATCATGACACTCCCCTACCCCAAATCCTTCATTGGTCCCTATTCTCAGATATAAATATTCCAACTCCTTACTGTAACCCACCTGACTCCCCATCCTTCAAGCCACCTGCCTTTGCAGCCAGCCTCATCTGCTGACACTTGTTACACCCAACCTATACTGCTACCAAAATACCTCACCCTACCATGCCCTCCTACACTCTTTGCTATTCTCTCACACGTTTTTTTCCCAAGCTAAGTCTTTCAAAACTTTCGAGACTCACATTAAACTTCATTCATTCAGATTTAACAAGTACTTATTGAAAGCCTTATGTTTCAGGGACTGTTCTGAATGCTGAAGTATTAGCTGAGACAAAGATCCTGTTCTCACATTGCTTTCACTTAGGGGTTGGAAGGAGGGGCAGGATATGCAGAAAATAAAGCAGGCAAAGGGGATAGAGAGTTTGTGTGATGGCGCACTGCTGTTTTATAACACGATAGTTAGGGAAGGCCTCGCCTCTTCTATGAGTCAGTTCCTGACTGAGTTAAACACGCTCCATCTATGGTGCTTTACTTGCTGGGCTCCTCTGCTAGTCTGACTCTTTTAGTGTAGAGACTGCTCATCTATGCATTGCCATTGTCCAGCATGCAATCATTCTAAGGAAATGTGTTGTGCTGGGCACTGTTCTGGGTGGAGAGATAAAGTCACATAGTAAGTGCTCAAAAAGTTTTTTGAAACAGATTAAAATATATTTGAAATTATAAGTTAATAAGAAAACCTCAAATATAAAAATATCACTTTACAGTTAATATTTTAATAATGTATCAAAAAAACAGGGACAAAGTGTCAAAGTATCATAATTATATACTAACATATTCCCAAAATTATGAATGTTAAGTAAGTACAGGCATACCTCTGAGATATTGCAGGTTTGGTTCCAGACCACTGCAATAAAGCAAATATCACAATAAAGCGAGTGACACTAATTTTTGGTTTCCCAGTGCATATCAAAATTTATATTTACACTACACTGTAGTCTTTAAATGTGCAACAGCATTATGTCTAAAAAGAACAAAGCACATACCTTAATTAAAATTTACTTTATTGCTAAAAAATGCTAACCATCATCTGAGCCTTCAATGGGTTGAAATCTTTTTGCAGCAGTAACATTAATGATAACTGATCACAGATCACCACAACAAATATAATAGTAAAGTTTGAAATATTGTGAGAATTACCAAAATGTGACACAGGGACACAAAGTGAGCAAATGCTGTTGGGAAAATGGTGCCAGTAGACTTGCTCGACACAGGGTTGTCACAAACCTTCAACCTGTAAAAAAATGCAGTATCTGCAAAGCGTAATAAAGTGCAATAAAACAAGGTATGCCTGTATGGATTAAATAAACATTTCATAGGAGAAATGTATTTTGCTGTGCATTTGAAAGTACTTGGGAGAGACTGAATTCTGATGTGTTCTGTGGACAGTGATTAAGAGAGAATTTTGCAAGGAATTGGAAAGTAGGTTGTATGGATAGACTGAATGAAGGTGGTAATTTGTATAGGTAAGTCTACTGGTTTAATTGTAGAAGTATTTCATTTACTAATTATAGACAGGAACAAGTTCAAAGATCATGGTATTTTATCATGGAAAACCATAATCATGTTGTTGTTAACTTCACTGAAGGCAAAGGGAAAAATTAGAAAGAAGTTATGTTTTTATTCATATTTCTTTTTGTAAACTCCCATATTTTCAGATCCTTTTTGCAAATTTTAGGGATTTCTTTTTAAGACTAAAATTCCCTAATCATGATCAACTTTCTTCTTGCTAATTTTATTTTGCTTGCTGTTACTTTTTCAAATAAAAAATGTAATACAAAATTATAGAAAGTTTATAAAATTGAAAAATAAGTATATACACATATACAGAGTCTGTACATAATTCTACTACACTAAAACAACCACTACTTTGAGGGCATTCTCAACTCTATAAATTGCTTTCATTCAGTCATCATAAATATTTCCCATGATATTACAGCCTTCATAATGATCTTTTATCACAATTGTAAAATATTTCACCCAGCTGATGAATGATGCTTTATTTTACCATTCTTATTGTTAGGCATTTAAGTAGTTTCTAGTTTTTCCTGTTATTGCTGCAATGATCATCTCTCAGAAATTCACTTATTCCTTTTATCTTTCACTAGCAGAGATTAACAACTGTGGGATTGTTAGTTTAAAGGGAATGAACACTTTTAAGGCTTGGAAAAAAATCAGAAAGATCACACCAATTTACACTGCCATCAGCAATGTATAAAAGTACTCATGTCACTGCATCTTTGCCAGCAGGAACATTATCATTTAATTTTTTCCCATTAATTCACACATTTAACACTGTTATTGTTTCAATTTGCATTTGATTGCCACTAGAGTTCAATATTTCTAATTTTTAGTTAAGAAAGATGACACTGCTACTTCAGCAAGAAACCATATTGAGCATAAGTCAATGGTTCAAGGCTGTAAAAATAAAATAAAATAAAAATTTTAAGAAAGTTAATCTAATCATGACATGAGTAACTGTTATTGTGCTCCATGGTAATTAGGCATTAATGGCAAGCAGTTAACATCAGGGGCTATTATTACTATTATTGACACATAGCCCAATCAAGCATTCTCAGATTATGTGGGAAGGCTGGATCAAGTAGAGCTACAAGCTCTCATTATGGCCTCTTAAAGATCCCTTGATCTGAAACCAGACGTGATGCAGAAGGCAAATTCTCTTTCCTCCTTAGCTCCATGCAGGCTCTATCAACTGAGCACCCAGGAAGGACAACAGGTGTTATAAATTTAGTTTGACTGAGGGTAGGCTAGAGTTTACTGAGAATCAAAGATGAGGCCAAGTCAGATACAACTCAAAGAGCTGACCAAAGAAATGGCCACTAAATCCCTTGTCTCCTCTCTATGATTATTCCTCAACTTAGGATCTAGCTTATCAGTGAGATTTTAGAAGAAGTTTTAACTCTGAACTATTTCCATCTCATTTCACACAAAGAAAAAGAAAGGACAAGAGACATAATCATATTCCCATTTACCCAATCAACCTTACTAACTAATGGAGAAGTGATCTGGGTAACACAATTTAAGGGACTTCTGCCAACACTGTGCGAACTTCCATGCACTGGAGATTTTTCGACGTTTCTAAGTGCACAATTCTGAGAAGATTAAAGAAGAAAGGTGAGAGTGGGAAGGGTAAAAAGGGGCAACACAATCCACACCCTACAATGAAGATTAATTTAACCAGTCTGGTTTAATATTCTTAGAATACTTAAGTCTGAAGCATGCAGAGGACAGGAATAAGAGTTCCCATATGGAGAGGATACAGGGAAAAGCAAAAGGAGTTGTCATTTTGGGCTGCTTTAAAAATGCATAGCCAAGGATACCAGACTATGGAAGAACTGGGAAGAAGAAGGCCAGGTTATGATAATAAAATTTTAAATTTCTATAGACCTTGGGAGTTTATAAAGCACATTTCCTTTGATCATATTACTTAATCCTCACAACAACCCTGTACTGAAGCTGAGACCCAGAGACATTAAATAACTTACCCAAAGTCACATAGGTAGTAAGTGGCAGAGCCAGGACTCGACCCAGGTCTTCTGACTCCTTCTGTGCATTTCCAGCTCCCCTGGAGCTGAAGCAGGGGCAAAAAGGGAGGTGGAAGTAATTTGCCCAAAACTAGCCCTGCCCTCTCCCCTTCTTTCAAAGGCCAAGCAGAGCAGATATTTCACTCTCTCAGTGACCCTTTTTCATCAAATTCTTTCAGGATAAAGCACACAGAATCTGGAAATGTTCCTCAGCCTCGGGTCCAAGAATGGCAACTGGCAGTAGACAATGTCAGAAGTATTTTTGCCATTTATGTGAAATTTATTGGAACTTCAAAGAATAGCAATTATCATTTCAGAAAGCAAAACTTGTTCTTATAATTGAAATTATTTAAAGCAGTTTGTTTAAAAAATTTTTGTTTAGCAGTTTAAGTCAAACCTTTTAAATTATACCATTATGAAAATTATTTTGAAAAATGCTTAAGAATCAAGATACCAAATCTACATTTAACCTACTCTGTGGTCATTTTTTTCCCTATCTTAAATACCTTCCCTCAGTCATTAATTTCATTAAAGCAATTATAATCATTAGAATGAACGGAATATTCAGTCTTTTCGTAGCCAATTTTAAGTATTTTTAATAAATCAGTAGGAAAATGTACATATCATTTTCCTGAAATTTAAATCTTATATTCATTTCTAAATTATATCTAAAATGCTTTTATTGTAGCCTTTTATAAGTAATTTTCTACAAAAAAAAATTAGAGTTCTCAGTCTCAAGTTTCTTGTATCATTCCTTAATTTTTCTTAGGGAATTATATATTTTAATTTTAAACACATTCAATGAGAATTTTTCTTTGCTTTGCTTATTTCCTAAGAATACAAGGATACAATTTAAATGGACTGGGCAAGTGACCAACGTTTTAGCATTTCTAGATCATTTTGTAATCAGCTCCACTACATCTCAGTCTCAAACAGTCTTTCTATTTATGAGAACTACTATCAGTAAGGCCAAGTGCTTAGTATGCATTAACACTAATCAGGGCACATAAAAGATCAACCAGGGATATCCTTATTTGTGCCCAAAGCTTTTAGAGGCTTTCTGAACTACTACTCTCAAGTTCTTGATCTATCTCCCTTTTCTATTTGCTTTAAGACTTCAATTCCATATTTTAAAAATCTAATTATGTCTAACATTCGTTTGAGTACTGATGGTCAAATTCAGGAATTCTTAATAAGATTCATATTAATTGATCACTTTATAAGGAAAAAAATACACTAGAATACTTTTCTCCACATTATTTTAAGCCTTATTTACTTAAAACTTTTCAAGATAAAATGCTCATTATATTCTCCTTAATCATTCATTAAATAGTATCAAAAATGGCTACCAACATTAAAAAAGATAACAAGTCCAAAAATTTTAGAATTTGAACCATATAGAAACAGAATGAAACTGACTTCTAGTATCTTACTTTGAATAATAAGCTCTTGGGTAAGCATGACCAGGAGGGTTGAGCCTAATTTCCCAATCACATGATCTGGGGGAAAAAATGAGCACACTTCAGGCAAAATAAAAATTCCAATAAAAAGTTGTTAAAGTTAACACTAGTTTTAAAAAGTCAACTTTGGCCTTCCCCACTTACTTCCTTCACACCATACCATTCATTTAACAGGCATAACAAAATTATAATCAAGAACCATGCCAACAATGGTTCCCAGACTGGAACCATGCCAGCCAGATAGAGGCCTTATTAATATTTATTATGTGGCTTCTGGAAGGAAGGAAATTTATCTTCTACTTGTCTTATATCCTTTTAATCCCTTGCATATATAGGCCAATCTATTTTCTAAAGTAGCTTTGTTACAAAAAGCACTCAGAATACTTGTGGAAAAACTATCATATTAAACTGTTACACTCAGGCTTCATGTCTGAAGTAATAAGGGTGACCACTAGGACTACACTAATCATTCAACAAATAATTACTGACCTCTTTCCACTGTTTCAGCCACCAAGTCAGTTCATATGCTCACTTAAAATCAAATCCCCTTAAGCTCTAAAACAAATGGTACTTATAGTATATATCTACTGCTTATTAACAGAGTTCGTTTGCACTTTCACTAGCTATTATCCAACCATACATTCTGCCCTTGTTTATAATTATAAGTGCCTGGAAAGGATATGTTTCTTAAAATAATAATTTTTTCCCCTCTAGATCTCTCAAGTGAGCTCTGGAGTTAGATCCAAGATTATCAATTCATCTTAATAACTGTTACAAGGAAAATGAGAGATCTTCTGATCTCTTAAACAGAAGACCAAGAGCAGTTAAGTTTAATAGTTTGTTTTCTCTGAGGCTTTTAACAAGCTTTTAATTAACTGAAATAATACTAGTCAAAGGCTTGAGAACACACTAGCCTATTAGTAAAGGAGCAATACAAACGTTGAAACAAAACAGAATTTTTGGTATTTTAGGAGTCCTCTTCTTCATTTAAGAATGCCCACACACTCAGTGGAATTAACTTGCTTTGATACTTTCCTTTAATTCAGTAGCCAATGCCAGTTTAACAAAAAAAAAGGATTTCAGATTTTGCTTTAGGCTAGATTATTGGAGAATAACAAATACAATACCCAAACAAATCATGGCAATGCCTTACTGCTGAAACATATAAAGATCATGTGGGTTATTAGGCAAGAATTACAGAAAAGAAACAGCAATATTATAAAAGCTACAATGGGAGTTTTCATGAATGAAAATTTAAAAAAATTAATATATAAATGTTTCTAGAATTAGAGTTAAGTTAAAATTAAATTAAATGACCAGTGAGTTGTGTATAATTACATGTAAAAGAAGATGTCAAATTTATTTTTATGTAATAAAACACTACTACTAATGGCATAAGTACTTAGAAGGGACATAAATTTTCAGAAGTATATTTTGTCCTCTATTCATAGAAAGGTAAAGAATCATGGAACATGTTTGAGGAAAAATTGCCTTTTATATATTTAGTCTCTATTTATAACATAAAAGTACAATATTATATTATTAAGAAGAAGTCTGGAACATCTAAAACAGTGTTTCTGAAGATAAATCTTCACCCTATTTTAAAAATGTGAAATTTGAAAACTACAAAGAAAAGAGGTATGATGTTTTTCAAAGTACTCCTGTAGACTTTCTATAACAAATTTTATACAGGAAAAAAAAAAAGGGTCCCATGAGCAAATAAGTTTGTGAAGCAATAAACACTATATATGTCTCTCTCTTGGAGATTTAAAATACATATTAATCTGTTACTGGCTCAAAGAAGTCCTGTAATCAAAAAGCATACTTAATTTTTTAACCCAGCATTTTCCAAATTTATTTAACCAGGAAACAGAACTAACCCTGAGCTAGATGGGCTAGGCATGAAGAAGTATGTACAAAAAAATAATAACTTTTAAATTCTTATGATGGCCTGAGCTACTTAACTAGAACCTCATCATTATGTTTACTCTTAACAAACTATATGGGATTTTTTTGTTTTTTTTTAAGGCAAATAAAATGTACTCACTGTTGCAGAACGTCCTGTCCCTTCTGAATGGAGCTCTCAGCCAACGACAGGCCACTACTAAGGGAGTTATTTGAAACTAAGGTGTAAAACTCTTGCCAGTATTTCCCAAGTTTAATGGAACTGAAAGCTATTAACACCAGAGTGTTTCTCACAAGGAGACAGATCAACTCCACTCTTTTTCTAGAGGTGTGATAGTGAAGCCTACTGCACATGATTCTAGAACAAACAGCATAGGTCCAGTAAAGTTCAGGAAATTAGGATCAGTAGGAAGGGGTAATAAACAAATACATCAAGAGATACCACCCACTAAATGTGAAAAGAAAATAAAGTTTAAAAAACAAAGTCAAAAGGATACAATGATGTTTAAGAAATAGAATGAAAACACAGAGATGACTAATAAATAAGGTGACAAAAGCAAGAGTACAGAAAAACACAAATAACCATGTAAGGTTAAAAAAGAAAATGGGCAACTGACGACTCGTTATGGTACGCAATCAAATATGTATCATAAATCCTCTTTTAGCCTATCACCAACAAAGTTCACAACCACTGACTTTAGAATTGGAAAGATGCATTGTAGGAGCTCCATCTGAAAGGGAATAAAGTCTATGGTGCAATAAGCAACATATTTTTCTGCCTTTTTAGGTATAGATGGAAGAGGCTCAGAAATTCACTAGAAACTAAAACAGAACTGTGTGCACTGTTGGTTTTTTTTTAATTCAAGAAGGATGCCTCTTCAGATTTATAAAAGTCTTTAAAACATACTGACATGAGTGCCTAGTCAAGGCACATGCCCAATATGATACTTTAACATCTTTGGGAACAAGAAATAAAACAAAACAAAAATATTCCTCATATTCATTTATTTTACTACTTTATTTCCTGTGCAATGAGTATATTAGCAAGTCTTCTGCACACATATGTGAAGGAATGGTAAAATTCAGTGCAGTTTGAAATTACAGTTTTAAAAATCTGGGTAAGTAAAGTAAATGAAAAAATAAAATTTACACTTGAAAGAGAACAAACCTTGCATCTATTAAATCAAAAATGTCAAAAGAAAAAATAAGTTCATCTGACAATCCTAGCCCCCTTCAGCTGTAGATCATACCCAGGATGCCTCCTAAGACTACTTTGAAGAAAAAATAAAAATTATACAACATTTAGCATAAGTCTAAAGCATCTCGGAATTTACTTCTCAATTGACCAGCACCATAATCCAGGAGTCCATCCTTTAAGTTGCTATTAATAAAGGGGAGACTTAGAAGATAAAAGATTAACATAATAGCTACTGGTATTATTCATGTACACAAAAAAGATTTTTCAAACAGTTATGCTAACTTGATTCTTAATATTTAAATAATATAAAGCTTAAATTGTTTTATTAATTGTAATTAAAGTTAGAAACAAATCAAAAAGACAGCACATCTTAGGTAATACCCTACCATGTTATTTCACTTTGGGAGTTATTTTACCTTCAATAAAAAGGAACATGAAATAACATGATGTACTTTCATTGCTCAATAAAGGAAAACTCAGATTACCCAGAAACCTTTTAAAGATATTTTTATATACAGTTCCTTTGAATAGATTACAATACATTAAATTATCAGATAGCAAAATTCAAGCAGTACTTTTGTACAGGTTCTTAAAATAGCATACTATTTTCTTAGTATTAATTTAATGGTGAAATAAAATGTCTCTTGAATAATATAGCCCGGTCAAAACTAGATCTCGAGATTTTCATAATAATCTCTTAGGTTTCATAATAATCTCAAATTCACAAACAGAATTTGGGATTCAGGAGGTAGATGTCAACAGTATTTAAGTTGATATATCAATGTATATGGCATCATTTATGAATGAATCATCTCTCCCTTTATGTCAGAAGCTTTCATATCTCTAGTAAAGTCCTTCTGTATAATCCAAAACCTCCTGTGCGAATTGTGAAAAGCTGGGTGATAGATTAAGAAATAAATAAAGCATATCAAATACAACCAAACTTTATTAAAACAGAGCTTAAAGATATTACATGGAATCCCCCAAATTCCATCACCTATAAGGTGAAAATTATGTTCTTAAATGGGGCTGAACTAGCTGTACAGTTTCCTTTTGATTTACTCTGTGTTTACACTGCAAAAGAAAATGAGCATTGCCTATAAGGCAATCTCAGAAAGGGAAGTGTCCCAAAATATGTATAGTGGAAGAAAATGTATTTCAGTATTTCACTGACCTTACTCAAATTATGCTTTTAGTGCAGAAATTTAAGTATGGTAAATTATACCCACTAAATTATTTAAGAACTTATTATCAGAAATGAAAAACCTTCTGGACTCTGATCAAATAGGTGCCTGCACTTTTTACTGGATACTAATTGGCAGAACCTCACTGTTACATAATTCTAATTTCCCTTTGAAGTTAATGGTTTCTATAACAACTGTCCTCTTTTTAATATCTATTATGATCTTTGATATCAAATACAAACTAGATATAGCCTAACTTTATTACTATATCATTAAAATTACTAATACATTTACATTACTAATAAATTTACATTTTACATTACTAATAAATTTACTAATACATCTAATACATTTAGGATCCATTTTAAGTCATTAATTTACATATCAAAACTCTCAATCTCTTTCCTCATAAAATAGGTTAGGGATTTTTTGGGGGGTAATATGTTTCTCTTTAATATTTTTATTAGTGGTAGAATACTTTGTTTTTTTCTGAACATTATTTGAATTTGAAAAGGTAATTTTCAAATGTGCTTCCCAGGATGTCATTATAAAATAAATTTTGCACAAAGTTACTTCAAAAGTAAAACTTGAAACTGATAATTCTTTTTTTAAAGTATGCTAAAATTGAAAAAGATATACATTATAATTATTTTTAAAAGAAACCCAAACCTATCTAAAAAGAAATTTACTTTTTAAATCAAGTAGATAAACAGATAGGAAATTTTAAATAGATAAAATTCATTAAATGACACTTTCTTCTTCTGTAATAATTTTATCTTCAAATAAGGTGAAATAAAATAAAGATCTAAACATTATTTAAATTAAAAATCAGTAAACAAAATTTTTCCCACTTATATCTTGTTTTAAAGCTTCAAGAGGTAAGAATGAACACTCCCATGAGATATTTAAGTTTGTTTCACATAATTGGAAATATAACTTTCTTCTAACTTTGTGGGCAGTACTTTTGTGTGTTTTGAGTACTAACATATATTCCTCACCCAGAACAATGCCTAGCACCTAACATACATACAATGAATATTTGTTGAATAAATAAATATGCTACAGAAAAACATTTAAGGTAGGTTAAAAGACAATAACAATCCATCTGTCACTTTCCAGAATTACTGCCCAAGTTGATGTGTATGCTAAGGTCTTAGAACTAACCATTATCAATACAATCATAATTTTTCTAGTTGGAACATTAACTGAACAAAGATCATTTCCTGATACTATGAACCTTTAAAAAGAAAGTTTAGAAATCAGCATGTTCTAAAACATTTCTTGGGATATATAAGTCTCAGTGGCATACAAGTCATAAATATTCTGGGAAATCAGGACTTGACACTGTCCTTCCAGGTTTAGAAAAGTGATTCAGAAGCAACAACACTCTAAAAACACAAAAGATTTGTCTGAGCAGCAACGCCAGGGTATTTTACAGTAATTCCAAATTGCCTGTGGCATCTTTTTACTGGTTTCTTGATATTAGTTTTAGAGTTAAAAAGAATAAATTTGAAAAGCGCTTGCAGGAAACACAAATAGGTTTCCTTTGCCCCTAATGTTTTCTCATACAGTGGTCAGAAATATAAAATAATATTATGGTTTTCTCCCTACATAGTTTTACAAATAATATGAGATTCCATAATGCTTCATTTACTTTGGTAAAATAAGGAAAATCCTGCAATATACAAAGAACATTAAAAAAAAAAAGAGGATTTATCCACTTAAGAATGAGCTGTGGGCTTCCCTGGTGGCGCAGTGGTTGAGAGTCCGCCTGCCGATGCAGGGGACATGGGTTCGTGCCCCGGTCCGGGAAGATCCCACATGCCTCGGAGCGGCTGGGCCCATGAGCCATGGCCGCTGAGCCTGTGTGTCCGGAGCCTGTGCTCCGCAACGGGAGAGGCCACAACAGTGAGAGGCCCGTGTACCGCAAAAAAAAAAAAAAAAAAAAGAATGAGCTGTGAATCTCACATTAATATATGAGAGAGTTTACTATAATAAAGACACTAAAATTAAGACAGAATATTTTACCATAGTTAAAAGATCCAGGTTTAATCTAGCTAGAAAAAAAAATCAAGTATGACATAACATAAGAAAAAGTTCAGTAGATCATTTTGGAGGAAATAACATATTTAATCATAATCAGAACATATATTTTTGCCATCTAAAATATCACCACTGAGTATGTTCTGGAAGTAAAAAGGTACATCCAGATAGAAGGGGAAAATAGAAATTTGTCTACAGACTGATTTAAGGCAATTAGTTCTTAAACTTCATGAGAAAAATATTAACAGATTTAAACTATTAACTTGATTTTTATTCTAATTTTCCATATAAGAAACTATTAACTTAGTCATTGAATCTCATTTCATGCTTTTTATTTAATAATTTATCCTTACACCTTTAAGAGACAATAAAGACAACTGATTTCTATAAAGATTTTTGGTTTATATGCAGGCTTCTTGGTTATTTTTCCTGCAAACTATTAAAAAAATTTCAATGAATGATCATTGCTACATTTAGGAAAAAAAGAGGTTTTCCAGAATCTTGTGCCAATAACTAACATAAACCTTAATAAAATATACAAAATCATTTCATAATTAAAAACAGTAATGTACATATGTAGTGCAAGAGTTGAAAAAAATTAAAAATTACACAGTCCATAGTGTGAGTGAATAATTGTGCTAAGGCTTCTAACATCTTGCTATACCTTTGCAGCTCTTTAATTTTTCTAGTATGACTTATCAATTAGAGTTACCTTCTTACTAGTATAGTGAATGTTTTGCTTGGATTAACTTAAAACTTGTTACAGTTCCCAAGTTACAAAAAGAAAAAGTGCTCATAGACCCCAACATCAGCACTCTCAGAGGATAAGAGAACTCTACACTAATTCTATGTTAAATGTACTGACAGCCACATAGATTGTTTTTCTTCAGAGGCTTTTTATGTATATGCGCACATATGTATTTTTTTAAAAATGGAGATGCGTTGGCTTCCCTGGTGGCGCAGTGGTTGAGAGTCCGCCTGCCGATGCGGGGGACGCGGGTTCGTGCCCCAGTCCGGGACGATCCCACATGCCGCGGAGCGGCTGGGCCCGTGAGCCATGGCCGCTGAGCCTGTGTGTCCGGAGCCTGTGCTCCGCAACGGGAGAGGCCACAACGGTGAGAGGGTCGCGGACCGCAAAAAAAAAAAAAAAAAAAAAGGAGATGGGTTAAGATACGTTAAGCTGGTGGCTTCTATTTATCAAGAAGGAGCTGCTTCTACAACTAAGTCAATTATTCACACAGATAAGGAAGAAAGGATGATCTTATCCTCAATAACACTGTTCATGATCCAAAAATATTTGCTGTATTAATTTATGCAAAATCATAAAACATCAACAATCACTTGGTTACTTGTAAATAGGAGAAAAGAAATACCAGAATCTCCAAAAGATTTAGTAATACTATCCTGCTTCTACCTGAAAAATATTTCACGTATCTTATGAAAGATTTTTAAGTTGACTGCAGAAAAAGTAAATAGGTAAAAAAAAAAAAAAAAAAAAAAAAGCACAATAAAGCCTAGAAGAGTATTCACAAGTAGGCAGGGATATGAAAGTACTGCTGTGGTTCAGAATCACTACATGGGCTGTCACGTGATAAATTTATTGTCCAGCTAAGTTTACAAAGACCTAAAATCAATAATAAAGCAACGAGGACTATTAAGGGGAAAAAAGGAAAAGTCACTGACTGTAGAAAGAAAATGATCACTTCAGTACCAAACACCTCTAAATGGAAAAGCTACAGTGAGGAATGAGAAATGTGCTCATAAGTTATGTCCACTCTGGAACAGAAAGAGGAAGTAGAGAAGAAACAAAGTAAAGAAACTTAAATTTTTCTTTAGGGAGAAAAGAATAAAATTAATCTTTTATTAAATCTCCTAAAAAAACACTAAATGTAAAAATTTTATTTTGACTCTGACTGTAATGGCCAAAAACACTGGCATCACATGATGAATAGCAAACTAGGGTTCAACTTCTACAAATAAAGACTCAATAAATACTTTTACCATCAAAACTACATTAAGATGTATTAATGAAAAAGAGAATAAATGAAAAGAGAATAAAAATAGCCATCACATGGGAATCAAAAGGGCAAAAGATATAGTTACATCAAGTTTCTCTAAGAAAAGATATAAATTGGACATTGATGGTATTTCAGTCTTTTAGGGAAAAAGCAGCTAAACTTTAGAGGATGAGAGTGAAGGAAAGGATCTCTTAAACGTATGAATGTTGTACTGTAAAATATAAAACAATAAGCTACCTAGAAAATGATCATTTTTCTAGAATAAAAAGGTAAAGAATAAAGATCTATGGACCCAAATATGATTGCTGCTACTAGGCTTTTTGTTGTTGTTTTATTTATCTTTTTTGGGGAGGCGAGAGGGAGCAGTGACACAGAGGTCATGACAGAAAAATCTAGAAAGACCAAAGCTAAACTAAACTAAAAGCAGCTCATGAGAATGTATGCTTCAATGATGAAGGCTACTGTCTAGATGATATAGTTTTCTAGTATATTTTTACATTTTAGGGAAACAGCAACAAATTAGGCTTCTAGTGATAAGTTTATTAACAGGTATCCACAAATTACAGAAAGGAAATAAATTTTGAAAAAAACTTTATGAAACAAATTCTAATATGCCTTGTCCTCCTGTTTTTGCCTAAATGTAGCTGAGAATCTATCTATGTAGTCACATAAGTCCTGTATAAAATGGACTCCATGAGGCCAATACAGTCTAAATTACATCAACAAAATCATTACAGCTTTGACATAACATTTGGCAACAAAATTAATCAAATAATTATTAAACAAAGATATTTAAATTTAATCTGCACATATACATATATAAATATACGTGTAGTAAATGGAGTATGAGTTCATATTTAAAGTGTTTTTCTTAATTTTACATGTAACTAAAATAATAAAGAATATACATGTATCCAACAGAGACTTAAATTTGACAACTGCTGGACATAATTTAGTCAAATTTAAAGTAACAAACTCGGAAAGAACAAAATATGCATAAAAACCCATAAAAACATATACACATTTTTGGCCAACATATAAATAAGGGCACCTATTTCCAAAGCATAATATAACAAAGCATTATACAAGAGAAGCAATTGCAATGCATTCATTTTTACTGTAGTTCAATGTAATTATTAAATTAAAATCTTACTTTAGGAGTAGCTGGTTTTAAGCAAATTCAAAATATTTTTCCACTGGCAAATTTCGTATTACTATGACTAATCTTTTAGAGCTATGTATTTCTTTCAAAACAGCTTATGCCTTTGTACAGAATTTGGATCACGTACCCATGCCTCTGTCTGAATGGGCCTGATGTTGCTTAGTAGCACCTCTTCATAGTTTCCATAATCAATGAATTTAACAACTGCTGTCATACCTGAAGAATGAAGAGCTTCAACTTCTGCTCGGTAAAACTGAGGAGACAAAAAGGAATTTTAAATATGACAATCAATATTGTCTACAAAGGGTGATACATGATGGAAATGTAAATACTCAAAATGTTACAATATTTGTATTTTTTGAAAGCTCATTTTTTAAATCAATTTTTATTGAGACATAATTGACATATATCATTGTATTAGTTTTAAGTGGACAACATAATGATCTGATATATGTATATATTGTGAAATGATTACCACAATCAGTCTAGTTAGCATCCATCACCACATATAGTTACATTTTTTTCTTATGATGAGAACTTTTAAGATTTACACTCTTAGCAACTTTAAAATATACAATATGTTAAAGAAAATAATTTTTAAGAGAATAATATTTTTAAGAAAGAAAGCTTACCTTTGGATAATCATAAATTGGCTAAGAAAAAGAGAGAAATTCTCTCAGCCATGTGAGTTCTGATATACGTACACTGAGCAGTAGTAAGATTTCAGAACTAAGAGGGTCAATAGAGAAGAACATTCACATGCTAATGGGTGTAAAAAGAACTAGTGTTATGTTTTGTTGTTAGCCATTGAAGCCCTTTGACTAAAACTGGTAAGATGATTCTTATGTACTAATCAGAATATTTAAGTATGGAGCAATGTATTTAAAAAACAGAAATACATGACAAAAAAAAAACAAAACAAAGAAAAAGGCTCATTGTTGCAGTCATACAGGCAGCTGTGGTGAAGGAGGGTTTTCAGGTAAAAAGTAAGCACATTACTTATACCCAGGATTTATAGGATTTGAGACATTGTAAGACCGGACACTTTTATTTCATCTGTTTACCCAGTGTTCCTTGGCTCTTGGAAGCAACACACATTAACAAACTCACTAGGAACTGAATTTACGTAACAACTACAATTTTTAAATTTATCTGTTGAGGTAACTGGGAGTAGGTCAACTGATTGGAGTATTCCCTCCACTATAGGTCAACCCATTCAGGACTCAAATTATACATCTGAACGTTGCTTAGTGAATATGATATGGAAACGAAAAACTCATAAAACTCTTATTTACTCTTAAGAAATGTTTTCTTCAAACTAGGGCAGTTGGATGCTCTAATATAACACTCGAACAGTAACCCTTAATATAACAGGACCCTATAGGACCTTCCCAGGACAAACACCCCTCTCCCTCCATGTCCTCCACCTGCCCCTTGTCTGTAGAAAAACTTTAGCCAAAGAATAAATTTAATCAGAGAAGTGAGAAAATGCAGAAACAAAGGAAAACAGTCAAGCAAGACAAAAAAATAATATTGATAGTTTAGCCATTAAGCAAAGTCAAGGACCTTTAGTTTCTCCTCCAGGGCTATAGATAAATATTCTGAGCTGTATCCTTTGAGCTGTTTTGCAGATACTGAAACCCCCACCAGGTAGAAAAAGTTAACCACGGGCTTCCCTGGTGGCGCAGTGGTTGAGAGTCCGCCTGCTGATGCAGGGGACACGGGTTCGTGCCCCGGTCCAGGAAGATCCCACATGCCGCAGAGCGGCTGGGCCCGTGAGCCATGGCCGCTGAGCCTGCGCGTCCGGAGCCTGTGCTCCGCAACGGGAGAGGCCACAACAGTGAGAGGCCCGCGTACCGCAAAAAAAAAAAAAAGTTAACCACATGATGACTAGCCATGACATAAGCTGTTCCATCTTACACAATTCCAAGAACTGGCCTCAAGAAAATGGGAACACACCGACGCTGGAGTTGAAGATTACTTGTACTTAAAACAATCATATGATGCTGATCAGGTCACTGCATGACCAATTTCAAGATGATTGCTGGAGCTGACTACTGTTCTGCATGTAGCTCCCCTCCACCAACCCCTCCCTCCACACGTACATCCCTGAAAGTCCACTTTAAAAGCTCTTGCCCCCTGATGAGCAATGGGGAGTTAGTTTTTTGGGACACAAGTCCATCTTCTTCCCAGGACTGCCAGCTTCCTCAATAAAGCCATCTTTCCTTTTACTCAACACTTGTCTCTCGAGATTTGGCTTTCAAGCTATGAACAGAAAAGCCTGAGTTCAGTAACATTAATAGGCTCACCAGAATCAAAAAATACTAAACACAACAAAAATTCTTAATCTTCTAAAATAGCAGTTACTCTGGGTATATCAGGAAAGAACCTGCTTTCACTGAGTTTTTTTTTTAAATAAGTGATGCCTTTTTTTAAGTCTTTATTGAATTTGTTACAATATTGCTTCTGTTTTATATTTTTTGGTTTTATGGCCCCAAGGCATGTGGGATCTTAGCTCCCCGACCAAGGATCAAACCCTCACCCCTTGCATTTGAAGGCAAAGTCTTAACCACTGGACCGCCAGGGAAGTCCCTGTTTTCACTGATTAACTAGTA
Organism: Grampus griseus; assembly: GCF_964374135.1. Classification (NCBI taxonomy): domain Eukaryota; kingdom Metazoa; phylum Chordata; class Mammalia; order Artiodactyla; family Delphinidae; genus Grampus; species Grampus griseus. Next base: position 47,026,482 of record NC_139012.1, read on the forward strand.
TACTTCATACTACAAAAGTTATTAAGTTAATCCATCATATTTTCCTTTCCAGATCTGGATGCTAGCAAATTTCGAGATACCATGCTAGAATTTTCCTTATCTTAGAGTTCTTAATATACATTCACATCTCTCCCTTCCTCCTTTATTTCTTAGCCTTACGCTTCTGTGTTCTGTAAATTGCTGTATTTCTGGACCCATGCTTCAGGTGTAAGCTTCTTAGATAATTAATGTCAGTTCAGGTAAGTTCAACAGGTAAGTTCAACAATGACAGCCAGTCATAATACATCCTAGGGAAACAAATAACTTGGCATCCTTTCAGGAACTACATGTGAAAAATGAATTCTATATAATGTGGAAAGTACTGCAATAAAGGTGTAGTGATATGGCACTTAATAAAGCTGAGGAGTTCAGGAAAAGCTTCCTGGGGCACATGACAATGGATACGGTCTTCAAGGATGAAGAGTATTTAGCCAAGTTAAGAACTGAGGAGGGTGTTCCAGGGAAAGTTACAGAGACATGAAACATGAAGAAAAGGATAGGAAACAACAAGCAGTTTTAAATTAACTATGGCATGATGGGTCAACCAACAGGACAAGAAGGTAAGGACCAGCTGATAGAGGCTCTATATGCATGCTAGAGGCTACAAGTGAAAGATTTTAACTAGGAAGAATGACATATGCTCTAAGACCAAGATCACAGTGTTGGCAGTTTCAGTGACAAGTTTAAGAGGAATAAAATTTAAGGCAAGGAGACCAATTTGGAGGCTGTTACAATACCCCAGTTGAAAGAGCTGAACTAGTTATGGCAGACATACAGGGAGAAAAAGCATTGTCCCAAATGCTCAAATCCTTCTATGGAAGTAAAGCTTGAGAGAAGGCAAGATATCATGAGGAATATTTTAAATGATACTAACTGATTATTTCCAGAACATCATTACAATGCAATTAAGATTATGCTTTCTTAATGACAGTTATAGGCAATGCTTTCCCTAAATCTTTACCTTAGTCTCTGGCTAGAAAATTGGAAAGTTGACTATTCTTGAAAAAACACTTAAAAGTTATCTCTTAAATTAGGTGGTTTCAGAAGATAACTAATGCCATCTCTTTCAGAGAGTGAATATTTATCTTATTTGCTTAAAGGTGCATCTATACAGAGCCTACAGTCCTTCACTCTAAACTGAATGTATACATCCACGTAAATTCAAAGTAGTCATCTTAGACGATCATCCAATTATTCTAAGAATACTCTAAAAGCTCAAAACATTTTGGGAAATATTAGGCACTATCTTTCAGAAGCTATATGACATTACTTTGAATATATTCAGTAGAGGCAATAGATGAATTCAGTATCATTGATTTTCTGAGAAAATTACAATTGAAAGTAAAGCTTTAATAACAATCTCATCAGGTATTTGAAGGCATTTGGGTAACAGCACAGATAAAACTATCTGATATATCCCAAGCACCTAACGCTTAGCAGCTACTCAATTATGGTCTGTTGAATACTCAATATTTGTTGAAGAACTTGTCTAAGTGTAATATCTAAATATCTTAGGTCTGTTATTCTCTGTTGCTTCATTTGTTTCTGGTCTTTCATATTCTCTCTCTCTCTCTCTTTGTATTTTTAACCATGCCTCATAATTTTTTATAGGATACCAGACATTGTAGATGAAATACTATGAAGAGGATCTGTATAGAAAATGTTACTTTTCCCCAAAAGAGGATTATATTTTGGGGGGCAGGCAGATAGAGTACAAGGAGATATCCTTAATCATGTAAAGGGCTGATTTTAGGCATTGTACTGGCTTGTTTGTATTTTGCACTTACTACTAGGGCACAATCCTTATGGGATTTCAATGGAAAGCCTGAGTCTTTTACCAAGCCTTTCAAACATTATTAATTATTAATCATTTACTTCCTCTGCTCGTCAAGGTCACCATCAACTCCACACTGTCCAATGCAAACTAAAATTTCCATCCTCACCTTAACCTTTCACAGAAGCATCTGACAGAAGTGAACCCTCCCTCTAAGGTAGACAATGTTAGTTCTATAAACTAACACTGATGTCCAACTACTTCTTGCCTCTACCATAATGGAGAAACAGTTAAGCATAAGTAACCCCTCACTAGCCAAATCAAACAGTTGTTGTATTTTGGAAAGTGAGTGGTCTCAGCTGCAAGAGTAAGAGTCTAGATAGTGAAGAACACCTGTACTTGCTTTCCAAGTCTCCCTAATAGCCAAGGAGAAGCCAAGTGAAACAGTTCCAACCAATGAAATTTGTCTGTTGGTATTTCTGGGAGGGCTTTTGCTTTTCTTGAAAAAAAGAAAAGACACAGCTAGTGCTGTCTCCTCCTCTGCTTTTAGCCTTGAATAAAAACTTGACAGTAGAGATGCTGCTTCTAGACAAATGTTATCTCACATTCATACCAAAACCTTAAAAGACTACGCCATCTAGTTGTACCTGGACCCCTCCTTGCTGCTATCATTAGATAACACCTCCTGATCCCAAGCCCTACAGCATCTTTTAAAAGATCCAACCACACTTCCTAGCCTGAATTTCAGTTCCTTGAAATTTTCAGTTAACTTTACTTCCACCACTCCTTTTAGCCACACACAGGCACACCCTTATCAACTGAAACTACTCTACATATGAAATATTTATTTCAAATATGTTTTGACTTGATCCTCACATCCACCTAGGTCCCTCACACTATAACTCACCTCTGTTTTTATTACCTTGCTAATATCTCCAGTCCCCTAACTACTCGACTTTTTTCCTGTGTAAGTGCCCCCTTGAGAATGAACTAGTTAACAAAGTCAACAAATAATTATGAAATCCCTATGAGAGAGGAACAGGGCAATAGAGGAAAAACTAGAGATACATGGTCCTGCCTTCAAGGAACTTAAAATCATGGTAGGGGAAAGAGTTATTCAATGCAGGAACCAAAACCAAAAATACTTACAAACTGTAATAAGTTTTAGAAAGTGAACAAGGCACTGATTGAGAAAGACAATAATGTAGAAGGGATGAGGGGGCAGAAAAGAAGGGCTTCTTCTAGAAAGTATATGAGCCAAGTCCTCAAGGATCAGAAGAGTAGTTGGTGGAAGAGCATGTTGGGCAGAAGGGGAAACATGTACAAAGGCCCTTCTCTCTGAGGGTCCCTCTGTCCTCTTCCCCTTCCTGTTTGCACTGTGTTGGTCCTCTCCCTCTCAGCCAGGCTCTTTTATCTGATGCACTGTATTCCTTCTCAACCTCATCTTCTTTTTTTTTTCACGATTTCCCTCTTTCCCTTTTAGCCAGAATATAATGTAGAACTGAAGACTGTTTAAATGATTTGTTTCTTAGATTATTTATTATTAGCTAAATAATTAACCTTCCTGCTCTTAATTTTTTTAAAGTAGGCTGACTGTGTATTTATCTTTAAATTAAATGAAATCTGCAGAATTTGTGTCATTCAACTGATTTTCTCCCTTGTGAATCAGTATAATTTTACTAGAAAGAAAATATTAATAGTTCAGTTGATGATAACTGAAGTAACTCATCAACTTCACTTAATCACTTTTACAATACTTTTCTGATATGCGGGTGAAAATCAAACTTAACATAACCAAATCCTATGGGACTCCTAAGCCTCCATAAAAAATATTAAATATTTTGTTTTCCCTTTGATAAGTTATATATGTATACATCTATTCAAAGACTTTACAAACTAGTACAATCACAGAACACAACTCAGTCCCAAAGTAATGGCTTTCTATGGTCTCACTAGCCTGTTACATTCAGTACTATTAGTATTTAATAACTTTATAACATGCATACCTTGTTGTCTTCCCAATAAAGTGCTAAACATTCATCTCCAGGTTTCCACAGTTTTGCATACTCCATAGGAATAGATGATTCAAGTACTTTTTCTGGTTTAATTGGCCCAGATCTTCTTTTGGGCCCACTATTGTAAAATATTTTATCATCATAGGGTGTAGCTGTGATGGGTCCTGCTGGCTTAATAGGTCCTACTCGCCTTCCCTTCAGTGGCATTTCTGTCTCTCCATTTGGAACACCAATGAAACTATTTGTTCGGACAGGATTCTGGTAATCAGCATTTACATTAAAATGTTTTTCAATTTTTACACCACTAAAAGCTTCATTATTTATTGTTCGTGGTTTCCTATCATAAAAATGATCAGGATTTGTTGTTTGGCTTTCTCTTTTCCCACGTTTTTGATTATTATAATCTATGGATTCTTGAGGAAGTGGATTTTCTTTTGCCTCTGCATAGGACGGAACTTTTCCTGATTTGCTTTGCATAGAGTTATCCCTTTTTTTAAATGCAGCATCATTGTGCTGGGAACTTAAAGGGTATGAAGTATCTTTAGTTCTATCATATCTAGAATATGGTCTATCACACTTGATTCTCTCTTCAGCCCATACTTCAGATCCTGAAGAAGTACTTGGTCTTTCAGAACCTCTGTTTCTAGGTAATCCACTGCCTTCTAAAACTGACTTTGAATTTTGGATGTCTCTTTGAAAACGAGGAGGTTTTTCATTCCTTGGCTGTCTGGTATCATTTCGAGGAAGATATCTTGGTTGATTATTATCTTTTACTCCATTTTGCTCAGTATTTGACAATCTGTGTTGTCCTTGATGAAACTGCTGTGGCTGTGATTTAGGTTCTGAAAAGTAAAAGTATATCATATGCATATTAAAATGAAGACTCTGTATTAATACTTAATTATCAAACTACTATTTTAACATCTTCCACTATCTTCCCACCTCATTATCTTAATCCCTCTTTACTTTGTTAGAGTCCTGTATTTCTAATGTACAGTTTGCCTGGTTAGCCACATTAGTGAAGTAAAGCAATGATATGAACCATGAATAAATGGTGGATAATTCAAAAACAAGTTGTCTTTGTCACTGAATATTTGCACTGTTATAACATAGCCAATCTATATATGCTATTCTGGTAATTCATTTCCCAAGCCAGTAATGAAATAGAACTGCAACCTGATAACACAGAAGCTGCTATAAAACTGTACAAGTACAACCCTTGCTCAAGTCCTTTCTGAATCCCAGTCCCATTTAAAATGTATAGCTATCATTGTCAGTCAAGTTCTAGTCTTTGCCAAAAAAAAATATTTCTCAAATCTTTCTGGATCTGGAATTGCCAAGTGCTTGGATTACAATTAGATATTTACTATAGACCTATCAAAGTAATTAAGAACAGGTACTACTTGGAAATATAGAAAAAAGTGTCAAAGATATGATTAAGCAAAATAGTGCAGATAATGTCCAACTAGAAATCAAAATCAGTAACATGGTAAATATATACTCATAATCTGATGGTTATATTTCACATAATGATTTTTATTCTACTTCAGTTTGTACTGTGTCACTTACTCTTTCTTCCTCCATTGTTTCACACAGCATGTCTATAACACTATTACCAATCATATTGACTGGTCTTTGGTGTACACATCTTGTTTCTCTTGTCATACACTATAATCAATATGCAGATCAGGATTAATCTTACATTTCCCCACGGTCACAATACTTCTTAACAGGGGCACTATTGACATTCTGGGTGAGAATGTTTCCTGTATTTGCAAGAAAATTAACTTCTTTGACCTTCAGATACTAAATCCTAAAGCATTCTCCCTCAGGATTCCTAGTCACTGTGACTACTCAAACTGTCTCCATACATTTCCAAACACCCACTGGAGGAAAAAAGGTACCAGATAAAATGTTTAGATCAATAGGAATAAAGAGAAGACCTTTAAAAGTTCCTGAATGACAAAGCAAGTCAAGACGAAAGATCAAGGCTCAAAATGAAAAGAAACTTCTCAATGGAACCACTGGAAGCTAGAAAGCAATCTAACAGACTTTAAATGTCTTTGAAATTAAAGGAGAATTATTTTCTAAGTACAATTCTATATTCAGCCAAACCACCCATTAATTGTGACAAAGAATAAAAATTTTTCAAATATGCAAGATCTCAAATAATAGCCAAGACCATCTACAGAGACATTTTTACAAAATCACTTTTTCCCAAGATGGGCTTTATAAATATAACACAAATATCTTATTTTTAAATCACTGTAGTCAATATTAATTTTTTCTTTAGAGAGAAGAAAAGTGGACACAAATGAGCATTTTCAGCAGAAAGCATGTTTTGGCATTTGTTCCAGTCATTATTAGAGAATAAAGGCAGCAGCCGTCTCTTGCTGACAATCTGCTATGTATTAGGTACCCCACACTAGCACTTTATACACATTATCAATAGTCCCCACAGTAGTCGTAACATACAGGTATTGTGAGGTTTATTTAATAGAGAGAGGTAAAGTCCTTTATATATTGAATTGAAGAAATTTTTCAGCTTCCAAAATAAATCAAATATGAAGGTATTTTATTTCCTGACAAGGTTTGAATAGATATTCGGGGAGTAAGCTTTTTAGATCTGTTTAGGGATCAATTTTTCAAAATTATTCCAGTTAGGAACACCAAAATCTATGATGATCAGGAAATACAAATAACTTAAGTCATCATGAGAGTAACTGAGTATCCTGGACTACAAATGGCAGTTGAATAACCATATATACGGAATGAAGGCTTCAATTAGGCTTGGTAGGTGTGGGAGAATTTGATTTCAGTTCTTCTAAAAGAAGAAAAAAGGTAAAGATTTCCTAATCTATTTTAACTGAAGATGTACATTAGATTACAGAATAAAACAATTAATTTTACTACTAAAGAATATAATTCATTTGCATTATTATGCTGAGGCAATATAGTGAGAGAAGAATCTATAAAGGAAACTGCTTTTTAAATAAGAACACCTTAAAAAAAATAAACTCGATGAGGCAGAAGATAAAATTGTGCTTTTAAAAGAACATAGTTTTCGGGCTTCCCTCGTGGCACAGTGGTTGAGAGTCCGCCTGCCAATACAGGGGACACGGGTTCATGCCCCGGTCTGGGAAGATCCCACATGCCACGGAGCAGCTGGGCCCGTGAGCCATGGCCACTGAGCCTGTGCTCCACAACGGGAGAGGCCACGACAGTGAGAGGGCCGCGTACCGCAAAAAAACACACGAAAAAACACATAGTTTTCATATACATCCATTTAATTCCAAAATAAAATAACAGTAAGCCAAGGAAGGTCCTTAAAGGTTTCATCATTCTTGGATTTCCTTAAACCTAATACCTTTTATCTTAGGTAGTTAAGTAATGATGTCAGATATAAAGTAAATATTTTGAAACTGAACTAATCTATTAAATAAATAAAAAAATATGCTCAATCACTAAATTCTGGAATGGTGATTTTAAATAAATTAAGAAATAGCCCAAAAGTCAAATAGAAAGCTCCTCAACTCTGCATCATTCAATTCTGAATCTAGTGGCTCTCTGCCACCTTTCGTGAGGAGGCATGATTATCCCAAGCCACCAAAATACTAATTGGCACCAGGGGCCAGGTCTACAGTCACTCTAATAGGAATATACTGAGACACTCTTCTGTATAGGAAGGAGAATAAAATGCATCACTATTTTTTTCTTTTTTTTAATGACCTGAAGGGGAAAGATGAAACAAAACAAAAGCATAAATGGAAATTGGTAACATTTAATATTAAATAGGAGGAAAAAAAAAATTAGCAAAAAAATGACAGAAAAATTCATCACAAAATAGATAAAACTGTGAAAACATCTAAAAAATTAAAGTGATACAAGTCTATATGATAAAATTAATCAAAGACTACTACATGAGTTTCATTTGCCTTGTAATAAAATGTTCCTATTAGACCAGATCATGAGTTTCAAAATTCATCTTTACAAGATAATTGATTACAATGTTTTACAGCCCCATGATTTGAAATGCAAGGATCATTAAGAACGAATTTACTAATTGTCACAAATTATTTGGGTTTGTACCTAAGAATATGCTTAATTAATCAGGTATCTTAAAATATTAATACTTCTTTGCAGAGTATTCATTCTCCAGTCACAGTTGTACCTGCTTTTAATAGTAAAAAAACAGGTATATTTTGTTTCCCAGGATGACTCTTCATTTTATTCTGAGACACCTACCTGAAGAAATGACTTAATTAAGAGTTTACTACGTACCTGACTCTACTTTAAGGTCTTTTGACTACATTACTTCATATAATTCTCCCAACCACGCTGAAGGGCAATATTATTATCCCCATTTTACAAGTGAATTAACAGAAAGCAAGGCTAACAGCTAGAAAATGTTGAAGCCAGAGCTTAACTCAAATCTAACTGAAGCAAAAGCCCACGATTTTCTCATTATGCCAACCTGCCTGCTCACAGGAACAAAACAGAATGTAACCAACATGTTAACTACAATTTTATCACCTACATTTGTTCATTTCTGGTGCAATGCAGAAATCACAAAAGCTCTTTAGCAAAACCAAAGGAATGGCCATTTATGGGCTAGATACTATTTTTAAAAAGTCATAGTACCACAGCATAACAGGTTACCTACTAATGCAGACATTAATTCAAGAAGAATGGTTAAAATTATTGCTGAGTAATCCTTCAATAAATAAAGCAAAATAAAAACAAATCATTAAAGATACTTGTTACAAAAAGATGGTATTAACTGATTAGTACATGAATTCACATTAAAACAGAAGCATAACATTTTCTAATATTTCTATGTTTATATATAAACCCGATTACATTTTTTTTCACATCAAAATTTTCAACTAATTTTCTCATTTACACAAATCAGGGCTTTTGTGTAAAATATCATTAGATATTGTGTATATTCTGTAATGATCACAAAACTCTTTGGCTATAAAATTTTATCTATCAGCTCAAAATTTATACTTTGCGTCCTCTGTAAAAAGTTACTTCCTCTATAAATTTATTCTGTATGAATTCTGACTTAGATTAAAAAGGTTAAGACAAGGAACTATGTTTCATTCTTAGCGGGTACATATAAACACAAGTGGTTATTAAATGATTATGTTCTCCATATAGTAAAAAATAAACTGTAGCCTTTTAAAAATATTATGTTATAGGAAGAGAAATTGCCCATTACCCCAAGCCTAAAGCATAACTTTTTCATGCTATATTAAATACGTCCTTTCTTACCACTCTCTTCAAAATAATCACTTTAACATCCATAGAACATTTATCTATTGGATATCCTTCAGCTTGTCTTCTAACCCCACTACTTCACTGACACTATTTTTGTCAAGGTCTCCAATCAGTGGTGTGTTGGAGCCAGTCTGAATATTGAACAAAAACAGATTATTAAGTTTTCAGAAAATCTGCAATCTGATTGTAGATTGAAATTAGCTAATTTTTGATGGCTTGAAATTAGCCATAGTGGAATATTTATACCACAGAAATCAGGAAAAGCTAAAAATCAGAGCATACCTCCCCTGCCTCCCACCTCTTCCCCCACAGCCAGTTGTTAAACATTCACCAGCACACTCTTAATGCTATGTAAACCCAATGGACACCTCCCATCCTTACCTCTGTTTCTACTCCTCCTACTTTTTGGCAGCTGTTTTCTCAGTTTCCTTTGCTGACTCTTCCAGCTCTATTCAATCTCTAAATTCTACTGCCTGTTGAGTATCTCTCCTTGATTTTTGAAAAACATATCTTTAAAAAGTGTATTTCAAACTCACAGTAAGCCAATTTTCACCAACTTTCTATACATTACCTTTAAATTTTTTCACTAAAGTTATCCCTAAATCCACATGTAAATTTCTATATACAATTAATTTTTAAATTCAAATAACTACTAACTTTACATTAATAATCCGGACATTACCTGTGCAGCACTGTGGCATATTTTCACTTTCCACCTGCTATTTTATCTAGAACCTTAAACTACCTGGATAATGTCAGGTGCTATGCTGTCAGAATGCTTAAAAATCTAGGGACCACAATGTCATAACAACACAGATCAGAGCATTTCAAAGTAATTCTAGCTAAGGACCAGGGTTTTTGTTGTAGTTATTGGTTTTGGTTTTAATTTCCAATCAACTGTTGACTGTCACTTTTGTAAAATGCAGTAACAAATATTGAGGCATTGACAAACTACTAAAAGAGTTTCTGAATACTTACTCTCAATTTCAGTACTTATCTGTACTTATTCAAAATCAGACACTATATCAGTATCACTGGTACAGACTATTCACTGTTAAGGTAACAAGTCCACATTATGGAATTAGAAACAACTATCTCAAGTTAATCTTAAAGCACTATCTAGATATGTGGGGTAAATTTGCACTTCAAAAAAAAAAAAAAAGGAATGGTAGAAAGAAATCAGTCCTATAAGAAAAAATCAAGGACTGGGAAGGTCATACTGGTGGTTAGGGATAGAGAGAAAGTGACAGGCAGTGGATAGATAACTATACATTTTCTCTCTTTTGCTAACAGCTTATGACTATTCACATAGCAATCATTCATCCCTGGCTTCCAAGTAAGCATTCCGCCATCAATTTCAATCAATCAGTTGCATAGGGAAATGAGGAGGAATGTTGTTTGATGCAACTGGATGTAAACATGCACAATACTCAATACATGGGCGACGTAAACATACACGATACTCAATACATGGGCAATCCTTTCTTGAGGAAATCCTTCACAAGAACATCTAGGCTAACACATACACATTCTCCTTGTCTTCTTGACCTAGTTTTCTGGCCTTCCAATAAAACTGTTACCATTCTATCATATTCCCTTCCTGTATCCCTATTCTTCATTCTTTAAAATTCAAGCTATAAATCTATAAGTCAAACTATTTAAACTGACTTGAAACTTGATTAAATGAAAATAAAACAAAACCAAAAAAGACACCTACCAACCATCCAAAGCCTGCGACTTCATACGCATTACTCACCAACCATTAATATTATACCTGCTACCATCTAAATATATTACATCTGAATATTATGTGGAATTTGAAATTATGCAGTACCATTAACCAAGAAAAATGCTACTTCTCACAAAATCCACAGAAAATAAAGAAATGGAACTCCACAAAAATAGTATATGTAATATAATCTGAATTTTATTCTGCCAACAAGAAGAGTCAATGGAGCATTTTAAGCAAGGGGGTAGTGGGATCAAATTTGTGTCTTGAAAGATCACTGTTTGCAAAATGGAGGATGAGATGATAAAGTTCTGCAAAAAGTCAGCGGAGGGTTGATGAGGGCCTAAAGTTGGGTAGTAGGGGAGGAGATGAGGACACAATGAGTGGAGGATGCTATTGCTACTACTGCTAATCACAATGATGTTAACGATGATGATAGTGGTGGTGGCGGTGGTGTTAGAACTACCATTATATGGAGGCCTATGTGCCAAACACTGTGCTTAGCACTTTTATGCATAATCTAATTTGATCTTCTCAATAACTCTAAACTTAGGTGGTGCTACTGTTTCCCCATTTCCCAATAATGAAATTAAGGTTTCAGAGATTATATAACTTTCCCAAAGACATACAACTAGTAAAATACAAGAGCTGTGAGTTAAGTTAGTGGTAGAATCAGTTGTATTTATCTGCCACAGCATCCATTCAATTCTCCTCTTCTTTTGGTAAAAGAACTCTGCTTTCAGTGATAACTACTCCCTCCCCTCTAACATATAATCCAGAATCAATTAAGATGTCCTAAGCTCTCCTGACTAAGAAGGAGGCAGATATAGACATTAGAAGATGGAAGGTCTTTTTTCTGTCTGATATTCCAGGTATAAGGGCCATTTGATTGTTTCTGAGAAATATTTTTTTTTTATTACTTTTTCATATTATGAATGGAGATTTGACACCAACAACAGTCAAGCAGACCATCCAAGTCTCTTTGTACTCCTATTTCAGCTGCTTCACACACACAAATGCCAGCATCTCCACTGGGAGTTGAGCTTGGGGAATCAATAATCATATGATGAAAGGTATTTATCTTTTCCCAGAAAAAATGTGCTTGGAAAATTAAGATAAGTGTTTTTACGTGCCTATCTTTATATGTCATTATGCCCCCTTATATACATTGGCCTTATGCTATACCTGGTGCTACCTGAGCCAATCTTTGCTTCCACGTGAAGACAGCCCATCAACACACAATTCAGAGACAGAGAAAGACCTTCCACTTATATAAGCCAATAAATTACTTTTTTTGCATATTTGGATTTCTGTGGCTTACAGCTTAATGTAAACTAATGCAGAAATTAGTGCCAGGAAAAAGAGTGATACAAGTGACAGATCTAAAATGTAAAACTTGTTTAGTAAAGGAAGGGTGCAAGGTAGTGAAAGCTGCTTCATCCCCTAAGAGAAGTTGGCACTCCTCATTGTTTGGTTAAACTGTAGCCTATTGTCTTGGAACTGAGACCACCTAACTAATGAGGCCAATGCTTTAGAGAACTTGGTATGAAAATGTCAGGGCGATGAAAGGTGTTGGTTACTTCTTATTGCCTTCAGTAAGTCCTACAAGAAAGCAACAAGCTGGCAAGCTTGAAAGTAGAAAGGACACAGATGGAACTAGCTATGAGGTGCTCTTCTCAATTATACCAACAAGCCAAAAGGACTGTGACTCAGATAATCATGCTTCTTGAGAGATTACAGAATTCTATGAACCAAGGAATAAAAGAGGAAAAGTAGAAGATGAGACTGGGTCCTGGAAAGGGGAAGCTTGATCACCTATGACCATGTCCAACATTTATGAATGTTGGATGAGTTCTTAGTTCCTATAATTGTTTAATTTAAATCTTATCCTTTTCATAAAAAATATCTCTATTTGAATTCTGTTCATATTTTTCTAAGTGTTTACCCTTTATACAACTGGGTCATATTCTCTAGTCTACTTTCTAAAATTTTGACACAAAATACGGAGAAACATAAATAAAACTTGTAACACATACTTAATTTACAAAATAAGCTATAGAAACAAGGAAACAGAGGAGTATGAATTTAAGAAAGTTACTCTGTCCACTTTTTTCACAATGCCTCTTGTTCCCCATTTGGAAAAATGAAGGTTTTCCTGGTTTTATTTAGATGTAAAAAGTTAAAACAGTGAAGTTACTGTCTTAAGGCAACCCCTCCCTCTATCTCTGGCCAACCCAGATATCTTCCATGATAATAGAAAGAATAAAACCTACTCTTTTTGTCCCAAGTTGAAACTTAAAATATATATTTCTAGTGGGCATTGTTTCAAATGGTAGTTATGTATTACTGAAGTAATATATTGATAAACTTAAGGTATGTAAAGTTGAAAGTTGGCCTGATAATCTGGCCATGAACTCTATCTAGTCTATGAAACCAAAAATTTTTTTAAGAGCCTATATATGAGCCTTTTGAACACAACCCTATCACAAACTCATCAGTTGAATATTGACATCAACTGACTTGACATCAAATTATTACATATCACATAGAACACTTTAGTGATTACTCTCAGAAAACAATGTAATCCAACATCATTTTTTTTTTTTTGCGGTACGCGGGCCTCTCACTGTTGTGGCCTCTCCCGTTGCAGAGCCCAGGCTCCGGACGCGCAGGCTCAGCGGCCATGGCTCACGGGCCCAGCCGCTCCGCGGCATGTGGGATCTTCCCGGACCCGGGCACGAACCTGTGTCCCCTGCATCGGCAGGCGGACTCTCAGCCACTGTGCCACCAGGGAAGCCCAACCTCATTTTTTTCAGAATATTTATAATAATGTCAACTAGAATTACATTTAACTTGAATTAAAAGACACAACAAAAACGTTAATGATACGAGAAAATCTCTAGGAAAAGTACATGTGATGATCAATTATAGGCACTACTTATTTTATTGCATTTCACCTTATTGTACTTTGCCAATACTGCGTTTCTTACAAACTGAAGATCTGTGGCAACTCTGAATTTGTTAGATGATGGTTAGCATTTTTGAGCAATAAAGTAATTTTTAATTAAGGTATGTACATTGTTTTTTTAGACATAATGCTATTTCATACTTAACAGACTACTGTATAGTGTAAACATGACTTTTATACGCACTGAAAAATCAAAAAAAATTTGTGTGACTCGCTTTATTGTGATGTTTGCTTTATTGTAGAAGTCTGGAACCAAACTTGCATTATCTCCAAGGTAAGTCTGTATCTCTGATGGAAATTTCTAAAAATCAGGATAAAGAAATGATAGTGCCCTTTGTTCTTTTAGAGAAAATTACATAATACAATGTGAAAGTAAATGTGTTACTTACCTGCATTAAATCTGTAAGAAACACATTCTTAGAGGATATATATATTTTTTTTTCCAACAAGCCTCACACGTTACACAGAATTTGATATGACATAACAAGTCCATCCAGGCCTAGGCTTATTCAGCTAAACATGACTTTTAGGGTTACCTGAACTAAACAAAATCCTCAGACAGCTTAAATGATACAAAACATAGAAGCAAGAGAGGTTTGATAATTCAACTGAATTAGAAACAAACATTTAAAAAAAATCCAAATATACACATCATTGAATAATGATAACTTCTTTATAATCAATTTAGGTATGTAACAGACACAAATAATGACACTAATGATATGAACATGAATAAAATTAAGAGCCCATAGTTATTTTCATTAGCTGTCCATAAGGCATTTAACCATTAAAATTTATGGAGACTCTATCCTGAAAAGCTTTCTAGATTTTCCTTAGAAAAATGGCCAATATTTTCTCCCATCAATGCAGAGTTAATTTTAGAACGTAAGATTTATGGAACAATGACCAAATTCTGAGGGAAAACCAAAGTAGAGATTCAATTTTACAAAAGTAAGAGGTTATTCTGGGCTTTATTTTCAATTAAAAAGAAACATGAAATCATGAAGTAAGCAGAAAAACAATTCATTAACTTGCCTCAACTGTTTACTATGAACCTCAGCTCACCTAGGAATACCTCAATAGTATGAGAATTAATAAGAGAAGGAATAACAGAATGATCTTTTTTTTTGCAAGATACCTGAGGAGGACAACACATCAAACATTTCCATTAATCCTGTCACCTTTATTGTAACAGGATTGCATGAAGACAGAGCCAAGAGAATAAGGCACACCTCGTTTTATTGCGCTTTGCAGATATTGCATTTTTTTTTTTAACAAACTGAAGGCTTGTGGCAACCCTGCATCAAGGAAGCCTACTGGCACCACTTTTCCAACAGCATTTGCTCACTTCCATTCTCTGTGTCACATTTTGGTAATTCAAAATATTTCAAACTTTTTCATTATTATTATATTTGTTATGGTGATCTGTGATCAGTGATCTTTGATGTTACTACTATGACTTGCTGAAGCCTCAGATGATGGTTAGCATTTTTTTTTAACAATAAAGCATTTTTAATTAAGGTATGTACATTGTTTTTCCAGACATAATACTATTGCACACTTAACAGACTACAATATAGGATAAACTTTTTTTTTTTTAAACATAACTTTTATATACACTGAGAAACCAAAAAATTCGTGTGACTTGCTTTATTGCAATATTCACTTTATTGCGGTGGTCTGGAACCGAACCTGCAATATCCTCCAGGCATGCCTGCATAAGAAACATCTACAAGCATGATAATCTTCAGTCCATTTATGTATCAATTTATTGTCCCGCTGCTTGTGCTCATGTTTGTTATCATTAATCTCCTCTGATGCGATGTCAGCATCATGAAAGAAAGAGTTTAGGGTGAGAAGAGCTATTACTGAAAGGATAAGTTTCTCTGCTCAAACATTTAAAACAATGAAATACTGCAAACCAAGCAGTATTTTCAAGGCTGCCTGTTTAAAGGATTTCTTAGCCATTCAAAACAACTAGTTAGCCTTATTTTGGCAATAAAACTTTGAAATAAAGAATGTAATATTATTACAGATTACAAAAACGTCAGATCAGATTTGACTATTGTCAAAATACCTCTGCTAAGTCTTTATATTTTGTTTAGTGTTGCTTACACTAAGTAAATGATAAAAAGGTTTACACAAAGTAAATAATAATATTCTTTTTAATAAGCATTCCTATGACCTTTTAAGTTTGTGGTTTCTTCTGTCTCACAAACTAACAGTAAGCTTCTTTGAGGCAAGAGTTACAAAATCCATCTATTTCGATGAATTTTCTGAATGAGGTATTTTATTAAATTTTGTACCCCTGCTGCTTACCATAGACCAGGTACAAATAAATACTACATAAAATACTGCATATATAGAATGAACAATTTCTTACAACACATACAGTTGTAGCCTCACTTCAGTCTCAATCCCATTTTCCACCTTGCCAATGGACAAATTTTTTTTCTGAAAGCACCAAACTTTGTTACTGTCATGCCACAAACCCTTTCATGGCTTTACACTGTCATTTGGATACAGTAAAAACTCCTTAGGACAAAATCCTCTTGATTTTACATCTGGCCTTTTACATCTGGCCTTATACCTCTACCTCTCCCATAACCTCCCAGGCATAGGAACTGGCGTTCTGCTGCCTCCAAGCCTGGACATGCAGAGTTCCCTATATCTGGACCGCCCTTCCCCCAACACTCCTCCTTTGACCTGTCTAAATGCCACCTACTCTAAGAAGCCTCTGCCTATTTCCCATCTTGGTTAGCTGGCCTCCCCACACAGTACTTCTAGGAAAGAACAGAAATTTGCTTCTCTGAGAACAGTGGTTATCAAGTAGGACAGAAAACTCTAATGTAAGTTGGAGAGGGTAATTTCTGGGGTTAGGATGATCAAAGGAACATGTGAATTTGGATAAAATTTAAGAGCCTCTACAAACATTAGAAATACCTAATTTTTTAATTTGGGGATTTATGAAGGTTACAGGTTATATTCCTTGTGAAAATCTAGGGTGTGAAATACTATTATAATGCCTATATCTTTCTCATATTCTAGCTGACTCTGTACCATATTAAGAACAATAATGTAAATACAAAACAGTCTACTAAAACAATATCCAATATTAACATATGTGTTTATAAATTTCTGTTCCCTCAGAAGTAAATCTCTCTAACACTGATGTTTGGATTTCAGTGTATTATTCATGTCATGTATCTTAATTAACTTTAATACCTTTTCCCAAGTGGAATGCTAGTATACTACATTTTGTTGGTATAGGATGTGTTCTGTGAGAACTGAAAGCTGATAGACACACAGGTCACCGTAGATTACTATTCTTGGTCTCAACTTCATTAGGATTTAGTAGAGACTCTAGGAGTCAAAAGCAAATGTAGGGAGACAGAAGGATAAAAGGAAATCAAAGGAGCTCTGATTGGGATAGTATAAAGGAAGGTTGGGACAAAAATATCTAGAAGTCAGATTTTAAGAAGCAGTAGAGATTCTCCTGCTAACCTTGCAGAAGCAAACATGTGAACTGCCTAGGGAGGAGGTCACGTGGCAAGGACCTGAGGGCTTCTAGGAGCTGAAGGCACTCCCCATGAAACATCAAACAAGAAAGCAAGAATGTCAGTCCTACATCCACAAGGAAGTGAATATTGCTAACAACCAGTTAACTTGTAAGAGGACCTTAAGCCTGAGGCAAGATCACAGCCCCAGCTGAAATCTTGATTTTAGTATGTGAAACATTGATCAGAGATCTCAAGTAAGCTGTGTTTTGACTCCTGAACCACAGAAACTATGAGATAGTATACTTGCATTGTTTTAAGCCACTGACCTTTTGGTAATTTGTGAAACAGCAACAGGAAATGAATTCATCATACTTTTTTTTTTTTTTTGCGATACACGGGCCTCTCACTGTTGTGGCCTCTCCCGTTGCGGAGCACAGGCTCTGGACGCGCAGGCTCAGCGGCCATGGCTCACGGTAGCCGCTCCGCGGCATGTGGGATCTTCCCGGACCGGGGCACGAACCCGTGTCCCCTGCATTGGCAGGCAGACTCTCAACCACTGTGCCACCAGGGAAGCCCTCATCATACTTTAAAAGCAAGAAAATATTGCTCTTACATGTGTCTACTTACAAATCTCATCTACATTCTACATCCAACATTTGTTTTTCAAACAATGCATTATCTTTTCTTTGTCATCTAACAAAAGATTCCATTTTCATGAAATCTGTAAACTTTAAATTTGTTATAAAAGTGTTTTATCTCTGAGCTTAAATTTAATTTGAAATATATCTGAAAGAGAAAACTAAAAGAATATTTCTCTAACTTTTTGGAATCATATATTAAAATCTTACAATTCTAGAAAATATTTATCATATTCCATACTTCAATTAAAAAATAAACATTTAACATGATTATATCTCTTTCAGTATTATGTTAATCACTAAAATATATCATACTAAGAAATATATCACAATGTGGGAGCATACTCACTCACTGTGCTCATTTAACCCTAACCATAACCACATATTTTCATACAACGTGTAATATGTAGAGAAAAAAGAGACCAATTTCACAATCAAAAAAGTTATATAAAGTTATATAGTAATTTCTCCAACATAACAATATGTTTTCATAGCTAAATCTGTCATCTAGTAAACTGAGGGAAAGAGTTTGGTGATATTGCCCATCGTACAGTTAGAGGGCAAAATAAGCTTTAATATTTTCAGAATGCAACAATTGAAACTTTCTTCTGTACTTTTGTCAAACAGGAAATTTGTAATTAAATAAATTTGTAAATACCCACGAGTAGACATTCACACTGTCAGTATATTATACCTTTTTTGTACAATTCCAAATAAAGTTTGGTGTTTCAAAAAGAAATCTGCTTTAGGGACTTCCCTCGTGGCGCAGTGGTTAAGAATCTGCCTGCCAATGCAGGGGACATAGGTTTGAGCCCTGGTCCAGGAAGATCCGACATGCCACGAAGCAACTAAGCCCGTATGCTACAACTACTGAGCCTGTGCTCTAGAGCCCGCGAGCCACAACTACTGAGCCTGCATGCCACAACTACTGAAGCCCATGCGCCTAGAGGCCATGCTCTGCAACAAGAGAAGCCACCGCAATGAGAAGCCCACGCACCACAACGAAGAGTAGACCCCGCTTGCCACAACTAGAGAAAGCCCGCACGCAGCAACGAAGACCCAACGCAGCCAAAAATAAATAAATAAATAAATAAATTATAAAAAAGAAATCTACTTTAAGCTGGCTTACCTTCCACACTCAAAGTCCCCATTTTAGATTCCAAGAAGTCAAATAATGTGCTTGGTGCTGACGGCCTTGCATTTCCCAGTTCCTCTTCATCTTCAGATCTTATTCGCCCCCTGCCTTTTCCTTTACCTTAAGAAGTAAAGCAAGACATATACATTATACATGCAAAAACAAAAAAAGAATATACACTAAAATATAATCAGCAGACATCTTAAGTAGAACTTTATATATATATTTCTTTTCATATTTTTCTGTATATTCTACATCCATTAAAACAAAAATGTTTTTAAATGACTATATTAAGTAGCACCTTTAATCCTTTAAATGATCTATCTGGAAATTTGAATTTGTTCATGTAAATTATCTTTTAAGGAAAATAAATCATTTTTATATGATTTTTCTTTAACCACTTAATTTTTTTTTAATTGAAGTATAGTTGATTTACAATGTTGTGCCAATCTCTGCTGTATAGCAACCACTTATTTTTTTAAAAGAATATAGGACTGGGACTTGAAAAATCACATAATACATTTGACCATACAATAATTTTAAAATAACATTAAATAAAAGTCATGTTCCTGTTAATTATTAAAAGTTTATAGACTAGTCATTTATACAAATGGCCTAGTTCTAGAAATAGTTAATAGAGCTAGTTACTTCATATTTTCTGTATTATTCATGGCCTTGTTAAATAAGGTATTAGACCTACTTTATATAAAGATGAAGATAATGAGACTAAGAATAACCTACATAAGACTGTGGTTCCCAAACTGCTGCTCCTTCCACTTACCATAATGGTAAATGAAGTTATAGCCTTCACAGCAACAAAACCCAGTCTTTGTCGACAACATATATTTCTCTGAAAATCAAATAATACTGTCTGGCACATTGCTTAATGAATTATACCTCTCAGAGGTGGACCCGTAACAGGTTTCTGTTTATTGCTGTTAAGAAGTACATTCAGTGCTGCTTCTAAGTTGTTGCCATTATCCATGAGAGCTTGCCTTGATGCTTCTTTACTAAAGCCCATTTCTGTTATGTGCCTCAGAGCCTTCTCATCAACCTGTAAAGAACGAAGAGAAAAGTTATGCTGATAGCCAATAAACAAGCAAGGTATAAGTTTTTAACTACATGCTGTTTTTTAACTAAAAATTACATCTGATGTTTATGGAAAAAATGTGATATTAATACATCACTTGCTGTTTTTTCATACCAATAGTCAAGGAAGGATCTGTGATATGCAGGGTTGTGCCTTCAGTACTTTCTCTGTATCATTACAAATGCAAAACAAACAAAAAAGAAATTTTATATGTCAGAATAAGGCTTTTGAAAATAATACAGGCAGTGAAAACTACCTAATGAAAAATTTTCATGGTTGATACTTCTCTGTCCTAAGGAAGTGCAATTTATATAGCACCTCTCCAAAAATGCAAAGTATAAAAAGAAGCTAACAAAATAGTACCATCTCAGTAGCTTGGTTTTTTTTCTACTCTCTATTGTTTCAGTACTCTGCTCTATATTTATTAGCAATACTATCTATGAAGCTTTGACAGCCTGTACCCCAAGTAAAAAATCTACTTTACAAATGTCAGAACCCCAAATCTTGAAAAATCTAGACCTGAGTAGAATTAAAGAACTGTTTAAGTAACATAAACATATCCCATGAAGAAATTACTGAATCATAACCAGCTGAGGAATACATAACTAACTTTTATACATTTAAGAGTTAAGATGGATAGGCTTTAAGATAGCATTACACATGGCATGCATGGTGCAGACAGCTACTCTGATACCCATGTAGACGTTGTTAAAAGCACAGCACTTTTTAAAAAATCCTGTTTTTAAAACCCTGACTTTTTTTCAAACCCTGATTTTGTGACTTCCAAAGACAAAATCCTTTCTAAATATAGTAGCAACGATCAACAGATCAGAGCTGACACATAAGAGAAAATTTACATCCCTGCTGTAGATATACTAAAGTAAATGTAAAAAGGATTAGACATTAAAACTATAATTCATCCTTCTTATTCAAAAACTTATCTAAATGTAAAAAAAAATCCTTCCAAAGCCTTTCCCTCTCCCAATTATCTCCCAAGTAAATATCTAATTAAGAATATTATCCCATACATAGAATTTAACCAAACACACTCAAGAATCAATTAATATCCAACCTTGGTATAACTTATTGTACCTTTCTTGTTAACCTGATTTGCAGTTAACCAGTTAACTCTCATTCAGTGCTGTTGGCAGGGCCATGCTCTCTCTGACAGATTTAGGGAAGAACCTTCCCTGCCTCTTCTAGTTTCTGTTCTTTGCTGGCAATCCTGGGCATTCCTTAGCTTATAGATGTATCACTCCAGTCACACAGCCATCTTCTCACTGTGTGTCTTCAGGTCAACTTCCCTCTGTAAGTGTCTATCTCTGTGTCTAAATTTCCCCTCTTTATAAGGAGATTAAACTAGGGTCATATTGGCTTAGGGCCCAACCTAATGACCTCTTTTTAACTTGGTATCTCTGCAAAGATCCTGTTTCCAAAGAGAGTCAGTCACATTTTAAGGTACTGGTGGTCAAGACATCAAACTATCTTGTTTGGCAGGGGGGTAGCATGGGGGTGATGGATGGGACACAATTCAACCTATTATACCACCTATTATCAAAAATTATTTTAAGAACCTGTCAACTGACATCCTAATCAAGTCCTCTTTCAATTGTTGAAAATAAAGAGCTGAATACCATGCAACATGCAAAAGAACAGGGTTCCTGGTCATTAAAATTTCAAACTGTCCTTTTGATAGTCTCCTTCATGCTTAAATGACAGTTTTTCTGAATACAGAATTACAGGTGAACAGTTTTTTTTCTTTCCGTACTTTCAATATATCACCCCACTGCTTCCTTGCCTCCATACTTTCTGATGAAAAATTGGCCATTTATTTATTGAGGATCCCTTGTATTTGATGAGTTGCTTCTCTCTCACTGCTTTCAAGATTTCCTGTCTGTACCTTCCAACAACTTGATTATGTGTCTTGGTGTGTCTCTGAGTTTATCCTATTGGAGTTCACTAAGCTTCTTAGATTTGTAGATTTCATCAAATTTGGGAGTTTGGGGGCATTAGTTCTTCAAATATTTTTTCTGTCCCTTTTTCTCTTCTATTGGGAAGAGAACATACACAACATAATGTGTATGTTGGTATATTTGATGGTACCTCATAGGTCCCTTAGGCTCTATTTTTCTTCATTTTTTTCTCTTTTTGCATCTTAGACTGGGTAATTTCAATTGCCCTATATTAAAGTTCACTGATTCTTTCTTCTGCCTGCTCTAGTCTGATGTTGAACCTGACTAATGAAATCTTTTATTTCCACTACTGTACTTTCCAGTTCCAGAATTTCTATTTTGTTTATTTTTATAATTTATCTTTATTGATATTCCCTACTTGTTCATATATTGTTCTCCTGATTGCTTTTAGCTCTTTGTCAATGGTTCCTTCACACCTCTGAGCATTTCTAAGACAGTTAATTTAAGTTCTTGTTTAGTAATCCCAATGCCTGAGCTTCTTCAGGGATAGTTCCTTTCAATTTCTTTTTTTTCCTGTGAGTGGATCATACTTTCCTGTTTTATGGTATGCTTTGTAATTTTCTGTTGAGAACTGAAAATTCTGAATACTGTATTGATGGTAATTTTGGAAATCAGATTCTCCCTCCTCCTCAGGGACTGCTGTTGTTACTTAATGAAGACTGCAGCTGTAAGTTTGTTTAGCAACTTTTCCAGATTTTCTTTTGTAAGGATTTTATTCCTTGTGATATGTGATCACTGGAGTCTTTGTTCCATTATCTCCCTGGTCAGCCAGTGACCAGCCTCTTTCTTCATTAATCACCATCTGTATGCTGCAAGAGTTTGATTTGACTCCAGAGTTGTAAAATAGTTGCTTCAGACAATGTTTGTCAGCTTAAGAGTTGTTTTGGTGGACAGCCCAATTTCTGGAGCTTTCCATTCTGCCATCTTTGTGATATCACTCCCTTCATATGTTTTTACTCCTCACAACAATCCCAAACTGCTGGTCTTTGGTGTTCTATGGCAAGACATCCCCAGATGAGGGTTCTCAATTCACTCAAGTTTAAGAGCTTCTTGAGTTAGAGACTGTGTAGTTTTCAACTTGCTGTATCCACTCAAACCTGAAAACTGACTTTTTTTTTTAAAGAAAGAGATGATTATGTATTCAAGGAAAAGATAGTCTGGCTCTGTTATAAACCTATTCTCCTTGGCTAGTGATTGATTTAGGAGTGGGCATGTGACCTACTTCTAGTCAATGAACCATAGATGGAATTTACTGGAGATTTCCAAAATTATTTTTTTATCTGATAAAACAGATCCACACCCAGATAAATGTCCCCTTTCCTTCTTGCCTTTGAACTTTTTGCATGAAGATTTAACACACAGAGAATCCTGTAACCCAGAGAAGAAAACCAAGAAACTAGAGAGATGCTCACCAGAGCTCCAACACTGTTATACTGCTGAATTTACCAATCTTTGTAACCATCTATCTCCAAATTTCTTGTTATATGGGATGATGAAACCCCATTCGTTAAGCTAGTCTTAGCACTCTACAGACAAAATCACCCCAAGTCATTTAACCTTTAAAGGCAGAGGAAAATGAATTCCTGTCAGTTCCCTTATATCTGAGGACACTGTAGCATACCAGAAATATCTCTGACTCCTCCCATTATCTCAAAAATCCAGGAATATTTTGCAATTGAGTCTATAATATACATTTTCCATTTCAATATATTTTTCCCAAAGAACACAACAAAACAAAATCACTTTAGACAAAATTTGAGAAAAGATGTGGGGAAGGTAGGGAATGGCCCATAACTGTATGGTTCTGAGGCATCATCTTTTAGAATATAATTTCCATTGAGCGTTCTCCGTTTAATTTGATGACTTTTTATCAATCCATTCTAAAAGACATCATTCAGACATTAGAAAGTTAAGTAAAACGTAAATTTTACTTAAGTAAATTATTTTTCAACCAATCCAAATTTTCCATGGAATAACTGGAAATTATTAACTGGACTCCTTAATGAAAGCCTTCTTAGAGTTGTGACACCTATTCATAATATACGCAGAAAGCCAGTGGTGGTTCTGAGAAAGAATTAAAAAATCCAAGGCTATTAAAGAAAAAAAGGCTATTAAACTTTGTGGTTGGTTCTTCAGCCTTACCAGTTCTCTGTAGACACCTTCATGTTTTCCCTCTGATTTGTTTGACTTTTCTTTCTGTAAAATCTCCCTATTTCGGTTGCCAGCAGCACTCATGTTGAGATTACTTCTAGCACCACCACCACCTCCTCCAAATGTCTTGGTCTTCAGATAACAGAAAGATAAAAGAAATGTAAATAAATAACATTTTAAAAAAGCTCTAAAGGCTAAGCTATGACTAAAATCTGAAGTAGTTAAGTTTCTTAATTATGTTTTACAGGAAAAAAATGAAATGTTAACTAATTCTTTCTAAATATCTACTAGTCATAATCTCACAAGTCCAGGGGAGACAATTAAAAAAATTACATGATTATAATCTTTAAATCTCCAAGGCAAATCATCAGAATAAACTTAAGTAGACAACAATATAAAAGAAAAGAAAATAGTACAAGTATTATGGAGATTAGGTGTCAAAAATTATTCTAGGGTAAAATACTTGACTGATATCATGAGACAAATCCAGCTACATGGCAAGGCTTTCTTCAGCAAGGCACCTAACCTATCTAGGAATCTGTTACATTATGTTCAGGATTCTATGCTCAGGATTCTAGAACCTAAGAAAGTAGAAAAATAATACAAATTTTAACATGGGATTAAAAGTCTCATTACTAATTTATTATTTACATTAATTACCACATATGCTATATCTTACCAACTATGTATAAAAGCTTTAAAGTCCATATTTCTTATTTTGTCTGACTTATTTGAATAATTATATGTGTAATCAAATTTGAATTTGATCTCATTTTTGTTTTGTCAAAACTACAGTGGAAAGACTAGAACATAAAAAACATCGGTTAGGAAAGATACAAATTCATGACTGAAAAGCATTCCGCAGTTATTTGTACAATATTAAATTAAATATCTGGTTATATAATATCTTTATAGTTTTCTAAGAGCTAATAAAAGCAGAAGCCAAGACTTGATTTTTATTAGATATAATTATCAATATTTTTTAATGTATCTTAAAATGATTACAATAAGAAAACATCCTAGATATACATTTATATAAGACTGGGAAATTATTTTGAATCAGATGAAAATGTAAAGAAATAGAATCTGAAAAATAGAAAAATGATGTGAGATAAGCATCAATGGACAACATATTAAATACCTCTATTAGGTAGTTGATACACCACAATATTTAAGTTTAATTCAAATCAAAATTAAAACTACATCTTCAAAGACCAAAGACCCATTACTGGATTCATTCAGTTTTTGGTTTCTGCAATCCCAGCAAAAAAAGAAAAAAAATAGCTTTGGAATGTCTTGATAGTCATTGCTTACATAACCACAAGGAAAAATGTGAGTTTATATTAATGTGATACAAAGTTTATTAGATTGGGAGACAATGTAGTACAGGTAAGAATACAGGCTTAAGAGCTACACAAGGCTGGGACTAAATCTGTACTGAGCCACTTCCTAGTTCCCGCCCTCAGGCAAGTCACTTAACTTCTACCCTCCGTGAACCTCGGGTTTCTCATCTTTAAAATAGGGACGAGAGAATTCCCTCGTGGTACAGTGGTTAGGACTCCACGCTTCCACTGCAGGGGGCAGGGGTTCGATCCCTGGTCAGGGAACTAAGATCCCACAAGCCGCTGGACGGCCCCAAAACACCTACCTCACTGGGATGTTGTGAGGATTAAGTGACATCATCAACATGAAGTGATGAGTTCAATAACTGGCACATAGTAAACACTCATAACAGATGGCAATATTACTGTTTTGCTTAATATATTAGAACATAGTTACCTGAAAAGTCTGGATCCTGACCTGTTCCAAATTAAATATATTTCTGGAATTTAAATTATGTAACTCCAAAAGTGCTTTTTATTTTGGTGCCAGTGAAATAGTCCCATCTTCTGGAGGCATTTCCTTATTATTTTCTTTCCATTTTATGGATTAAGGAATAGGATAAATAGCATTTTCAGAATTGCTTTTCACTGCTTTAAAACAGTTGTTACCCACTAAACATACAAATATCTAGAAACATCACAACTTAAACATTACCCATAAGGTAACTGATGTTGTCGTGTATGAGCCACACCACCCCGTCCATATTATGTGAATTAGGCATCTGTGACATCATCACCATCATAAACCCCAAGTGGGCCTTAATGCTGTCTTGCAATCTTACTACATTTTCTTAGCCCATTCACCCTCCCAATCTTCTTTAGCAAGGCACCAAACCTATCTAGGAATCTGTTACATTATGTTCATGATCCAGTAATAGGATTCTAGAATCTAAGAAAGTAGACAAATAATACAAATAATAAAAACCACTATTTTACATGTTCTCCTCACTCCTCAAATCTCAAACATCTTCTCCCTCATTGTGCCTGTTTGACCATGCTTACTTCCTCACTGAAAAAATGGAAATAATCACTAAAGAACTTACATAGATTTTTACCACATCAACCCACCCACTGATATCTGCACACTTATACTTTATCTTACCAGCATCTACATGAATGATAAAGGAATGTGGAGAGAATGAATGACTCCTCTAACTCTACATTAATTCTCAGGTCACATCTTACATGACTTTTCAACAGTCTTTGATAAATTCAATACATCATCCTCCATGAAATAATTTCTGTATTCTCTTGTTTTGATCCTGTCTTACTGGTCACACCTTGGCTGCTTTCATTCAACTGGTAAGGTTGAAATGCTACAGGGTTCATTCCTTCTCCTTTTCTCTTCCCTTCAGCTCTCATTCCCTTGGTGATCTCATTTGACCTCATGACTTTAAATATAATCCATATGCCTACCACTTTCAAATGCATACATCCAATCCAAAACTCACCTTTCAGCTACACTCTTCTCTGTATTACTGCCTTTTAAACATTACCACATGGATGCCTAAGAGGTACCTCAGTATTAATATACTAATTATATTAATAACACCCTGTTCCACCCTGGTCTTCTCCAGTACAAAGTAAGCAACTCTAACCAGCCAATTTTTCAGGCCAAAACCCTTGAAGTCATTCATAACACCTCTTTTTCTCTCAAGCTCCATCTTTAATCTCTCAAAAACTCTGATGGCTGTATTTTCAAAATACCAGAATCTGAACACTTTGTACCGCCTACACAGCTGCCATTGCTACCAAAAACTTTTCTCCCCCTGGATTACTTCAGTAATTTCCTAACTTGTCTGATTCCCATCTTCCAGAAAATAGACATCAAACAAGATTTTGGAAAGAAAGTTTGTCTGAGAAAAATGTAAATCAAAAGAACAACTTTCCTATAATCATTAAGAAATTGATATACTCCCAATATCCTTTTCTGAAACTCCATAATTTTAACAGCTTTTTGGGAAAGAAGAAATGCATTTTATGTAAACTGTGCAAAATGAATTAATTTCAGAAATATTAAAAATGATTTTTAAATGTCTTAGAATAGAGAAAACATTGAGGAATAGCAATAGTCACATTTACTGAAGCCTTTTAGCAAAGGACTATTTTAACTGAGGCAGTGAGACTATAATTAGGGGCTCTCAGCTTCTCAGCATTATTCCAACTCTATTTCTTAGTTAGGATATGGCTGTGATCTTATGCTTACTATGCCTGACTTCTACCCTAGTTTACCATTAACTTAGCTTAGCTTGTTGGATGAAGAAAGCTGTTGATGTATATCGAGACTGAAGATTAGTTATTCTATAGGCCTCACCCTTGTTCCTTATTCTCCAGGAACAGCTAATCAAAGATGTATGACTTAATGTTCCAACCACAAGCGAGACTTGCTAGCTACTTGGAATCGTGTGATCAAGAAAAACGTCCTGAAAATGGAAGACAGCCCCCTCCCCATGAGCATGTAGCCCTTTCCTCTTTCCCCTATATAATCTCCAAGCAAAACTGGCGAGTTGGGAGTTGGTTTTTTGGAACATACATCTACCTTCTCCCCAGGATTCCCGGCTTCCTCAATAAAGCTATCTTTCCTTTAACCCAACACTCTCAGCATTGGATTCTTGAGTGACAAGCTGCCGAACTGGAGTTCAGTAACTATATCATGATCTGTGCCATGTAGTATTCTAAATGTTTTAAAGATTAGCAATTTTAATTCTCACAGTTTCATAGATAAAGTAAATATGGTACAAAACTTAAGTAACCTATCCAAGGTTGTCAGCAGGATATGTTTCCTGTCTGTCTGATTCCAGAATTTGTGCTCTTGTCCCCTACATAAACAGGACAGAAAGACACTGCAGGAAGAACTACCAAAATTCAAGAAGTCTCCTACTTAAAATTTGAATTTAAATAGGAAAACAGCTGTTAGCTAAGATTTATTACTGGTTCTGAATAAAGAAACCTATTTCAATACCACTGGTTAAGAAAAATCTATCTAAGCAACCAATTCATGAACTAAAATTTCTTGTCAAAATCTAAAAATCAATAAATAACTACAGAAAACACCTATTTCAAATAAGCAAGCAATTACAAATAATGAAAAGAAAACCTTTTGATAAAGCAGGGTATGTATAAATGCACATATAATCCAAAGATAAAAATTATTTTTTACTATACATTAGATTTAAGAATGTTAAAAATGTTAATCCTGAGCCATTGATTTACCCTCTAATGTTTACCTGAATTCCTCAAAAATTTCTATTATAGGGGAAAATTATCCTCAAAAAGTATCATCTATCCCAACTAATAATGGGAAACCCTCTGCCATTAAAAAAAAAAAAAAAAAAAAGTTGTGTTCATTTGTATACTGTTAAGAAGAAAAGAAAGTGGGAGAAAAGAAGAGTGGTTTGCTAGCAAAGGTAACTTAATGGAATTGTTAAGGAGATTGGAAAAGGAATGTTTATGAGTAAAATGTGTAACCCATAAGACTCCAAAAGGCACCAGGGCATTTTCTACTGATGGAATATAGAAAAAGAATGTCAAAAGTTTGTTCAATTAGTTACTTTATGTGAAAAGACAATAATGATTGTGAGTAATCTAAATAGAACATAATGGCAAGGAATAAGACAAATTCATAATGATTTAGTTTCTTACTTCTTTGCTCTTTGCAACTTCTGCAATAGCAGCAGTCCTTTGCTTTTCAAATTCATCATTATCATTTGGAGGTTTGACAGGCAATGTAACTTGTAATGTCTTTCTTCGATCAAGTTCTCTGCTATCCACTTGGACATGAGATACACACTTCTGGCAATAATAAATAAAAATAAATTGTTTCAGTAGTTCCAAAAGAGATGCAAGTTTTTCATAAGTAAGTAATGTCTTCAAAAGAAATATTTGTATCACAACAGCTAAGAGCCCATAAAAATACAATTATTTCCCATAGATTTAAAAATAAAGGTAGAAAGCTAATTGAAGTAACTTTTAAGTAATTGTAACTGGTAAATGAAAGCTACACTAAATGTAGGCAATCTAAAACAGGGCACATATTGGGTTGGCCAAAAAGTTCATTCAGGATTTTCTGTAACATCTTATGAGTGAACATGTTGGCTAACCCAATATTTAAAACATACATCAAACCAAAAGATCTAAGTTTCATTTTAGGATAATGACTTAAAATAATTTAAAATTTCAAACAGTCTAGACTATTACACAAGAAGTAAATTCAGTTTTTTATTAAGCCCTTGATTTCCACATTATGCCACAATATCCATGAGGGTTTATAGTTATTTTAACATATAGAAAGGTGTCTCTCATCTTATAAGCCGAAAGCTAAAAACATACTCCCTCCCACTAATCAGGCTGCAAAGTTTTAGGTTTTTAGTCTCTTAAGACAAATTAAGAAAGCCATCATTGTCTAAAAATAAGTCCTGAATTCTGTTCTCTCTTCTAACAGCAAAAATCCTATAAAATGAACCTTTTTCAACTTGATAATTTTAAAGAGGAATAAAAATATGCTCTCAAATAAATGTGTTATACAAATATACAGATTTTTGATTTTCAATAATATAAATATAAAATAGCTGACTCTAACACACAGCCAAGCATATTCTGTCTTTAACCCATGTTCAAGGCTAAGATGCTGAATAACAGATTTTCACAATGGACTTCATAAACAAATAATATTATTTAAGCTATAACTTTTAATATACTTCCTAATACAAAAAAAAAGCTATAAACACACTTCAAATTCTTGAAAATAATTAAATCATAAGTCTCTGTGAGCAATTTTTGAAAGAAATATTATCACCAAAATGTTTAAGGGGAAAGAAAATTCTTACAAACACAGCATTTGTTATTTTCAAATATAAATTATTAAAATGTTTACACTCTGTTTTCATTCTTGGGGTTTTTCACTGATAGAAATAAGAATATCATCAGCACAGATCATGCCTCCTTTTATCTTGACTGTCCCATGTTCCAAAGCACAATAAAAAATGACATATGTTTTAAATACTTTCAAAATAGCCACGATGCAAGAATGTCTTATTTAATTTTGAGTAGACCCTCCAAAAAGGGGTTTGAAGAGGATCAATGTCAATTGATCCTGCCCACTTATTTTCTGATCAACTAGGTATCTGTTTTTCATACCAAAATTTTTTTAATTGTTATTGAGATATAGGTCTGTTTCCTAGCTGTTGTGTCCCCAACTCATCTTCACTTTGAGCCAGCACTCTTGAAGGAAAATAAAGCACAAATGCAAGGCAGATTACCAAGAGCTAAATTTTAGTGGTATCACGTGGCAAAGAGCAAGCAGTCACAGGGATTATTCTCAGATTCTTCAGTTATAAAGCAGGGACAAGCTGGAGGAGACTGTTTTAAAGGCAATTTGAGGCTTAGCACAACCAGGAAGACACACGATATTGGTCAGCTGAGGAGGTACCTCAGGGTAACATTTTGCAGCAAGGGGGTTGAAAGTTAGGAAACAGAAGGAAAACCTTTAGCTTATGTGAGAGAAGAATCAGGGCTGCTGTAGTTGAAAATGAAAATACCAACTGGAAATAAAATTAAGTACCTGACTGAGATGGGCATTTGGATCAAGGCAGAAGAATAGAATCTCGGAAGGGGCAGCTGGGACAGCAGGCTCTCCTAAAGTGCATTGATGCCCTTCCCTGCCTCATGTTCTCACTCTTTTGTCTCCTGTCAATCTTTCTGTTGATGCTTTTATTTTTTCTCCCTCTTTTGTTTTTAATGAACAAAGTGAGAAATTATAGCATATTTTTGTCTTCTTACTTCTGCATTTCTCTCTCAAAAAAAAATGCCCCACCACCATCTGATATTAATTTTAAGCTGCATTTCAGGTGTGTCTCTTAACTGTTTCAATCTTTGGGTTAACAGCTTTTTTTTTTTTTTTTTTGTCGTACGCGGGCCTCTCAATGTTGTGGCCTCTCCCGTTGTGGAGCACAGGCTCTGGACACGCAGGCTCAGCCGCCATGGCTCACGGGCCCAGCTGCTCCGCGGCATGTGGCATCTTCTTGGACCGGGGCACGAACCCATGTCCCCTGCATCGGCAGGCGGACTCTCAACCACTGCGCCACCAGGGAAGCCCTGGGTTAACAGCTTTTGAGAAAAGAATCTACACAAAAACTTTAATTACAATAACGAGAAAAAAAAAACACAATTATTGATTTCCTGTAGTTAATATATTTCCATATAACTCCTATGACCTCTGAGTGAACAGTTCAGCACAAAACTAAACACAGCTTGAATACAAATGAAAAACATTTTTTGCTGATTAAAATTCATCTGCCAAAATGAAAGTCATTACCTGTCCAAAAGGCACAAAAGGAGGTGGTCCACCTTCGGTTCCAATATTGCTTCTATTGTGTTTTGACAAGCTCTGTGAGAAAAGTGAGTTGTAAAACAGAAATTATACATTAAAAATATATTTAACAACACTTATAATGCACCAGGAATCTACTCATTTTAGTAGATTCTTATAGGAAATAGAAAAAAAGCCTTCTATTATTAATTTCAAACTATATAAATTATTGTATTCCTAACTTCAATAACTAGGCAAAGACTCTCCCCTTACTTCCCCTTTCCAAAACCCAAATTGACATGATTTTCAGAAGTATTTGCCAAGTTGCTCCCATAAGAAGAAAACACAGTTAAAACCTCTCAACAAAGATGATAAACTTTGGTAGCAAGAATTTCATTTTAATTAATTTCATTTTAATGCATAGTAAAACAATAATCTGACAGAAAAATATCTGGAAATTATCTTCAAAATGAAATTTTTAGACATAAAAATCTATTAGCAAAAAACATATTTGTGATACTGTTATATAATAAGAAATATATATTTGGTCTTTGTCCCCAGTTCCTGGAACAGAGACCCTAAAACACTTGAAATTTCCTGAATCACAGGGTTAAGGAGTACATTTTGTTCTACATAATAAGCGCCTTTGAGCATCCTGAGTTTATATTAATGAGGTGACTATTAATGGGCCCCTAGCAAGCTCCAGGGTGGGGACTGGTAGCTGGAAAAACCAACCATGCGATTAGAGGGCTAGAGATTGAGTCAATCACCAGTGGCCAGTGATTAACTCAAGCGGGCCTATGTAATGAACCTCCATTAAAACCCCATAAACGATGGGGTTCAGGGAGCTTCCAGGCTGGTGAATACATCCATGTGCCAGAAGGGTGGTACACACCAAACTCCACAGGGACAGAAGCTCCTGTGTCCAGGACCCTTCCCGATCTTGCCCTATTAAGCTCTTCATCTGGCTGTTTATCTTTTATAACATCGTTTATAATAAACCAGTAATAGCAAGTAAAGTGTTTCCCTAAGTTCTGTGAGCCATTATAGCAAATTATCAAATCTGAGCAGGGGATCCTGAGAACCCCTAATTTATAGCCAAGTTGGACAGAAGAGTGGATAACATCAGGACCTACTACTTTCAATTAGCACCTGAAGTGAGGGGTAGTCTTCTGAGACTGAGTTCTTAACCTACGGGGTCTGTACTAAATCCAGGTAGTTAGTGTCAGAACTGAATTAAATTTTAGGACATCTACCTGGTATCCCAGTGGAGAGAACTGGAGAATTGCTTGATGTGGAAAAGAAAACTCCACACTAGGTGTCAGAAGTGCTGTTAACTAGAAACAGTTCATAGGAATACTGATAAAAGTGATTTCTAACTATTTAAAGAGATCAGACTGCTATAGTTTATAATATGGAGGATAATTTCAATTACAGTAAAATTTCCTTAATAAAAGTCTTGTTTTACAAATCAATGTATACTTAAAAGAAGTATTCAACAGATTGTTCTTTAATAAAAAAAAAAAAAAAAGCTTCCAGGGCTTCCCTGGTGGCACAGTGGTTGAGAGTCTGCCTGCCGATGCAGTGGACACGGGTTCGTGCCCCGGTCCGGGAAGATCCCACATGCCGCGGAGCAGCTGGGCCCGTAAGCCATGGCCGCTGAGCGTGTGCGTCTGGAGCCTGTGCTCCACAACGGGAGAGGCCACAACAGTGAGAGGCCCGTGTACCGCATGAAAAAAAAAACCTATAAACAAATGACAATGAAAACACGATGACCCAAAACCTATGGGATGCAGCAAAAGCCGTTCTAAGAAGGAAGTTTATAGCAATACAATCCTACGGTAAGAAACAAGAAACATCTCAAATCAACAACCTAACCTTACACCTAACGCAATTAGAGAAAGAAGAACCAAAAAATCCCAAAGTTAGCAGAATGAAAGAAATCATAAAGATCAGATCACAAATAAGTGAAAAAGAAATGAAGGAAACCATAACAAAGATCAATAAAAGTAAAAGCTGGTTCTTTGAGAAGATAAACAAAATTGATAAACCATTAGCCAGACTCATCAAGAAAAAAAGGGAGAAGACTGAAATCAATAGAATTAGAAATGAAAAAGGAGAAGTAACAACTGACACTGCAGAAACACAAAGGATCATGAGAGATTATTACAAGCAACTATAGGCCAATAAAATGGACAACCTGGAAGAAATGGAAAAATTCTTCAAAAAGCACAACCTTCCAAGACAGAACCAGGAAGAAACAGAAAATATAAACAGACCAATCACAACTCTGAAATTGAAACTGTGATTAAATATCTTTCAACAAACAAAAGCCCAGGACCAGATGGCTTCACAGGTGAATTCTATCAAATATTTAGAGAAGAGCTAACACCTATCCTTCTCAAACACTTCCAAAATATAGGAGAGGGAAGAACATTCCCTAACTCATTCTACAAGGCCACCATCACCCTGATACCAAAACCAGACAAAGATGTCACAAAGAAAGAAAACTACAGGCCAGTATCACTGATGAACATAGATGCAAAAATCCTCAACAAAATACTAGCAAACAGAATCCAACAGCACATTAAAAGGATCATACACCATGATCAAGTGGGGTTTACACCAGGAGTGCAAGGATTCTTCAACATACACAAATCAATCAATGTGATACACCATATTAACAAATTGAAGAAAAACCATATGATCACCTCAATAGATGCAGAAAAATCTTTCAACAAAATTCAACACCCATTTATGATAAAAACCCTCCAGAAAGTAGGCATAGAAGGAACTTACCTCAACATAATAAAGGCCATATATGACAAACCCACAGCCAACATCATCCTCAATGGTGAAAAACTGAAACCATTTGCACTAAGATCAGGAACAAGACAAGGTTGCCCACTGTCACCACTATTATTCAACATTGTTTTGGAAGTTTTAGCCACAATCAGAGAAGAAAAAGTAATAAAAGGAATCCAAATCAGAAAAGAAGAAGTAAAGCTGTCACTGTTTGCAGATGTCATGATACTATACATAGAGCATCCTAAAGATGCCATCAGAAAACTACTAGAGCTAATCAACGAATTTGGTAAAGTAGCATGATACAAAGTTAATGCACAGAAATCTCTTGCATTCCTAAACACTAATGATGAAAAATCTGAAAATGAAATTAAGGGAACACTCCCATTTACCGCTGCAACAAAAAGAATAAAACACCTAGGAGTAAACCTACCTAAGGAGACAAAAGACCTGTATGCAGAAAACTATAAGATACTGATGAAAGAAATTAAAGATGATAGAAATAGATGGAGAGATATACCATGTTCTTGGATTGGAAGAACCAACATTGTGAAAATGACTACACTACCCAAAGCAATCTACAGATTCAATGCAATCCCTATCAAACTACTACTGGCATTTTTCACAGAACTAGGACAAAACATTTCACAGTTTGTATGGAAACACAAAAGACCCCAAATAGCCAAAGCAATCTTGAGAAAGGAAAATGGCACTGGAGGAATCACACTCCCTGACTTCAGACTATACTACAAAGCTGCAGTAATCAAGACAGTATGGTACTGGCACAAAAACAGAAATATACATCAAGGGAACAGGATAGAAAGCCCAGAGATAAACCCGCACACATATGGTCACCTTATTCTTGATAAAGGAGGTAAGAATATACAGAGGAAAAAAGACAGTCTCTTCAATGAGTGGTGCTGGGAAAACTGGACAGCTACATGTAAAAGAATGAAACTAGAAGACTCCCTAACACCATACACAAAAATATATTCAAAATGGATTAAAGACCTAAATGTAAGGCCAGACACTATCAAACTCTTAGAGGAAAACATAGGCAGAACACTCTATGACATAATTCACAGCAAGATCCTTTTTGACCCACCTCCTAGAGAAATGGAAATTAAAAGAAAAATAAACAAATGGGACCTAGTGAAACTTAAAAGCTTTTGCACAGCAAAGGAAACCATAAACAAGATAAAAGAGAACACTCTAAATGGGAGAAGATATTTGCAAATGAAGCAACTGACAAACGATTAATCTCCAAAATTTACAAGTAGTTCATGTAGCTCAATATCAAAAAACAAACAACCCAATCCAAAAATGGGCAGAAGACCTAAATAGACATTCCTCCAAAGAAGATATACAGGTTGCAAACAAACACATGAAAGAATGCTCAACATCATTAATCATTAGAGAAATGCAAATCAAAACTACAATGAGATACCATCTCACACCAGTCAGAATACCCATCATCAAAAAATCTATAAACAATAAATCCTGGAGAGGGTGTGGAGAAAAGGGAATCCTCTGGCACTGTTGGTGAGAATGTAAATTGATACAGCCACTATGGAGAACAGTATGGAGGTTCCTTAAAAAACTACAAATAGAACTACCATACGACCCAGCAATCCCACTACTGGGCATATACCCTGAGAAAAGCATAATTCAAAAAGAGTCATGTACCACAATGTTCACTGCAGCTCTATTTAAAATAGCCAGGACATGGAAGCAACCTAAGTGTCCACTGACAGATGAATGAATAAAGAAGATGTGGCACATATACACAATGGAATATTACTCAGCCATAAAAAGAAACGAAATTGAGTTATTTGTTGAGTTATAGTGAGGTGGATGGACCTGGAGTCTATCATACAGAGTGAAGTAAGTCAGAAAGAGAAAAACAAATACCATATGCTAACACATATATATGGAATATAAAGAAAAAAAATGGTCATGAAGAACCTAGGGGCAGGATGGGAATAATGATGCAGACCTACTAGAGAATGGACTTGAGGACACGGGGAGGGGGAAGGGTAAGCTGGAACAAAGTGAGAGCGTGGCATGGACATATATTCACTACCAAATGTAAAACTGATAGCTAGTTGGAAGCAGCCGCATAGCCCAGGGAGATCAGCTTGGTGCTTTGTGACAACCTAGAGGGGTAGGATAGGGAGGGTGGGAGGGAGGGAGACTCAAGACGGAAGACATATGGGGATAGATGTATATGTATAGCTGATTCCCTTTGTTATAAAGCAAAAACTAACACACCATTGTAAAGCAATTATACTCCAATGAAGATGTTAAAAAAAAAAATGCCATAAGGAATCTTTTCACCCATCTAGTCCTCCTATCTGTTTTATCTTTGAGGTGTTAACATATATCTGTTAAGCACTGGTTGTCACTTAATACACCTTCTCGACTCTGAAGTTTTTTGTGCATTTTTAATGATTATTGTTATAGAAAATGTTACGTTTAAAATATTTTAAATGGTGAAAAATAAGTTAAAAAATTACCATATGTACCTTACACCTACTCTAGAGTCCCTGCATTATAAAAGGAATACTATATATTTTGTATAAGTTATAGAAAAAAACTAAGACTAAAGACAACAGTAATATTCAGTTAATTAATCAAAGAACAATTTAAACTATATATGAATATCACATTTCTTGATAAGCTGTATTTAAGATGTTAACCTAGTTTAAGAAAAAACAGCAAATGCATAAACTTATCTAGGGGTCCTTTCCCCAGTTTTAATTTAGATTAAAGAAAAAGACCACTCAAAGAGCAATAAATCATTTCAGTTTATGCCATGACTTCCTTAAAAGCTCACATAAGCTGCCAATAATACCATCTCTCAATACACAGTATATAATTAAAAGCATATTACAGGATTTCTACTTCCCATCCTATGACTGTGTAAGAGACAAGACTTAATCTCCCTCTACAACTAGTAATCTGGACAACATGTAGGAAACAACTGTTTTAAGACATAGGGCAAGAAGTAGCACAGGACTGTAATCCCAAAGAGAAAGAGAAAAAAACAAACAAACAGGTGAACTCTGCCTTTCTGCTTGGAGGCATAATGCAGACAGACAGCACAGAGTTCTGAGTTGAGAAAATGTCTCACAGCTCAAGCCAGGCTGAAATAACTGGAAGCTCTGGGGCAGAGTTTTGAAAAAGAAAGGCCTGCACAGAAATGAAGCTCCAGAAACCTGTATAGGAATTCCCTTAAGTCACTGCTGAGAACTAGGCTAAGCAAAAAGCAACTGCAAGTTATAAGCTTCCATTTATACTAGAATAAAAAAGAATAAAATACTTAGGGATAAAATTACACAAAGAAGAAGATCTATACAATGAAAACAACAAAAGATTGCTAAAAGAAATTAGACACCAATAAATGAAAAGTCATCACATGGTCATGAGTTGGAAGGTTTAATACTGTTAAGATGGCAATACTATTCAAACAGATCTAGAGATTCAATGCAATTCCTATCAAAATCCTAAGAATGCTTTTTGCAGAAACAGAAAAATCCATCCTAAAATTCATATGGGATCTCAAGGGACCCTGAATAGTCAAAATAATCCTGAAAAAAGCTCATACTTCTTGATTACAAACTTACTACAAAGTTACAGTAGTCAAAACAGTACTGGCATTAAGACAGACTAATAGAATAAAGAAATAAAGAAATAAAATAAAGAAAAAAATACGGTTAAATGATTTTTGATGAGGGAGATAAGGTCATTCAATAGGGGAAGGAGATTCTCTTCAACAAATGGGGGTGGGAAAACTGGATATCCATATGCAAAGGTCTTAAACCATGTACAAAAATTAATTCAAAATGGATCAAAGACCTAAATTTAAGAGCCAAAGAGCTAAACCCATAAAACTTCAGCAAGAAAACATAGAGAAAAAGCTTCATGACATTGGGATTTTGCAATTTCTTGGATATGACACCAAAAGCATAGGCAACAAAAGAAAAAAAAACAGGTAAAACTGAACTTCAATAAAATTTAAAATGCTTTTGCATCAAAGGACACTACCAACAGAGTGAAAAGGCAACCAATGGAATGTGAAAAATATTTGCAAATCATAGATAAGGAATTGATATCCAGAATAAATCAAAAACTCACACAACAACAACAACAAAATTTAAAATAGACAAAGGACTTAAATACACATTTCTCCAAAGAAGATATACAAACAGCCAGTAAACATATGAAAAGATGCTAAACATCACTACGCACTAGGGAAATGCAAATCAAAACCACAATGATATTCCACTTCACACTTATTAGGATGGTTATTATCCAAAAAACATGAAATAACAAGGGTTGGCAGGGATGTCAAGAAATTGGATCACTTAAGCATTGCAGATGGGAACGTAAAATGGTGCAGCTGCTGTGGAAAACAATATAGCAGTTACTCAAAATATTAAACAGAATTACTATGCAATCCAGCAATTCTACTTCTGAGTATAAACTCAAAAGAACTGAAAGCAGGAACTCAAGCAGATATTTGTACACCCATGTTCATAACACCTTTATTCACAATAGCCAAAAGGTGGAAAGAACCCTAATGTCCATTAGTGGATGAATGAACAAAATGTGGCATTTACATACAACGGAATATTATTCAGCCTTAAAAAGTTAGTAAATTCTGACACATGCTACAACATGGATGAACCTTGAAGACATTATGCTAAGTGAAATAAGCCAGACACAAAAGGGTGAATACTATATGACTATACTATTATGAGATAGCTGGAGTACAAGGTGGCCAGAGATTGGGAGGGGGGGATGGGAAGTTATTGTTTAATTGGTACAGAGTTTCAATTTGAGAAGATAAAAAATTCTGGAGGGAGGGGGTTGTGTAACAATAAGGATGTACTTAATGCCACTTAATTTTACACTTAAAAATGATTAAAATGTTAAACTTTGTTATGTATACTTTACAATTTTTAAAAACAGAAAAAATTTTTAAAAAATTATCTGTCATAGGAGGTGAGGGGGGGGAGCACTAAAATGTTATAGAACTACATTACTTTACAAATTATATCTGCTACAGAACTCTCCAAAACCTATCTTTATCATACTTTGAGGTTTGAGTTTTTCTTTTCGTCACCTGTCTATATCCAACTTGCTACAACTACAACACCTACACATGCTTCAAATACTATCCAATGTTCTCTTCCCCCTCTATGTATTTTGCAAGAATGCCTAGGACACCATTACTTCCAAAATTAACTCTATGGTTTATTATTTCTATGTGTACATTTGATTTCTATGTGTTTCACCTGCCAGATGCTCAAGTAATTTGAACTCTCCATGATTTCTACAACATTATAGTTACCAAAATCAAAAAAAACTATAAAACCAAAGAGAACTATTATCATATTAAGATGTTTTTAAACTCTTTTTCATGTAAATTTTTACTGCCCCCTAACACGAAATACTAGCATGGCTTTCAGGAAACAAAGTGCAAAAATATATAATAAAACATTACAAGAATAACTATCAAAGTACTACTGATCCATGTATGTGTTTGTGTGTGTGTATGTGTGTGTGCTGGAGGTGAGGAAGTTCCTAGGAATGTCTGACTGACTTTACAATTAGTAAGGTAGTTCTGGCTGGGTTGTAAAAATTATGTATAATATGTTGGTCTGACTTGACAACATCTTAACACACTTTTAAAAATCTCTAATGATAATAAAAATACAATATATTAATTTGTGAAAGGAAAAGATCACATGAAATGAGTGGGATTTCTCCAGGAAATTTTAAGTTCATAAACTTGGCTATTTATATAAAACTATCAAACCACTTCTGATTTACTTGCTTGTGCAACATTTTCAATCAAACAATGCAGTTATGGAATATTATTTTATATTTCATAGTATCTTATACAGTATATAATAGTATCTTATATTTCACAGCAGCCCAAAGTGTAGCACATTAGTATCATAAGGAATGAGTACTAAGGAATAAAAAATGTGCCTAAATTTCCTTATCTATTTACATCCCAAACAGAGGCACTTTCAAACTTAGAAGATAGAAAAGAGTAATTTATCTTAAAATACCAAAAGTTTGAAATATTGCTAGGCCCCTTGACTCACTTTAGACAACAGACAAGATCTGAGAGTGGCACAAAAACATGAATTCTAATTCAAAGAGTAATTAGTTCTATGTGCTTGTAATTCATTTATTTCACTATTATTTATTATGATGTTTATTACATATAAGACTCAGGGCCACCACTTTGGAGATACAGGAAGGCTCAGATCCATCACCTATTAGTGGTCTAATCATAAAATAAGTTTAACGGTTCTTAAAGCCTATTTTCTGATCCATATGGACATAACACTCTCTTACAAGACTGCTAGGTGAATTACATGATATACAGATACAGGCGCCCAGCTCAAGACCTACACACTGTTCAACAAATATTTCTAGAATTGAATAAAGATAACACAAACAAGAATTCTGACCTCAAAAAGCTTACAATCAAAGGAGATAAGAAATAAATATAATTTTAGTGCTAGATAAAAAGTAATATACTTCTTAATACAATGAATAAAGTATTCTAAGAATTCAATAAAGGAGCAATTATTTCATTTTGTGAAAAAAACGAGCACTTGTTTTGAGTCTAAAAGCATGGGGATGA
The DNA here is from genome assembly GCF_964374135.1 of Grampus griseus. Taxonomy (NCBI): domain Eukaryota; kingdom Metazoa; phylum Chordata; class Mammalia; order Artiodactyla; family Delphinidae; genus Grampus; species Grampus griseus. The sequence continues at coordinate 47,067,938 of NC_139012.1, forward strand.
GAGAGAAACTAAGATGAATGTCTGAAAAGTGGGAAAATCTTTTTTCTTTTTCAAAAGTGCAACTGAGGAAAGCTTAGAGAATCAAAGAAAGAGTAAGTAGTTCCATTTAGCTAAAACAAAACCTATGTGAAAAAATTAAGAAAGTTGAAAAGGTAAGCTGGAACTAGGGCTAAATTATAAATGACCTGAATCCCAGATTAAGGTATGTGAAATAAAAGCAGGGTGTAGCATGATCTGAATTATGTTGAAGATAATCTGGCCGAAGTACAATAAGTTAGAAGATGGAGAAAGGGTATATGGTGGAACCAGTTAAAAGGCTGCAAGTAGTTCAGGCCAGAGACTTAAACTACAATAATGGCAATGGAACCTGAGAGCAAGGGATTGACAAGAGATCTGACTGCAGAGGATCAATAAAACTCGTGGCTAGAAGCAAAGTAGAAGGACAATTACTAGATAACCTAGATGACTAGGAGGATAAAGATACTGTTAACATAAATGGTGAAAACATCAACTAATGTGACTAGGAAGACAAATGCAACAAGAACCCTTTCATTATAGTGAAATTCTAATTTGCTTTCACTTGTATCTGTGTGTGTGTGTGTGTGTGTGTGTGTGTGTATGAATAAGACAAATACACATACATTATTCATATATATGCACAAACACTTATTTTCTGAAGAAAGAATTATATACAGATACATTACACATATCTTACAACTGGTATCTTGGCAGTTTTGAAAACTCCTCAGTAAAGAATGGCCTTTAAAATATGTAATAAAATGTAACAAATACTGAAAATGACATCTGTTTTAGAAGAACAATATGGTTAAACAAAGGTAGATAGTTTCTGTAAAGATCACTGTGTTCCATTCTATTCAACTCTGGCATAAAGAACTAATTTTACTAGCCATTATAGAAAGATCCCTTAAAACAGAGAATACAATAAAAAGAGTGTAGTGTTTTAAAAGTTCAAACCATTCTTAGTTTACACTTACTCTCTGTAACTCCCATTTCTCAATAAGGTGTTCTACTTCACCGCCAAGAACTGTGGTGTTAGAATCATTCAAGAGCAGGAATCCATTTTTTATGTCCACAACGCCTGAAAGCTTAACTTTAGTTCCAGGTGGTGTGTTCAGGCTAAAGCAAAGAGAAAAAAAGAGTTAAAACACATTTAAGCTCCTTCCCCAAACTGGAATTCAGTCTTATACTGTGACCTGGTAAAATTCTTCAAAATGCACTAATGTGAAAACTGTTTTTCAGGTGACTGGCTATATAGTGTGAATAGGTCATCAGGGAGGAAGTCAGAAGACCAGGTACAAGACTGTCATTTTCTACCTTAATTTTTTTCTACATGTAAAAAAATATGGATAGGGACTTCCCCCTCGGTGGTCCAGTGGGTAAGACTCGGTGCTCCCAATGCAGGGGGCCCAGGTTTGATCCCTGGTCGGGGAACTAGATCCCGTATGCATGTTGCAACTAAGAGTTTGCATGCTGCAACTAAGGATCCTGCATGCTGCAACAACGATCCCGCGTGCTGCAACTAGACCCGGAGCAGCCAAAATAAATAAATAAATAAAAAATAAGTAAGTCAGTAAACAAACAAACAAATAAAAAAATCTGGATAATAAAAATCACAGCTCACAAACTTATGGTAAAGATAAATAGAGTAAAAGATATGAAAGTACTTTCTCAACCATGCCATGTTGTATAAATGTAAGATTTGCCCTTTTTTCCCCCCTCTGAGCTTTGTGCATTATTGCAAAGATATACTATATTATAAAATTAAATTTCAATACAGAAGAGATATCAAACCAGTAATAATCTTAGACATTGAACACCTATGTGAGTTACTGTAATCCACATGAAACAATGCTCTTTTTGGTTAACTATCCAGTTAAAGATCAAATGAGAGTTATTTACTCTAAAGCATACTGACTTCAAAAGTATTTTTTCATAATAGGTTAACATTATCAGATGTGGGGCAAACATTATAACACCATGACCCCTTTTACAAACACCAGAGAAAACACCTCCTATCAATCTTTTAATAAAGGAAACAGTGGAAGAAATCCATTTCATCACATAGGTTTATTCTAAAGTAAAAGCACATATACCAAGCCCCACTGCATCTCTTCGCACATACAGCAAGGGGTAAAGAACTCCAAATAGGAATAAAGATAGTCCTAAAACACTTGGGATAAATTAGAAAATCACGCTGAAAGACTTCACATTGTCAAATTTTTTTTTTTTTTTTTTTTTTTTTTTTTGTGGTACGCGGGCCTCTCACTGCTGTGCCCTCTCCCGCCGCAGAGCACAGGCTCCGGACGTGCAGGCCCAGTGGCCATGGCTCACAGGTCCAGCTGCTCCGTGGCATGTGGGATCCTCCCGGACCGGGGCATGAACCCACGTCCCCTGCATCGGCAGGCGGACTCTCAACCACTGCGCCACCAGGGAAGCCCCCTACATTATCACATTTTTAAAAGCTTATAAAATTCACCATGTGCCGATAAGTGCAATAGCAAATCTATGAAAGCACTGGTATCTCTGGTCTATTTTTTAAGAAAGACGGTTGATAAAACAGTTATTAACAGGAAGAAATAGAATATGCCTATTTTTAAGATTTCAAAGAGCCCATATGGAGTAAGACATTATCTGGTAAAAATTATTCTCAGGACTCCAAGCTTAATCATTCTTAGTCATCCTATATAACTTAGAAAACAAATGGTCATGGACAGCCTTGCCTAACCTAACTCTTAAGTAGAGAGCTGTGTGGTGGTAAATGTAGGCAACTTACCACAATGTCTATCAAACTTCAAGATCAGCAACAACTGAATACATTTACACTAAGTGAAGTTTTTCCCAATTCCAGTTAATCAGCAGATACAGATTTTCTAACTCTATAGTCATCATTTAGGGATAAATAAAAAAACTAAGCACCAAGGGTACCAGGCTTCTATACTCTTTACCTCTAAAGAAATTATTAATGAATTACATCATTTATATAAGACCAATATGTGTTCTTTAAAACCATTTTTCGCCAATAATTTCTAACACATTAGTAAATTGGAAATGAAATGAAAATGTAAAAAACACAAATTAACAACATAAGAAACTACAAAAGACCTTAAAAAATAGCAAGCAAATTACAAGGGCATTTAAATTGTGATTTTTAAAACTAAAAGCTAATCTGAAAGCAGATAATGAGCTAATTTTTTATGTAAAATAACTGTACCTTTCCCAAATTCTTTCTCTAACAGGTTAAGAAGGAAAACATGGTGAATTACTTGAAGTTGGACATACAATTTCATTAAGATAATTGATAAAGAGTTCTAGTCACCAAATTAAATTACAGTTCTATTCCCACAAAAGAATAAATAGGTGCTAAAATTTTAATATAATTTTTATTACATCACCTTCAGGGCCATAAATAACTCTTACTCAGAGAGCATACTGTAGCTTAATTAATACTTTATTCACACTCCCAAGTTCCTTTATTCTCTCTTCATTGAAATTAAAAACAAAAACAAAAAACAGAACAAAAACAAAAATACAGTGAGAAGTGGGGCTGGAGGTAGGATAGATGAATGGAAAGAAGCACCCCAGAGAAATGCAATGTCCAGTAGAGAAAACACATTCTACACCAGTTCCTGGTTTATCCTCTCTAGTGAGTTCTTCTACCTTCCTTCTAAGATAACCAATAATCAAACTTATTTTGAAAATGGTCTCCCAAATTGTTCATATGTGAGAACACTTCTGTAAGCTGTTGTTTTTACAGCACCAAAAGTAGACATGCTACTTCAATGATGAGTGAATGAGAAAGTAGCAACATTTTTTTTTCAACGGTCAAACTGTAATAAATTCAACAAAAGAAAACAGTGTAAGGGACCCTCCTCTCTGGGTTGATCCTGTGTCTTCATTTACCTCAGAGAAATATACAGCAGTAAAATGAGAGAATGAGCCATTACATGGCAAGTCTTTCTTCTCAGGCATCTGTGAACTCCCTTGGAGGGGATCTGATTAAATTTGTCAAAGGAGGAAAGGCTGCGTTTCCTTTTATGGAAGTTTCTCCATAAAAGTAGGACTCTTTCTACTCTTCAAAAAAAAGACAACATAATCACAAAGTCAATATACGCCCCTTTGTATATGAAAATCAACATTTTAGACGAATAAATATATCTTCTAAGGAAGGAGCCTCCCTCACTAAAGGCAGACACTAGTTGAAGGAAGAAAAAAAGAAATCATTGAACATGGCATACAAGGCCTCAACCTACCACATTTCCTCCCACATACCACGATGCCAATCACCTATGCTCCTCCAAGTGTAACTTTTCACTCATCTGCTATCAGAGTACCATGTCTAGACTGCTAAACAGTATAATGGATGCAACTAACTGTCAAGGAAGAAATTGTGACATATTTAAAGAAATTTTTGTTCTGAAAAAATTTTAATGACCTAAAATTTAGTGATAAAATTGAAAAGCTTACATTCCATGTAAGAACACCTAAAATTTCTGTTTTTAATTATTAACTTTAAAACTAAGGAGCAACTAACTCCATTTTAAACTATTTTTCTTTACAGATAAAGTAAAAATACAAACTCTTTAATTTATTCTGAAAAACTGTAACATGCACTTAAGAGTTCATTCCTTCTTTTCAAAGGTCTTAAAAACAAAACCCAATGTGAACAGTACCTTTAAACACTTATAACAAATGTACACCATAAAGTGCCAATTACCTTATTTTTGACATGTAACTAAATTCTACTGCTGTACAACTTATATGACCATCAGTCATCTGCAAACGCAGCATTCTTGGGGCAGCCTGAGATTCTTCATTATCCTTTGGTGCAGCAACATTGCGAATTTTTTGAATTTGCAAAACACATGGACCTTCAAGCTGTCAAAAGACAAAGGAATAAATAGCACTTTTAGCCATAGCTTTGTTTTCACTTAAAATGTTTCTCTTTTCCTTACTTTATTATTTATAATGATAATTCAATTAAATAAGTTCAAAATTTAAACTGTTATATACATTAGTGTGGGTTTTTTTTTTCTTTTGTATTTAAAGATAAAACTTCAAAAAAGTCTCCTGAAGAATTTTTTTAATATAATTCTGAATTCATTTTCAGAAAATAACAGGAAAAAACTTCAGGGAAAAAGTTACTTTTCTGAATTAAAGGTATATTAAAAGATGTTTTCAGTCTTATGTGCTCTAAATTGTTCACATATATGCCCCGTTCCACCCATGTACATTAACAGACATTCTAGAATTAAAGAACTTGGTAATTTTTTAAGGGACATCAACTTTACAGTAGTAGTTGAAAGGAATGTTTTCTGCTCAAAAACATCAAGTTTAAAGTACACCTTCTTCTGGCATTAAAAAAAAAAAAAAAACATATTCCAAAATTTAAACCATATAAAATCTAAGAAGTGTGAACTATACTTGACTTATTGTCACATTTCCTTTTTAAATGAGTTTAATGCTATGTTGTTATTCATTGGCAGTAAGGAGAATAAACATCCTATCTAGCCATATTTTAATCAAAGACAAAAAGAAAATTGATGGGCTAACTAGCTATTGAATATTAAGTTAAAAGTTTTTATATAATAAAACACTTATGGTATAACTGGGGAATGAGAGCAAAATCTGCTTACATGTCTGAAAAATAAATTTAACATAAAGTAACACTTTCTACATTATAAAATATTATATCCATTAAGTAGTATCATTCTTACAAAGAAAAAAAAGCTTTTTGTTATAGCTTTTTAAGTAAAATCTTTCTGTATGCATTAGTTTAATTTATATTTTCAGCAAAGAGAAATGTGAAATAACATTTACACAATTTCTTGAGTAAGCATGTTCCCAGGTTGACAAATTTCCACTTCATATTTACCAGTATCTTTCCCGAAAAGCAGTAATTTTGTTATAAATTTAGCCCTAGAGAATATAATTAGAGAAAAGATACGAAACTTACATCTAATTTTCAAGTATGAAAAAAAATTCTAAGTTGAAATAAGTCTAAAACCTTTAACAAATGTAGATAAGCTACTAATTCAGGATAAACTTTTTCTTTTACTTTTGCTAATGCCATTAAAATAAAGACATTTAAATTAAACCAGAGGCATGTTAACGGTTCTTATAATGTTCATCATTCTCTATATTCTACTACTCCCAATATTTTTAGCCTAGACACTGACAAATATTTAGCCTTTGCTTTACTAACCACATATAACTATTTAAATTTACATTTAAATTAATTAAAACTGAGTGAAATTAAAAATTTAATTCTTCAGTCACACTGGTCACATTTTGAGTGTTCCATATCTGCACAACACATATACAGACTGTCCTACATCACTGCAAAAAGTTCTATTAGACAATCAGTGGTGATCTAGACTTATGTGTTCCACAATGATACTAGGGAGTGCACATCCGTTGAAGTGTGGGAGGAAAACAATTGTTTCTATTTAATTCTTAGTAAGAAAGAAATTAAATGTTCCTAATACTTCATAATCAGAGCAACAAAGACACTCTCATTCAGTCCATGTGACATACAGGTAACAAGGCATCTTTATAGAATTTGGGGAAATCTACATCTCAAGGGTGTTGACATGGCACCTTCACTGGTTTGTTTGCTTTCAATGTATTGTGACAAACTGACATTTATTTGTGTGCAGTTAAATGGATATACAGATATTACCTAGTTTTAACTATTAATGATCACAAAATGGACAAGTGGCTTTAAAAGATTCTGCCAAAGAAACACAAATTGAAGATAATGCCAACAACGCAATCACAGAGGGGGTAACAGGACCATTTTTGCTGATCTCCTACTGAGGGGGCTATGTTCTACTTTGGTGGGAATAGGACTGAGTTGACGCCCTGCATTCAATTTGTGCCTTTCCTGGAGTTTCTTTTCTGTTCCTCCCGGAGGAGAAGGGCCGAAAAAGGGCCATTCCAGGGCGCGGCGCTGGGCTTGCCACATTTGGGAGCGCCGCCTGAAGTTGGGCGCACAGCCTCCCGCCGCCCTGCCGTTGGGCTGGTGGAGGCCGCAGCACTGCTAGGGTTGCATCAGTCTTCCTGTTTGCACTATTTCTTTTTGTGACCATGGCCCCGTCTTAAGTATTTCCAATTGAGAAACGAAACCTCAGGAAACCGAAACTTAACTAGCCGCTCTCGCTTCTGTAATTACGCTTGCTGACCGCCCCCCCACCCCGCAACCGTCCAACCAATCAGACGGCGACTAGTGTTTTTGTTCAAAAATCAACCTGCAACCGTCCAACCAATCAGACGGCGACTAGTGTCTTTATTCAAAAGTCAACCTGCAACCGTCCAACCAATCAGACAGCGACTAGTGTCTTTATTCAAAAGTCAACCTGCAACCGTCCAACCAATCAGACAGCGACTAGTGTCTTTGTTCAAAAATCAACCAATCAGTACTCCCCACCCCTGGAAAGCCCCGCAGAACGTCCCGAACTTGTTTGTACCTGTCTATAAAAGAGCTGTACTAAACTCCGCCAGGACCTCTTAGCGTCACCGGCAACGAGTGCGCGGAGGTCCAGGTTCGAACCTGCAATAAATGACCCTTGCCGTTTGGCTTTGACTCTCGACTCTGGTGGTCTTGTGGAGGGGCCTCACGACCTTGGGCGTTTCACTACAACTGGTTGACCATGAGAACGAAAAGCTAGGAATGCTAGGGAGGAACACCTGGTCCCAGATCTTGATGTTTCCTAGCAAGCAGCAAGTTTACTTATTTAACTACTCCAACTCCTGGCCTCTCCATCCCTTTTAGTGTATTAAATAGTGGTCCTGCCAAAAGACATATGTCTACCTGGAACCTGTAAACATAACCCTATTTGTGAAAAGGGACTTGGCATACCTAACTAAGATCAGTATCTAAAGATGAGATGATCCTGGATTAGGAGAAATACAATGATGAGCTTCTTTAGAAGAGAAGGGGAAATAAACACAAAGACACTGGGTATAAAGGCCATGGGAAGAAAAAAAATGGGGGCAGAAATTGGAGTTACACATCTACAAGCCAAGGAACACCAAAGACTGCCCACAGCTACTGGAAGCTATGCGAGGGGTATGAAACAGACTCTCCTTCAGAGCCTCCGAAAGGAACCAACCCTGCTGACACCTTGATTTTAGACTTCTGTCCCACAGAACTGTGAAAGAATAAATTTCTGTTGTTTTATGCCACCAAGTTTGTGGGAATTTGTAACAAAAGCCTCAGGAAACTAACACACCCATTTATGAAATGACTTATTTGATCGAGAGGAATATACTGTATATTTTGGGCTCATCCTCACCCTTCCTTTCTTGGGATCTAGGTAGGGACCCTGAGGAGGAGGTACCTACTCAGCCTCTTCACTGGATTGGCACTGCAATAAGTGAGTGTACAAATCTGTCAGGTTTGTGGTTCAATTAATGCATCCATTTGGCTCCCCCACCAAGCCATATCTTCCAAATTAATTTTTATCAGTAGTAAAGTTGATACTTTGGCCCACATCTGCCACTTCTTTCTTTCTCAATCGATTCAGAACCAAAGTAAAAAAGAAGGTACTATTTATTAGACTCTCCTTAGAAACTCCCAAATTACACACAGTCTTTTTATAATCAATTCTCAATTTGAATCAACAGGCCTTAAGACTAGTTCCACAATTCAGAAAGATTCTACAAGTAAAATTGCAGATATAACGATTTTTTTCATTATTACATTTACAATATTCAGTTTATTATCCTCTGTAGTCAAAAAATAAATAGGGAAGTACTGGATCTAAATAAAACACAAATAGCAGAATAAAATGTTAAGATCCTAAATCCTAACTTTAACCCTAAATCTAAAATCATCTAAAAGCATCCACAAAACTGAATGAGAATTAACTTCAAAATCCTTGTTCATCTAGTATCAAGAGCAACCCCAAAGTGAAAAAAGATATCATATTTAAATGAAAATAATAAAAATCAAGGATTAATTTTGCCCAAGATTTCTTTAATGTCTGACTTTCACCTTTACATGAGCAATAAGGAGCAAGTAAAAGAAATTATTGTAAAAATTTTAAATAGTTAAGAAAAAAGATCTCTAATTCTTTTTTTTTAACATCTTTATTGGAGTATAATTGCTTTACAATGGTGTGTTAGTTTCTGCTTTATAACAAAGTGAATCAGCTATACATATACATATGTTCCCATATCTCTTCCCTCTTGCATCTCCCTCCCTCCCAATCCCAGCCCTCTAGGTGGTCACAAACCACCGAGCTGAAGATCTCTAATTCTAATAAACAATATCAAGTATACACCAGAGATATTCTCTGGGGCCAGAAAAAGTCATCCAGGCTTCATTCCTTCCTTTCCCTAGGTAGATGGACCTCTCTATCATCTAAACTCCTAACTAGTCATATCAATTGACATGGAATGTCAGATTTAAATGACTGTATTAGTTTATTAATTTAATGATCATATTAAATAACATTCTTGTTTACAATCAGACTCTCCAAAGTTTGGATGACATGGAACCACTTATCTATAACCTGATCACACCTAGATAAACGGTTAAAACTGAGAATTTTTGAGGAATCAAGAAACTATCTAAATTTAGACATTCTATGATACTATGAAAAATCTGCCAGCCATTTCTTTTTATAATCTTATCAATTTCCTTGAAAAATAAATTTCTCACTCTATCTATACCTAACAACATAAGCATCACATTTTCCATCAACCCTAGAAATGGGGCCATATACTCAGAAGGAATCTATGAGTATGATTAAGTTCTGATAAATCTTCCATCATTATTGCAAAGTGGGTTAAAATTAAGAGAATAAAAAAGTTTCATTCTCCACAGTCCTTTTTAAGTACTTAAAATCATAATTTATTTCTTTACTCTGTTACTACTTCCAAAAGCATTTCCAGTGGCTTCAGCAGAGATTTTCTAGGGCTCATTTTTTCATCCACTCATATTTATATCAAGAGAAGTTTTTGCTGGACTATTCACATCTCTACCTGAGGATCCAAGCAACTGGGTAATGATTCAAGTAAGTTGCCTTGGAATATGAAATAGTGGTTCTGCCTACAGCTGCTTTAAACGCCTGAGGGATAAATTTTTATGACACCCTCTTTCTCATCTACTTCTTTGCTCTGTTGAAATAACTCAGTATCATTTTAACAAAATTTGATATTAATAAACATGGGGGTGGGACAGGAAGAAATCAGAAAAAAAGTATCATTTGTCACACCCTGTACCATCCTAAGGATAGTATCAGACTCAAGAAAACTGGAACAAAAGAGAATTGTTTATTATAATGTTAGAAATTTCAGAACTTTCCCCATGTCACTCATGCAGGCATCTATGTCAAGCCTCAATTTGGAGGACATTTTCCTCCAGAGAAAATCTACGTTTGCTTCTGATCGAAACAACACTGCAATTGAGACCCTCAGCTTTCAGCTTATGGAAAAGTAGCAAAGTTAACCTTAGCCAGAATCTCAACTCACTGTCAGGTAGTAGCACCACACTAGCTCCATAATCCTTTCTATCAGCTTTCCTGATTCAGGTGCCCAAGATTTCCATGCAGAAAGATAAAGAAATATAAAATTACAAGAACATATGATACAAGGAAATAAGCTACAAAATCTGAGAATCATAAAAATATTAATGTTTAAAAAAAATTTAAGACTCTAAGGAGTTGAGAATTTGGAATTATCAAACACAGACTATAAAACAATAAGCCTAATCTAGAGAATTTATATAGAACTGTGAACCTAACAACAAGGGAAAAAATATTCCCCTTAAGCAAGCATGTGACATATAAATATATATCAAGCCATAATGTAAGTGTCTTCAAATACAGCTATCTTTCAGTCCAAATTCTCTGACCACAATCTAACTGAATTAGAAATCTGTAACAAAAAGAAAAAAAAAGATAATGTTCTATTATTAAAACAAAGAAGAAATCTTAATATAAACTGAAAAATATTTAGGACCGAATGATAATGAAAATACCATGTGTAAAACCTTTGGGATATAGTTAAAGCAATGGTAGAAGAAAAATTAGTAGCCTCGAGATGCTTATATTAGAAAACAAAGTAAATAAATGAGTCGAACTAACAAGTTGGGAAAAGAACAACAGAATGAGTTCAAACAAGGTACAAGAAAGAAGAAAATAAAGATTAATTAATGAAATAGCAAACTAAAAATACAGTAAAGAGGGTTAACAAAGTCTAGCATTGGTTCTTTGCAAAGACTGATGAAACTGATACTGAGCAAGACTGACCAGGAAGCAAAGAGTAATAATGCAAATAAACAATCTAAGGAGTAATAATAATAATAAAAACACAAACATACTTTCAGTAGCAATGAAGAAACAATAAGAGACCTATGCATACCAATCTAAACGTCCATCAACTAGAGAATGGAAAGGAAAAAGTAAAGTCCATACAATGGAATACTACTCAGCAATAAATAGTAACAGACTACTGATACATGCTACATCATGGATTCACCTCAAAAACATGACAGTAAGTGAAAGAAGCCAGATACAACAAAGTATATATTGTGTGATCCCATTCATGTGAAGTGTCAACAAAAGGCATATTTATAGAGAAAATGTAAAATAATACACAGATATATTATTAAGAATAATAAGTACAAGACAGCAAATTTAAGATTAGCATACAATTATTGGTTACCTTTTTATGTACCCCTAACAGAGAAAAAAACAGTATTTTTTTTAAAAAACACCATTTACAACAACAAAAATAGGAAGTTCCGAGCATAAAGCTTGCATATAGATACACAACCTATATACTTTCAATAAATTATAAAACTTCATGGACAAAACTAAATAAATGAAGAGATACATCCAAAGGTGTGCTGAAGCCAGCTCAGGCCAGTTCACAAGTGCCTGTTATGAGCACTTCTTCCCAATTCCGGCTTTGGTGATTTCATAGTATAACTTATAATCAGCCACTGCAGGAATTTTTATACTACAAATAGTGGCAACTACTACATATTAGGGCTTTATTTTTTCCTCTTCAGAGAGGCAGCTTACCAGCATTTCACTTGTAATTAGTTATCATAAAGATGTCAATTGTCTTTAAGCTGATATGCAGATTCAATGCAATTTCATTCAAAACTCTGACCCATTTTAAGAAACTTGATCATTTGATTCTAAAATGTATATCGGGGAAGGAGGTCATCAGGGACAGAATAGCCTGAGGAAGAATAATGTATGTTACAACCAAAAGATTAGAAAAATTTGATAATATCAAGTGCCACAAAAGACATGGATCAATGGGATCTCACATACACTACTGAAGGTAATACAAATTGGTACAACCACTTTGAAAAATAATTTGGCATTATCTGGTAAAGTTGAACACTGGCTTACTCTAGCATACAATAATTCAATTCCTGGTTATATTCCCTAAAGAAACTCTTACACATATGCATCAGAAAAAATATACAAGTTTGTTCCTAGACGTAGTAGTAGTGCATCTATTATTTAAAGAAAAAAAAGAAAGAAGAGAAAAAGAAACACATCTAAATATCCATCAACAGGAGAATGAATAAGTAAATTATGGTATATTTAGATAGCTTAATATTATATAAAAGTGAAAATGAATGAATATTAGGTATATACAACATGGACATATGTTACAGCCATCACACTGAATGATAAAAGCAAGCTACAGCAGACAATCTGTTAACATTTTGTAAAGCTTAAAAACTAAACAGTAGGACCTCCCTGGTGGCGTAGTGGTTAAGAATCCACCTACCAATGCAGGGGACATAGGTTCGAGCCCTAGTCCGGGAAGATCCCACATGCCACAGAGCAACTAGGCCCATGCGTCACGACTACTGAGTCTGCACTCTAGAGCCCGCGTGCCACAACTACTTAATCCCGTGTGCCTAGAGCCCGTGCTCCGCAACAAGAGCAGCCACTGCAATGAGAAGCCCACGCACCGCAAGTAAGAGTAGCCCCCGCTTGCCGCAACTACAGAAAAGCCCATTGCAGCAGCCAAGACCCAATGCAGCCAAAAATAAATAAATTAAATTAAAAAAAAAAAAACCCTCTCTCTTAAAAACAATATATTATACAGAAATAACTACATATATAACTAAAATATTTCTTCCAAAAGTCAAGAAAAGCTAAAGTCAAAATTCACAACAATCATTTCTTGGTGTTTGGGAGAGGAAGAGGTAGGACAGAATGGCATTGTAATGTTCTAGTTCTTACATCAGGCTGAGGCTTCAGAGGTGCTCACTTCATTTTTAAGCTTCAAAAGAGATATGTTTGTATATATCCAATATTACATTAAAATTGCTCAAATAATTTACATAACATTTTGAAATTAAGACATTGGGTAGTTCACAGAAGTGTCAGGAGTATTAGAGAACTAAGTCTGTAGCCTTCACAGCAAGAATAACAGTGAAAATCAAACCACAGACTGGTTTAATGGCAGTAGTATGTTGATGAAACAGTTTGGGATAGGAAGGGTAGAGAAGAAGCCCTAATTTGTAGCATTTTCCAATTTCCATGGCTGATTTCAACTACTCACCTCTAGACAGGGAAGAGATGCTGACATTCGGCCTTCATCAGTTGGAACAAGCTAGATCCAGCACACTCAAGCATCTAGCTCTACACCTTGTACTATCAATTTCACTAGCCCTGGACACTGACCCCAGCACTGTTGGCAGCTATTACCCTAGAAACTCAATCCTGCTGTAGCTTCTGCCACTACCAGAGAGGATTCACCACAGTTCCTGCTTTTTTGTGTGACTAACCCGTGTCCTATGCAGCTATACCTGAACTAGTACAGCTGAGGTACATGTGCACGGCATAGGTGCAAAGGAGGCTGGGCAAAAAGTATCCGGCATTTTCTTTTCCACCACCAAGACTTTAAAAATGGGAAATTCCCCCAAACAAAGGAAGAGAATTCAGGTTCTAGGAAGTATAAATGTTAACTTACTTATCTTCCATGTATTATTATCAGGCAAGATTTTGTCAAGGTCTATTTTCTATAGTTTGTATAATAAAATACCTTTTTGGGGGTAGTTTTATTTTCTAAATATAAATAATACGTGTGTGTGTGTATGCATGTGTATACATATATAATCTTTATACACACACCAGATACACTCTCCCACTGTAAGATGTTAAATATTCCCCCAAATGGGGATTTACCTATTATTCCCTTATTGAGAATTACAAGTCTAAAAACTAACAGTCTAGCAAGAAAAGCAACCTCTCCACCTCATCTCACTAAGCTTAACAAGCTGAGATGGCTACCCCTCCCTTGTATGTACTTCTGACATAGCATTTGTTCCACTATACTGACATTGTTGGTTTCTTGATCTTATTAGGTATATGCTTCAAGAAGGCAGGGGCTGTCCTGTTGATCTCTGCAGCCCCTGCACTTAGCACATATATACATTCAAAAATTGCTTGATAAAAAAGTTACCTTGTGTTTTTACTATAATTTATTTAGCACTTACTAGATACACCAGAAAATGTGGCAGGATTTTTACATGTTATTTTTTTAATAAATTTATTTACTTATTTATTTTATTTTTGGCTGTATTTGTTGCTACGCATGGGCTTTCTCTAGTTGCGGAGAGCGGGGGCTACTCTTCGTTGTGGTGCATGGGCTTCTCACTGCAGTGGCTTCTCGTTGCAGAGCATGGGCTCTAGGCGCACGGTTTCAGTAGTTGTGGCTCACAGACTCTAGAGCACAGGCTCAGCAGTTGTGGTGCAGATTTAGTTGCTCCACGGCATGTGGGATCTTCCCAGACCAGGGCTCGAACCCATGTCCCCTGCATTGACAGGCGGATTCTCAACCACTGCGCCACCAGGGAAGTTCTACATAAGTTATTTAATTTACCTCCAGAACTAAAAAGTATATTAGGATCATTTGTGTGTCTTAAATGAGAAAATTGAGAGCAGAGGATAAAGTATTTTGACAGAGGTTACCCAGCCAGTAAGAAGTAGAATTAGAATTCAAACTCAGATATGCCACATACCAAAGTCTGTCTTCTTTGTTTCATACATTCTAAAACTATGATAAAATTTGTTACATACTAAAAACATGTAGGTATAAAGGGCAGTGGGAATAACTCTTAAAAATTAATTCTGTTCAAAAGAGGTCAAGAAAATTAGAAGAGAAGTGGCATTCAAGTTGGAATTTGAAGACTAAATAGCAGTTTTCCTGACAGCTGAGGGAAGAACATTCCATTCACATGGCAATTATTAAGGCCCTATAGCAACAAAAGACTATGATTTTAGAAAAGCTGCAGTTCCCTCATCTCTAAAGTAAAACAGAGATTGGTAATGATTTCTCTTTTTCAATGCTGTTCTGAAGATTACACAGATTATTTAACATGGGACCTGGCACAAAGTAGGTTCTCAATAAAGAGAAAGAAGAAGTGTTTACTGAAAACCAGGGTTCTCCTAGGTAAGTTAGGGGCTTGTACCAATAAAGGTCAAGAAGAAAGCAGGTTAAAAGCAAAAGGAGGGCTTCCCTGGTGGCGCAGTGGTTGAGAGTCCGCCTGCCAATGCAGGGGACACGGGTTCGTGCCCCAGTCCGGGAGGATCCCACATGCCACGGAGTGGCTGGGCCCGTGAGCCATGGCCACTGAGCCTGCGTGTCTGGAGCCTGTGCTCTGCAACGGGAGAGGCCACAACAGTGAGAGGCCCGCGTACGGCAAAAAAAAAAAAAAAAAAGCAAAAGGAACATTGAAAGAAATAGCTTTGGGAAGGTAGTCCCTAATCCTGATTTCAAATTTTTCAATTGATATTCATATATGTCAAGAGAGTTTAAATGGATAAATAAATAATAATAAAAGAAAAACTTCCTGAATCATAAATATGGTGGTATACCTACTAGAAGATCTAAAAGTTTCTACCCCTTAGAAATTTTAAAAACAGAGTATTATAAATGTCTAGTAATAGACAAAAAGACAACAAAATATTGAATAGGTTTTCCCAAACTTGAGATCGCCTGAAAAAACATCACTTTATACATCAAAGTAACAGCACAGCAGATAATTTGCTTTTATTCAATCAGGGCAATTACAGCCAATCAATTACAAGAAAAACATTGTGGGACTCCAGTCAAACGTAACACTTCTTTCAATGTGTCATTTGCCTATTTCCATCCTCCACTGCTATAGCTTTTCGTTTTCTGGGAGAATTAGAAAAAAAAAAAGTGAACAGTTTTTCAATTATTATTAGAGTATCTAATATATACTCTATAGATTGTTTTGTGCAGTTGCTTTCAAACTACACAGAAGTCCTACTAATAATTACCAATAAGTGCTTGTAAATAAAGCACAGTAATATCAGAATTTTAGTAATCCATTTTTCTAAAATTAAAAGTGCATGTTTAATTTTAATAACTCACTAAAAGAAACACTGGTAAATTGTATTATTTTTTAACATAAATAAAACATGACACAATTTATTTAACTTAAAACATTTTTCAATTTTTTTTTTTCTGAAAACATCCAAGTTCTATATTGTCTGAGGGTGAGAGGGCATTCAGTTTGAATTTTAAGGCAGTGAAGCCATCTTGTGGTTGATGTTGGTGTTGCTGAGGCTTTGAGAAGGTCACTTCTATCCGGAAAGATTTAGGCCTTTAATCGCAGTTTCACATTTAAAAATGCATATACAGGGCTTCCCTGGTGGCACAGTGGTTGAGAGTCCGCCTGCCGATGCAGGGGACGCGGGTTCGTGCCCCGGTCTGGGAGGATCCCACATGCCGCGGAGCGGCTGGGCTCGTGAGCCATGGCCCCTGAGCCTGCGCCCCGCAACGGGAGAAGCCACAACAGTGAGAGGCCCACGTACCGAAAAAAAAAAAAAAACATGCATATACAACCTGTCAGTCCTAAAACTTAGATGAAAAAATAAACACAGATCTGGAAAGCCTTTCCTGTTAGGGCTTCACAGTAATGCATTAAAGTCCTCACACAGCTGGACTGGTAATAAAGCATTTTTACATTAACCTATATTTTATAAGTAACTTCTACACCTTGGTTCAAAGGCTAAAGCTATGAAAATAACTACAACAAAATATTAAACTTGGAGAAGAATATGAAAAATATTAAACAGTTTTATAGGAAGCATAGTTTTACTTCCATTTTGTCATGACTTCTTTCCATGATTTTTACCTTACAAGCTAAATATTCCAGAACCTTGTAATATCTAGATATACAAAGCCTGAAAAACTCAGAAGTTGCAGCATATAGCTTCCTCGGCACATATTGCTCCACTCTAAAAACGTTTATGGCCTAAAAGTCAAACATAAACTGCTTATGGGAAAATCTAGCTTAGGCTTAGAACCCTGGAGAAAAGTGTCATCTTCCCACTCTAACTACTTTTTAAATTTGTCTGAAACCTTTGCATCAAGGTTGCAAGCAACCTTAAGGAGAAAATATGGGAACTGCAAAATAATATTAAGAAGAGAATGGTAGAGGGGTGGGATAGGGAGGGTGGGAGGGAGGGAGATGCAAGAGGGAAGAGATATGGGAACATATGTATAACTGATTCACTTTATTATAAAGCAGAAACTAACACACCATTGTAAAGCAATTATACTGCAATAAAGATGTTAAAAAAAAAAAGAGGATGGGAGGAAAGAGAAAAGAATGTGAACAGAACTTACAGTAATTACTAACAAAGTTACTTGCATTTTTTTGGCCATCCTACTTCCTCACAAAATAATCAGTGATAACTAATAGAATTATTAAGACTTCAGTTTCAAACTTCAGATGACAATGCCCTTCTGAAGGTCCCAATTTGTCTTCGGACAAAACAGATGTAAATACAATGTTCCAGGATTAACTGTCTTCTCCTAACTACAGACCTACCACCTCTCCTACCGGATCATAGCTCTCTCTACACTTCCTTTCCAAATGCTGAAAATGCTGTTATCTAAGTCTTATTAGTTATGATAATAACAATACACAGCATGTAAGCATTTACTTTTGGCCTCTCAGGAGAAGAAGTTTGAAGACTCCTCTCTACATTCCTTTAATCTACTTCTAAACAGGATTACTGCTCTGTCTTGCAGAATCTCTAGTACATTGGATGGAGCCTGAGGCCTAATGAATAAGCTTCCAAGGGAGATAGAAGACACAGGACTACAGGCTCTTTTAAAGGACCCACACAAAACTAATGGAAGTAGCTCCTAAAAAGACAGCCTCCTCTCTTCTCTTGCTTATTAAGGATTTGCTTCTTAAACACTGGGGCAAATGCTCTCCAACTCTTTTTTCTTTGGCTTTCTCTCTTAGGAGTGGTAATATCACAGGCAAGCATGGAACTTAGTAGAAATAAAGCAGAAATTTGACCTACTTTGATTCTATTATACTAAGATCAACCTAGCTCAAGTGATAAAGTTCTGCATTAGGGGCTGGGGCTAAAACACAGTCAATAATGAAGTATCCATTTGCCTTACTTCATTTACTGCATTCCCTTGGAGATCTCTAAGTAACAAGATAACAAACTGAGGTAATAAACATGCACTCTTAGATCTCCAGGACAAAAATACCATCCTAAATGTCTCATAATGCTCAATACTTGCCATACACATTGTGCTACATTTAAGATGTCACATAGATTATGTCACTTAATTCTTCAATGTCATAAGGGACATAATATTTGAATGATAAGAAAATTAAAATCTGGCAAGATTAAATAACTACCAGAAGTCACAAAAACATAATAAGCAGAAGAATGAGATTTAAATCTAGTCCAATAATTCTAAAATCTGTATCTGTCCAATATGTTACCAGCCCCTACTGTTTTCTGCTCCCTCTCCACATCGTATCTGAAGCACAGCAAAACCATGCCTCTGCTTCCTGGGACAGCTAGTCTATCTCACACTTTAAATTTCCTGTCTAAATTAGTTTTTTCAAAATTAGTTTCTAGTATGATCTATTTGGAAAATCACTAGGTAATACAGTTCTTTCTTCCATTTGCTATTTTTTTTACTATTAAAAGAAAATTAGAAAATAATATTATTTTATACCAAAATCTGACATGTTCAAGGAACAGGAAGATTACTTATTCAAATACTCTGCTTATCTTATGCACAGATTAAAATAAAATTTATTTAAATTTTTTTATTTAAAATTTATTTTAAATAAGAACTATTATATAATTTTAGTGTCTAGACCCATGTCTTAATGATTGTCACCATTAACATGATGAAGTGCTGGGTAATAAAGCTTTCCAATAAAGGCACAAATAAAGCAACTTTTACTGTATTAGTCTTATTTTACAGACAGACACACAAGTAATTCATGTCAAAAATACATTCCTTAAACATTTACTTTTGCCTGAAAGTAGTTATATTTTTATATAATGTATGCAGTTTTAACCAAAGGCAAATAAAATGAGTAATTCCCGTGCGTTGGCTTCTAAAAATGCTATTAAAATTAATTTTCAGAACATTTTCACGAATAATGTGAAGAGAATTATACTTGGCGTCTGAAGGAAAAATATAAATGGGAAGAGCAGAAAGGCAGTTAATCCCACTCTACTTCTGTTTCATGTGAACAGAGCTTATTTTCTGTCTTTTCATTTTACGTATAAACTAAATCTACATCAGCATTAAAAATATTTCAAAGGATAAAATTTGGCAAAGAAAATTCTAGATTCAAATATTCTAAGTTATATATATTTTTTGTTAGCTACATTCAAAGGAAATTCTGAAGAGACCACTTACAAAACTTTGTGAGAAGCTGGCAGAGTAGAAGGGCGTGCGCTCACTCGCCCTTGCGAAAACACCAGAATCACAGCTAACTGCTGCAAAATCGACAGGAAGACACTGGAACTCACCAAAAAGGATACGCCACATCCAAAGACAAAGGAGAAGCCGAAACAAGACAGTAGGAGAGGCACAATCACAATAAAATCAAGTCCCATAACTGCTGGGTGGGTGACTCACAAACTGGAGAACAATTATACCACAGAAGTCCACCCATTGGAGTGAAGGTTCTGAGCCCACATCAGTCTTCCCAACCTGGGGGTCTGGCGACAGGAGAAGACATTCCCAGAGAACCAGATTTTGAAGGCTAGTGGAATTTTATTACAGGACTTCGACAGGACAGGGGGAAAAAGAGACTGCACTCTTGGAGGGCACACACAAAGTAGTGTGTGCATCATGACCCAGGGGGAAGGAGAAGTGAACCCATAGGAGAATGAACCAGACCTACCTGACACTGTTGGAGGGTGTCCTGCAGAGGTGGGGGGGGGGTGGCTGTGGCTAACCACGGGGAAAAGGACACTGGCAGCAGAAGTTCTGGAAGGTACTCCTTGGCATGAGCCCTCCTGGATCTGCCATTAGCCCCACTAAAGAGCCTGTCCCTTCCAGCGCTGGGTCGCCTCAGGCCAAACAAACAACAGGGAGGGAACTCAGCCCCACCCATAAGCAGACAAGTGGTTTAAAGTTTTACTGAGCTCTGCCCACCAGAGCAACACCCAGCTCTATGCACCACCAGTCCCTCCATTAGGAAGCTTGCACAAGACTCTTAGATAGCGTCATCCACCAAAGGGTAGACAGCAAAAGCAAAAAGAACTACAATCCTGCAGCCTGTGCAACGAAAACCACATTTATAGAAAGATAGAGAACACGAAAAGGCAGAGGACTATGTACCAGATGAAGGAACAAGATAAAACCCCAGAAAAACACCTGAATGAAGTGGAGATACGCAACCTTCCAGAAAAAGAATTCAGAATAATGATAGTGAAGATGATCCAGGACCTCGGAAAAAGAATGGAGTCAAAGGTCGAGAAGATGCAAGAAATGTTTAACAAATACATAGAAGAATTAAAGAACATACAAACAAAGATGAACAATACAATAACTGAAATGAAAAATACACTGGAAGGAATCACTAGTAGAATAACTGAGGCAGAAGAATGGAGAAGTGACCTGGAAGACAGAATAGTGGAATTCACTGCTGTGGAACAGAATAAAGAAAAAAGAATGAAAAGAAATGTAGACAGCCTAAGAGACGTCTGGGACAACATTAAATGCATCAACATTCACATTAAGGGGGATCCCAAAGGAGAAGAGAGACAGAAAGGACCCAAGAAAATATTTGAAGATATTATAGTCAAAAACTTCCCTAACATGGGAAAGGAAACAGCCCCCAAGTCCAGGAAGCGCAGAGTCCCAGGCAGGATAAACCCAAGGAGAAACATGCCGAGATACATAATAATCAAACTGACAAAAATTAAAGACAAAGAAAAATTATTGAAAGCAGCAAGGGAAAAACAACAAATAACATACAAGAGAACTCCCATAAGGTTAACAGCTGATTTCTCGGTAGAAACTCTACTAGCCAGAAAGGAGTGGCACAATATATTTAAAGTGATTAAAGGGAAGAACCTACAACCAAGATTACTCTACCTGAAAAGGATCTCATCAGATTCTATCGAGAAATCAAAAGCTTTACAGACAAGCAAAAGCTAAGAGAATTCAGCACCACCAAACCAAGTCTACAACAAATGCTAAAGGAACTTCTCTAAGTGGGAAACACAAGAGAAGAAAAGGACCTACAAAAACAAAACCAAGACAATTAAGAAAATGGGAACAGGAACATACATATCAATAATAACCTTAAGTGTGAATGGATTAAATGCTCCAACCAAAAGAAACAGGCTTGCTGAATGGATACAAACATAAGACGTGTATATATACTGTCTACAAGAGACACACTTCAGACCTAGGAACACATACAGGATGAAAGTGAGGGGATGGAAAAAGATATCCCAAGCAAATGGATAGCAAAAGAAAGCTGGAGTAGCAATACTCATATCAGATAAAATAGACTTTAAAATAAAGAATGTTACAAGAGACAAGGAAGGACACTACATAATGATCAACAGATCAATCCAAGAAGATATAACAATTATAAATATATATGCACCCAACATAGAAACACCTCAATATATAAGGCAAATGCTAACAACTATAAAAGAGGAAATCAACAGTAACACAATAATAGTGGGGGACTTCAACACCGCACTTACACCAATGGACAGATCACCCAGACGAAAAATTAATAAGGAAACATAAGCTTTAAATGATACAATAGACCAGATATTTAATTGATATTTATAGGATATTCCATCCAAAAACAGCAGATTACACTTTCTTCCCAAGTGCACACAGAACATTCTCCAGGATAGATGACATTTTGGGTCACAAATCAAGCGTTGGTAAATTTAAGAAAATTGAAATCATATCAAGCAACTTTTCAGACCACAACGCTATGAGATCAGAAATAAATTACAGGGGAAAAAACATAAAAAACACAAACAATGGAAGCTAAACAATACGTTACTAAATTACCAAGAGATCACTGAAGACATCAACGAGGAAATCAAAATATACCTAGAGACAAATGACCAGGAAAACACGATGATCCAAAACCTACGGGATGAAGCAAAAGCTGTTCTAAGAGGGAAATTTATAGCAAGAAACAAGAAAAATCTCAAATGAACAATCTAACTTTATACCTAAAGGAACTGGAGAAAGAAGAACAAACAAAACCCAAACTTAGTAGAAGGAGAGATTTCATAAATCAGAGCAGAAATAAATGAAATAGAAACAAAGACAACAATAGCAAGGATCAATAAAACAAAAAGCTGGTTCTTTGAGAAGATAAACAAAATTGAGAAACCTTTAGCCAGACTCATCAAGAAAAAAAGGAAGAGGACTCAAATCAATAAAAGTAGAAATGAAAAAGGAGAAATTACAATGGACACCGCAGAAATACAAAGCACCATAAGAGACTACTACAAGCAACTCTATGCCAAAAAAATGGACAACCTGGAAGAAATGGACAAAAATTTAGAAAGGTATAACCTTCCAACACTGAAGGAGGAAGAAATAGAAAATATGAACAGACCAATCACAAGTAATGAATTTAAAACTGTGATTAAAAATCTTCCAACACGGATTCCCTGGTGGTGCAGTGGTTGAGAGTCCGCCTGCTGATGCAGGGGACACGGGTTCGTGCCCTGGTCTGGGAAGATCCCACATGTCGTGAAGCAGCTGGGCCCATGAGCCATGGCCGCTGAGCCTGCGTGTTCTGAGCCTGTGCTCCACAACGGGAGAGGCCACAACAGTGAGAGGCCCACGTAGCCCAAAAAAAAAAAAAAAAAATCTTCCAACAAACAAAAGTCCAGGACCAGATGGCTTCACAGGTGAATTCTATCAAACATTTAGAGAAGAGCTAACACCTATCCTTCTCAAACTTTTCCAAACATTGCAGAGAAAGGAACACTCCCAAATTCATTCTATGAGGCTACCATCACCCTGATAGCAAAACCAAAGATACTATAGAAAAAGAAAATTACAGACCAATATCCCTGATGAATATAGATGCAAAAATCCTCAACAAAATACTAGCAAACAGAATCCAACAACACATTAAAAGGATCATACACCATGATCAAGTGGGATTTATCCCACGGATGCAAGGATTCTTCAATATATGCAAATCAAACAATGTGATATACCATATTAACAAACTGAAGAATAAAAACCATATAATCATCTCAATAGATGCAGAAAAAGCTTCTGACTAAATTCAACACCCATTTATGATAAAAATCTCCAGAAAGTGGGCATAGAGGGAAGGGAACCTAACTCAACATATTAAAGGCCATATATGACAAACCCACAGCAAACATCATTCTCAATGGTGAAAAATTGAAAGCATTTCACTAAGATAAGGAACAAGACAAGGATATCCACTCTCACCACTCTTATTCAATATAGTTTTGGAAGTCCTAACTATGGCAATCAGAGAAGAAAAAGAAATAAAAGGAATACAAACTGGAAAAGAAGAAGTAGAACTATCACTGTTTGCAGATGACATGATACTATACATAGGTAACCCTAAAGATGCAGCCAGAAAACTACTAGAGCTAATCACTTAATTTGGTAAAGTTACAGGATACAAAATTAATGCACAGAAATCTCTTGCATTCATATACACTAACAGCGAAAGATCAGAAAGAGAAATTAAGGAAACAATCCCATTCACCCTTGCAACAAAAAGAATACATTACCTAGCAATAAACGTATGTAAGGAGGTAAAAGACCTGTACTCAGGGCTTCCCTGGTGGCTCAGTGGTTGAGAGTCTGCTTGTTGATGCAGGGGACACGGGTTCGTGCCCCAGTCCGGGAAGATCCCACATGCCGTGGAGCGGCTGGGCCCGTGAGCCATGGCCACTGAGCCTGCGCGTCCGGAGCCTGTGCTCCGCAACAGGAGAGGCCACAACAGTGGGAGGCCCGCGTACCACCAAAAAAAAAAAAAAAAAAAAAAAAAAAAAGACCTGTATTCAGAAAACTGTAAGACACTGGTGAAAGAAATCAAAGATGACACAAACAGATGGAGAAATATACCATGTTCTTGGAATGGAAGAATCAATATTGTGAAAAACACCATACTACCCAAAGCAATCTACAGATTCAATGCAATCCCTATCAAATTACCAATGGCATTTTTTACAGAACTAGAACAAAAAATCTTAACATTTGTATGGAGACACAAAAGACCGTGAACAGCCAAAGCAATCTTGAGGGAATAAAACGGAGCTGGAGGAATTAGACTCCCTGACTTCAGACTATACTACAAACAGCAATCAAGACAATATGGTACTGGCAGAAAAACAGAAATATATATCAATGGAACAGGATAGACAGCCCAGAGATAAACCCACACATCTATGGTCAACTAATCTGTGACAGGAGGCAGGGATATACAATGGAGAAAAGACAGTCTCTTCAATAAGTGGTCCTGGGAAAACTCGGCAGCTACATGTAAAAGAATGAAATTAGAACACTCCCTAACACCATACACAGTAAATTCAAAATGGATTAAAGACCTAAATGTAAGACCAGACACTATAAAACTCTTAGAGGTAAACATATGAAGAACACTCTCTGACATAAATCACAGCAAGGTCTTTTTTGACCCACCTCCTAGAGTAATGAAAATAAAAACAAAAATAAACAAATGGGACCTAATGAAACTTAAAAGCTTTTACACAGCAATGGAAACTATAAACAAGATGAAAAGACAACCCTCAGAATAGGAGAAAATATCTGCAAACGAATCAACAGACAAAGGATTAATCTCCAAAATATATAAACAGCACATGCAGCTCAATATTGAAAAAACAAACAACCCAATCAAAAAATCGGCAGAAGACCTAGGTAGACATTTCTCCAAAGAAGACTTACAGATGGCCAAGAGGCACGTGAAAAGCTGCTCAACATCACTAATTATTAGAGAAATGCAAATCAAAACTACAATGAGGTATCACCTCACACTGATCTGAGTGGGCATCATCAGAATATCTACAAACAGCAAATGCTGGAGAGGGTGTGGAGAAAAGGGAACCCTCTTGCACTGTTAGTGGGAATGTAAATTGATACAGCCAAATTGATACAGTCACTATGGAGAACAGTATGGAGGTTCCTTAGAAAACTAAAAGTAGAATTACCATATGACCCAGCAATCCCACTACTGGGCATATACCGAGAGAAAACCATAATTCAAAAAGACACATGCATCTTTTGGACTTCCCTGGTGGCACAGTGGGTAAGAACCCACCCGCCAATGCAGGGGACATGGGTTCCAGCCCTGGTCCAGGAAGATCCCACATGCCACGAAGCAACTAAGCCCATGTGCCACAACTACTGAGCCTGCACACTACAGCCTTTGAGCCATAACTACTGAGCCTGCGTGCCACAACTACTGAAGCCCACATGCCTAGAGCCCGTGCTCCACAAGAGAAGCCACCGCAATGAGAAGCCTATGTACCACAATGAAGAGTAGCTCTCACTCAACACAACTAGAGAAAGCCCATGCACAGCAACAAAGACCCAGTGCAGCCAAAAATAAATAAATAAATAAAATTAATTAAAAAAAAAAAACACATGCACCCCAATGTTCATTGCGGCACTATTTACAATAGCCAGGTCACAGAAGCAACCTAGGTGTCCACAGACAGACGAATGGATGAAGAAGATGTGGTACATAAATACAATGGAATATTACTCAGCCATAAAAAGGAACGAAATTGGGTCATTGTAGAGATGTGGATGTACCTAGAGACTGTCATACAGAATGAAGTAAGTCAGAAAGAGAAAAACAAATACCGTATATTAACGCTTATATGTGGAATCTAGAAAAATGGTACAGATGAACCAGTCTGCAAGGCAGAAATAGAGACACAGATGTAGAGAACAAACGTATGGACACCAAGGGGGGAAAGCGGGGCTGGGGGGCGGTGGTGGGATGAATTGGGAGATTGGGATTGATATATACACAGTAATATGTATAAAATAGATAACTGATAAAGTATTTTTTAAAAAATGCTCTGAGAAGTTGGAGGAAGAGAAAACTCTTATCAGTACCTTTCCCCATGAGCTTATAGCAGAGATAGGTTCTGAGAATCCCTAAAGACACCCGAAGAAACAATGGAAAATCAATAATCCAGAATGCTAGTTTTCTTAAATCAACTAGCATAAGGATGCGCAGCCACTGCTTTGATGTTAGTTACTTTTCCTGTAAAGAACTGTTGCATTCATCAGACCTGTCCAAGACTCCTGCATAATTTGGAGTTCTATACTCGAGAAGTTTTCTAATTATGGTTCCCAGACCAGCAGAATCAACATCCCACAGAAACTTGTTCATAATATAAATTCTCGGGCTCTATCCCAGTTCAATGGAGACAGATGTGTGGGAGCAGGAGAGGTTAGAGGCTGGCAATGTGTGTTCTAGCCAGGCCTCAGGATGATTCTGATGTATGCTGAACTCTGAGAATTACGACCACAACCAGAAAAAGAAATGTAAGGAACTGGAGAGGACTCTGAGAAGAACAATGAAGATGAACGGAATGCCTGAGACAGAATAAACAGAGGAACCAAGACAGATGGCTTTAGCAAGAAGAAACCTGTGGTACTGACATTTACAAGGCTTCAAGTATATGAAGACTTATTCACAAGGGAAGGTAACCAGATGTTCTCCATTTCCCCTGAGGGAAGACAAAGAAGACGTTACGGACTTCAAGTTGCATCATAAGAAATTTAGGTTAAAATACAATTAAAGTTTGCTGACACAGAGTGTTGTTAAACATTAAAATGAATTGCTGAGGAGTTTGTAGAACTTTCTTCTCTGAGTATCTGCTTCAAAAACTACTGTAAATTATAAAATAAACTCTTGTTTTCTTTCCAGCTAAATGACTACCATCTACTGCATAAGGGAAAATGTGAAAAATATGTTGTTACATTTCAGACCTTTTAAAATTATCTAAAATTTAAAATATCTGAGGTACAGCAACTATCTTAAATATGAGTGTTAAAATGATAAGAATACTTATTCAAACACAAAACATATACATTCAAAGTATTTCTTTAAACTATAGATAATGATGTTCCGTAATAGTTCAAAAAGTGAGCAGTAGCACATATAAAATTCTTGGTTGATGCAATTTACATGTATTTTCAAATAAAAAGAAGAAATTGAATACAAATGAATAAGAAGTAAAAGACTGACTAGTTGGTATCTAAAAATTGTATCCTTGTATTTTAAAAACATCACTGAAAAAATTCATAACATGAATACATATATGTGTTACACAAAATGATAGCAGCAACCAAATGCACAGCTTTGCCAAAATGCTTCTAACACTCTTTCCCAATCTTATAGCTTTATATTAATAAGTTCATTAAACAAATATGGTTAACAGGTAACTAAAATAAAAAGATACAAAAAGGTCCTTTTCCTGAGCACCAATAATATCTGGTAAGTCTCACATGTAAAGTAAGTGTGTCATAGTTACAATTCCTGAAACAAAAGTTCTTTTTTAATGTTGAAAAGTCACCAAAAGTTTAAAAGTTTAAGCTTTAATAATTTTCCATGTGTATAGGAAGTCACTATAATGATAACTCTGTGACTTGTTCACCTCCAAAATATTTTGAAGTTGCAGTCTTCATTGACAAAAAACGATTCCAGGAATTTAGTAGATGTTCATATTTATTGTACTTAGCATAATTCAGGAAGTTAACATTTTTCATTACCTTTTCCACCTTTCCACCATTGATGTCACTGGGGAGGAATTTCTTGCCAATTGTTCTCAAGTCTGTCTAAAATAAAAATATTATTATTAACATAAAATTATAGAGAAAAGTGAATCTAAATCTAATTTCACTCACCAACAAAAGATAAAATTACTTAAGGTGTGTGGAACAAACTTTAAATAAATGTCTTTCAACTGATTATGAGATCTATATATATATAAAATCAATCTTTTCTAATAACACAGTCCCATACATAAATTGTTTAAAGTACATCAAAGGCCTTATTTATATCTGGTCATACTTCTCTAGATACCCTTTTAACTTACTAAGTCTTCTTTATTAAAATCTAAAACTTGATTTTATGAAACTATATAGTCTTACTAAAAAATTAATGCCACAATCCAAAACTAAATGACTACTTTGAACATATAAACAGAGTATATTTTTGACAACTAAATTCTATCTAACCTTGATATGCAGAGACATGAAAACACATTACTCTATAGGCTGTGATACTTATGACATAACAAAGCTACACAACATAAAAATATCCCAGAGAACAATACCACTGCAACAGCAAGAAATCGTAAGACTATACTGTAGTAAATACTTATTTCATTTGCTTTTTAAACAAATTACAGAAACAGAAGTTGTGAACAAATGACTAACCACATGAAAATTCCCAAGTACATATTATTCAGCAAACTAAAGCAAAACAAAAAAGAACAACATAGGACTAAGATAAAGTTGTAGGATTTCTGACATAAAATCAGAACTTCAACTACACAGTCTACATAAAAAAAACCAGACTTTTTCAGGATTTTGTCTTCTTTAAGTAAGAAGAAGTGAAAACTAAAGGAAAAGTAAGAAATTTGTTCAGAAGAAAACTAATACTACTCATGAAAAAGGCCTAATTATTTAAGCTAAGAAATTATATCGCTGCTTGAGATAGTGAGGTTAGATTAATAACTAAATTTGTACTGTTTTGTTATTCCTTAAATATAGTAAAGAGAAGCTCTTCATTGCCTCAAGAGCAAAACAAAACAGACTTAGAGTGCATTTAATCACAAAATTTATAAGGGAGAAATTTATATTACACTTAAGGAGAAAATACTAGATGATTAAAATTACTGTATTATAAAAGGATTACATATAGAGAAGTAGGATAGTCTTCTTTGAACACCTACAATAATAGAATATCCTCTTACTTGAAATATCCATATATGGTCAGCTTAAGAAACAAGCATACATGTTATACAACCCTCACAGATCCTTTCCAGTCTTTTACTACAATGATTTATAATTTATTTCTCAATGTAATGCAAGGATCACTCCTAAGTAAAACTCACTGAATGGAACTGCCAGGTAAACTAAGCCCCAAATCCAAATACTTGTTTAACAATGTTTCAGGTTTATCCTTTTTGCAGCCTTCACCCAATAATAGAGTGAAAGAATTATAAACCATACCTCAAGTTGCATGTCTTTGACTTTGAAAATACTAAGCAACATATGGGGAAAAAAATACTTTCCTATACTAGCATTTCCTATATTAGGATTGTTTTGAAGATTAAATAATGCATGTAAAGCATTCAGCACAATGACTTGCAAACAGTAAGCATTTAATGAATGTTAGCTATCATGTTTACTTTAGCGAATATAAAACATGCATATTGTTATCATCTGAACGTGTACAAGTCAATAATACAACTAACAGTTCATAAAAACATAAGCATTATCTTGAAGTCACTCAAAAGCTGAAATATTTAAATATGTATAAAAAACAGAATACATAAAAATTTTATGATACATCATGGTCCTTCATTTCTGGTTTTTATCACTAATTAAAAAATTAAAATAAAATGAGGCATTAATATAAATGAGAAATGAGCACTAGACTAAAATCCTAAACTTTGATTTACTACATACTGTAATTAACTAATATGACCTGGGACACGTCAGAAATTCTCTAAATCCAGTTAATTTATTCCTCTGTAACATGGAAAATATATTACCAATTCTATCTTCCAAAGCTGTTGTCAGGCTGAAAGGAGACAATATATTCAAAGTGCCTTACACACATATAAGGAATGTTATTTCATTGTTCTTTTAGCAAGATGAAAATGACCTACCAAATCTTTAAACACCCTAAATTCAAAGTCAATTTATGAGTTCTGCAAAGGCAATTCTATGATTCAGATGCTGTTATATCAGGGTCACTAGGATAACTGGGTCCAAAAATATATTTATAGTGAATAAGCAATTATGCAGGAGAAATATATAACACGCACGTGTGCACATGCACAAAAGATTCCTGACTATTTTTTCAAGTAAGTTCAGCAGAATATCTATTAGGCAAATCATTTTGTATTACACAGAATCTTAAAACAAATTTAAAAATAATCTTTAAAACTTTTACTGTTACATATTATTTAGTAATTTAAGACTAGGCTATCATTTAATTTTTTTCTGAATAATTCAGGAATTTGAACGCAAAACTACATGCTGAATTTCAAGGTTATTTCTTAATATCCTTACTCCTCATTCTACAGAGGAAAAAATTAAGAACCTCCCTCCTTTCAACATAAAAACCCATGCAGAAAAGAGTTACATAGCAGCTCTGAGGCTGCTATCTTTAGAAGGGCCAGCTTACAAAGTTGGCCCGAAGGTGTCATCTGGGAACTTGGCACTTGAACCATTCCCTAACTGAAACTGTGGTTCACGGCCTAAATTATTTGTGTTAACAATGTGATCTATGGTAAACACCTGCTTTTTAAGGGGGGGAGTCTGGAATTTTATTTCATGGTAAGCAGAGAGTACCTTCCTAAGCAGCCCAATTAATAGCCTAATGGACTTCCCTGGGCAGGAAAACCATATACATACCATTGCTTTGTTCACTGCTAGATAAAGGAACAAATTCAGTGTGTTCCCACTGGCGGAAGAGAACATAAGCAAGCTTATGCATGGATTATTCTCCCAATATGTAATAAGTTGTATGTAAGAACTAATAATGCAAGTCTTTCTCAATTAGTGATTAACATCCCACAATCACTCGAAAGTTAAAAAACTTCAACAGAAACTCTGTATATACCTGATTTTATTTAAAGGTTATAAACTTGAACCTTAGATTATTTGTCTGGTGTAGACTTCATCCCGATTAAAAGTATTTTTTTTAATCCTATTGTATCGCATAATAGCTCTGGACTGCAGTATTTAACTATATATTTTAAAGAAAATTGTAAAGACAAATTAATTCACTAAGATAATAATAACATGTACCTCTTATGTACACAGGACAAATACTTCATGTTGACTTATTTTACTTAGTTTCATACCCAATTTATACATAGCTCAATGCTATTTACCTATGTATATAAATAAGAAAAATAAAAAAGAACAGAAGATTGTCACAAAGCCTTTTTCCTATCATCTTTAGGACTTTTTTTAATAAACAAAGAAACTAGGGTTCTTTTTTGTGTGTGTGTGGTACGCGGGCCTCTCACTGCTATGGCCTCTTCCGTTGCGGAGCACAGGCTCCGGATGCTCAGGCTCAGCGGCCATGGCTCACAGGCCCAGCCGCTCCACAGCATGTGGAATCTTCCCGGACCAGGGCACGAACCCGTGTCCCCTGCATCGGCAGGTGGACTCTCAACCACTGTGCCACCAGGGAAGCCCGAAACTAGGGTTCTTTATACCATTTTTTGAAAATAAAATTCACTAATTTGGGTGCAAATCAAGGGAAGTTAAAGTGTCTAGCAAATATTCCCATTTGTAGTCACAGATAACACACATAATTTCTAAAAAACCTGTTGGTCTTATTGAATAAAATTTCAAAGCAGCTAAAAAAAAAAATCACAGGTTTCAAAATATAAATTTTATGTTTAAACCCAAGTTTAACTATGTAAATATAAATTTAAGTAATTTGAAAAGTTATACACATTTATATATTTATTTATACTTCACATGCTCTTATCAGTTGTCGCCCTTTCTGCTTTATGCTAAACCTACTTTGCAGTGACGTAATGGATTTATCAGACAGTAATTCTCTTCTGAATTTCACTGATTATGTATCATAGTATATGAAGTTGATTAATAGACTGTGACTGCAAAGGCGATACAAAAAAAACTCCCATAGGGTAACTGCAAGATTGAAAAAAGAATATTAATTTACTTACATCTGTACTTCAAACAATTTTTATAACTCTTCAAAAACATCCAAAAGTCAATCCCAATTATAGATAAGATACAACTATACAAATGGGTAGAGGGAAAGAGCTTGGAAAGAAATATACACCAAAACATTAACGGTAATTATTTGGTTTTATTATTTTACTTTTCTGTATTTTCTGAAGTAGTCGTATGGTACCATATATACTACTTTTATCAACAGGAAAAGTTACTTTGAAAGAAAAAATACAACTGTCAAGAAGCTATAACCTAGCTAGAGTTTCTATGTAAATTAAATGTCAATTTGTTTTCATGAATATGATCAGTTTTTACTGCTATTACATAGCTACTGTAAATGTAATGAAATTCTGTAACGGATCACAGGGTGAAAAAAAAAGGAGTTTTAATTGCATTTTTCCCTTTTTCATTGAATTCTGAATAATAGATGTTAAAGAAATATATATTTCTTATAATTGGCTTATATGAGATTACCAAATTCAACAAACATTCCTGCAACTTAAAATGGACAATAAAAATGCAAGATGATTTATGATTTTTTCTCATCATAAAATCCAGTTTATTCTATGAGATATTTTTCATAAATATAGCTTCCAGATTTAAAACATTTATAAGTTAATAAATAAAACTTACATTGAGAGCAATCAGGATGATGTCATTTATATTGACTTTGTCAGGAGAACTTGTGCATGCTTCAATGCCTTCATCTGAAAGATACCTGTTAAAATAAAATAAATGGCTTAATATTTTCTAAAATCAAAATTAACCAAAATTATTTTCTTAAGTCTACATGCAATTTTGTTCTCTACTATAAAATGCTTCCACTACAAATACGAGGCAAAAAGCATCCTGGATACTCCCTGTTTATTTACTATCTGATAGAACAGGATAGACAATGCGTATTTTTCCTCTTTTATATCTTTAAAGGGATACCGTGTTAATAAAAGTATCCATATGTTTTCTGAGAAAAGCTATTTAACCATCAATATACTTCTTAAGGAATGAATGAGCTCCTCTTTACTATTATACAAATACAATATCCAATTTAAATATTTAGTAATACAGTAAACTCTTAAGAGATTGAGATGTGCTATAAAAATAGAACCAAAAACAACATAGATTTAAATATAGTCCAACAAGCTTTCTTCTGGGCTCCTTTCTCACATTATCTTCTCAAGTCCCCTTTCTCTAACATAATGTTCCCAAGAATCTTTCAATAAATACTTCTGACTCCAAATAGCACAAAGATAGGCAACTTTTTACCATATATCTTTCACTTTTCCTGTCTCTTTTCAGTTTTTTTTACTCATTTTCTTATTGCCCTTTGTTATTTTTTATTCAGTCCAAACCAACCATACATCTGTAGCAGACAATAATTAATTCAAGAGTAAAAAGATTATTGAATCCAAATGGGGGAAAAATCATCTCTACCAATTCACCCACACCCAATACAGTCATTTTGAAACTCTTTGATAAATTCTACAATTCAGATATCATCCCCCCAAAAGTCCACCTGTAAAAATGCCCATTAACATTCAGCATCTTTTGTAATCAGTATCAGATACTCCTTTAACCAAAGGTCTGATGCTAGCATTGCCACTGTAGACATTCTCCCACTAAAAAAGATCCCACTACTGGGCATATACCCTGAGAAAACCATAATTCAAAAAGATACATGTACCCCAATGTTCCTTGCAGCACTACTTACAATAGCCAGAACACGGAAGCAACCTAAATGTCCATAGACAGATGAATGGATGAAAAAGATGTGATACATATATATACAATGGAATATTACTCAGCCATAAAAAGGAACGAAATTGAGTCATCTGTAGTGATGTGGATGGACCTAGAGTCTGTCATACAGAGTGAAGGAAGTCAGAAAGAAAAAAGCAAATACCGTACATTAATGCATATATATGGAATCTAGAAAAATGGTACTTGATGAACCTAGTGGCGGGGCAGGAACAGAGACACAGTCTTAGAGAATGGACTTGTGGACACAGGTGGGTAAGGGGAGGGTGAGATGAACTCAGAGAGTAACACGGACATATATACACTACCATGTGTAAAACAGATAGCTAGTGGGAAGCTGCTGTATAGCACAGGGAGGTCAGCTCGGTACTTTGTGATGACCTAGAGGGGTGGGAGGGAGGCCCAA
Source organism: Grampus griseus (assembly GCF_964374135.1). NCBI lineage: Eukaryota > Metazoa > Chordata > Mammalia > Artiodactyla > Delphinidae > Grampus > Grampus griseus. Next base: position 47,102,391 of record NC_139012.1, read on the forward strand.
GAGGGAGGGGATATAGGCATACATATAGCTGACTCACTTTGTTGTACAAGAGAAACTAACACAACATTGGAAAGCAATTATAATCTAATAAAGATGAAAAAAAAAAAGATACAGGAGTGCTAATCTGACAGAGCTAACTCCGGCTCTTCCTGATGGCCAGCAATTCCACCATCAACCCCCAACCTTAGGCTGATTCTAAGACACCTGTCAATGTAAACTTTACCTGAAGAGAGCAACCAAAGAGCATATACCTTTAAGAAACATAGGATGAATGATTTCTCAAAAGTAAAAGGACAAGTGAAAAGAAATGTGAATAGGAGAGTACAAAAAGCAATAGAAAATTAAAGCTGATAAACCTATGCATAAGATCAAGGAGGTAAAAGAAAGGAATGTGTATATAAATCAAAGCAAGAATGTGTTAAAAAAAGTTAGATACTATTAAAAGTTGAAGACCATGGCAGTGCTAAACTACAATGATGAATGAAGGCAAGGAGTTAAGTGGGCTACAGAGAAAAATAGAAGTGTTAAGTATGTAGATGAGTCAGTAAGAATGAATGGATGGGAGGCAGGAATAAATAGTACATGAGTGACCATGGAATACAATGTTTGCAGTCAGCAGAGATGGCTAAAACACTGCTTTAATTCAGAATGGCTAAGTTCATTTCCTTATTACCCTGATAATTTGTCACCATTCACAGCCATTGACTGTATCCGGCACTAACCATCTTACAAACTCAGTTCTACAAATATTAATTAATTCCCCCTTTATGTGAAAAGCACTATGTGAATCAGTAATAAGATCAGTAAAATGATGAAAAATAAACATCTTTCTTCAAGGAGTTTACAGTCTCACATAAAGAATAACACAACATGTAAACAGCTATCATACAATGCCAAAATAACTATAAACAAAATGTTATGGGGGCTCAAAGTGGCTGCAGAATGGAAAAGAGTGCACAGAAAGGGAATAGTACGACCAACAACATGGAAGTAAAAAGTATAAAGCACATTCTAGAGGTAATAACTTGGAATGTTACGGCTGGAAAATGGGGAAGAGATGAGAGGTCAGTATAGGTTGAGACAAATTTTATTTACTGTAGGAAGCAACAGTGCATAGAGGGATATGGGTGCTATATTAAATGTTGACTAAATGTTGAGTAATTACAAAATCACAACTTTCAAAATTCCTACAGTGGGGAAATAATATGCAATGACTAATAAAATACTTTTGTTTTCTAGAAAGGTAACTCTTTAGAATTAAAAGATTATAGGATGTCACATGAACTGGAAATGATCTTAAAAAATAATCAAAGTTTAACTCTTCAATTTTACAGATGAAGAACGCCCAAAGATGTTAACCTAAACTTGCCCCAAGATACAAACTTAAGCTATGAAAAGTTAAAACAAAAATGCCTCCTGATTCCCAGTTTAGCAGTCTTTTCATTACAACACACTATTTTTATTTATCAACAACTAATGCTAATATCAGGAATATGATTTTTTTCTCATAAACAAAAGTCAACATCTATACAGATCAATTTTTTAATCAAGTAGACACTTTACCAACACACACAAAAAAGCACAACTAGGTAAATTCGATCAGTGTCTCCGAAGTATATTAAATAAGAATAGGCCTAGTTTCATAGTAAAAGATCAGGGAACTAATATTAACTACGATTAAGAGATTCAAAAATTGTTACAACAATAAAAATACCTATCCTGCAAAATATAAAGAGGAAACATCTATCTAACAAAAATTCTGAAGGCAGAAGAGATAAGGGGGTGTAAATTTGACTTCATCCATGTATAAATCAAATATCATGTGATTTCTTCCAAACGATGCCTGGAGAAGGCTTCTTGAATATAAGAAATTATAAAATATGGCTCAGTCTCAATTTCCAAGTTTTACAAGTCTCCCTTCCTCACCCTTCACATTAAAAATAAATAAATAAATAAATAAATAAAAATCAAAGGACTTGAGCCTCACAGCTTTACTTTGTAATTATCAAGAAACAGGAGACCCATTCACAGGTCTCCCCAGTAACATCTTGGTGATCCTTCTGTCAATACTGGACCATTTTCACAGGACTAAATCTAAATTAACTGTAACTTGAGATTTATAAATTAATCTTTCTGTTTTTGTAAACATTTAAGACTCCAATATCATCAATGAATAAAAAATGTGATAAAACTAAGGTATTATGTCCAAATCCGCTTCAAGATGCACAACAGGAACACAGCAACTGAAAGAACAAAACAACACACAATTCACCAGCCTTAATGTGGTCACTGGGAAAAAAAGGAATTGAAAATTGGCACAGGCGTGTCAGATCTGATCCCTGTGCACATCTGCACGATGGACCTCAAGGGAAGTGAGTCATAATCAGTTCCCAGGTGCCGTCTTTGAGTATGCAAAACCAAGGGCATGGACCTTAAAGAAGAAACAAACCCCAGAGAGCTCTTGTTGACTACAACAGCCCCCAAAGCACACACTTTTTTTCTCCTCTGGTGGAGATTTGAGCACAGTAACATTATAAAACCATTCATTACTATTCTGAACTAAAAATACATCAGAATACATTTTATTGACAAGCAAGGCACTAAAGGGCTAAATTCCTACATGATACTCACGGAATAGACTAATATTTCTCCTTAATTTTACCTTCAAATAATTCTATTTTAAATTACAGTTTAATAAACACTCAAAATTTTTAAAAGATTTTGGAAAGTGCTTCTTATTTTCATAAATAAATGTTAAAATTCTGACTTTCTCAGAGTCATTTAATTTTAGCACTGAGCAACTCTTCTTACTTAAGAAGTAAAAGCTTTAAAATTAATTACTATCCACCAATTTGGGGGAGAGGTGGTTTCCTATTACAAATAATGAAAATATATTTAATAAGAAGGGTCTCACTGCTAAAACCATCTTTACCTCATGTTCTAAAGTTACTTGGGCATATAAAACAGACATTCCCAAACTACAGTTCAAGAATCTCAACTGACAGAAAACTGTGATAAAAACAAATACTATTGTTTCAATATCACTTGTTAGATCCAGATAGTGGATCACCATTACCAGTAAGTGGATTCCTAACTGCAAGGGAAAAGAGTGCCAATTTTCCTTTGATCCATTCCTCCGGAAGTAGGTAAAATCCTTGAGTCTAACTTAACTACTGACTATGATGTACACATAATGAGGAGGGCAGCAACAAACTGAAGAGTACACGCCCGTCTAAAGGGGGCGCTCCAGTGACTATCTGTATGAGGATAGGTTAAGCAGCCATTGTCAGATCTCATTTTTAGCTTTTAGTTTTTTGCAAAGCAATGTACAAGCCAAACAAAACAGGCTTCAGTCTGCATGTGGCACACACACTTTGTACGTATTAATCGTATTGGTTTACTTCAGTTATCTGTTTGTTTGCTCTTATACACTTTCAACTTGTCTTTGACATGCAGGGTTGTGCGCTAAGTGTCTCTCAAATGATATAATATCCATGGCTGACATCCTTTTCAAGCAAAAGAGGAAAAGAACTGTCTTTTAGGTCACTTTGTATGACTCCTGGACAGCAATAAACATATTTGTGCATGTAAATAGTGTTCTTACGGGATTTATCATCAAATCATTTACTTTGGCCTAAATTATCTTCAAACTGCACATATGATAACTCATCCTTACCTAGATTTCCAGACTACATATATTTTTTAGGGGGAAAAATGTTCTAATTGGCCAGAAATACTAAAAAAGCACACTGAAGTTTTCTTCCCCTCCACCTACCTGTACCCGTCCAAGCAATGAATACCCATTCAAGTCTGAACTGAGACATGAATTCCTAAGATAATCAAAAACAGAATCTATTATCACGCATACAAATTAGGCTGATGACACATGAAAATTCTTTAAAATGCCAATAAGGAAATCAAGAGTGAAAACATTCTTCCCAAATGGATAGGGACTCAATCAAAAATAAAGGACATATCTGGACAATGACTGCTACAGGATGGTCTTAACTGTCTCTGAAGAAAACCCAAATCACATGGCCTCATGTGGTTTTTGTGGTCTCTGATCTATACATGATTATTTGCTGGTACATTGAGATTACTAGCCCACATAGGTTATCCAAATACCAAAATGGGAATTTTATAAATGAATCCCTACTTAGCTACAAAGAAAATAATAACTAACTCCCAATTACTCAAGCCAATAGAGGGACAGGAGAGAATAAAACATGACAGGTAATTTTTAAAATCACTTATATTAAAAGGTATCTTTCATCTTAGCAAATATGAACATTGCCAACCTACTGAAAATTCCCAGGACATTAAAAAAATAATTTTTAAAAACTACCCAAAGGTCTCTCTATTCACTCTGCATATCCTGTTTCCAGCCCCACAGTGTAAGTGGTCTGTAACATGCCTGCTGAAAATTTTGGGTTTTGCTATAGGCTTCTTATAGGCTTTTGCTGTACCCAGTCAAAAACACTGAAATGATAACTTGCTAATTCCCTCCTTTAAGATAAAGGAAAATGGCTTATGAACTCCTATTTATGAACCACAGAGTAATAAGATTAGTTAAGGTAACAAGGCTAATAAAAATTTGGGCACAAGGACTTCCTTGGTGGTCCAGTGGTTAAGACTCCATGCTCCCAAAGCAGGGGGCCCGGGTTTGATCCCTGATCAGGGAACTAGATCTCACATTCCGCAACTAAAGATCCTGTACGTGGCAACAAAGATCCCACGTGCCTCAGCTAAGACCTGATGCAGCCAAATAAATAAATACTTTTTTAAAAAACTGGGGCACAAAATTTGCTTCAAATAACCTGGTACAGACTAAATGAATATACTCAATACAATTTATAAATACATTGGTGAGGGGGCGCGGGAGGGGGAGTCACCAACCAGAATGTAACTTGGTACACCAGCATTAAGTTGAATGAATTTATGGTATTAAGCACAGCAAACAGGAGGATCAGAATTCTATTAAAAGTAATTCAAAAGGGGGGAGTCCTATGACCCAAATGGCAAAAAAGGAAAAAAGAGGTCTTTTATTTCATTTCCCTAAAAAAGTACCACTTCTATCACTACCATTTTCTTCCCTTCTTTAGGTTAAGTGGCCACCTACTATGCCAAAATGAATACCACAATCTTTATTCCAACAATTACAATAAGGACCTGAGTCAACACTAGCTTAAAATTTAATTTTCTCTATGGTTTATGTATGAATGGATCAAATAAAGACATGTACTATATAAAGGACCTTTAAGTAACAAGTAATTAGTGTTCATCTTAGTGAGTGAACTATTTTCTATATAAGATTTATTTTATTCAAATATAAACTATCTTTAAAAATGCATCTCTTTTTCAGTTTTTAGCTTTTATGATTTCTTTGCATGCACAAATGTATATTACTTCCACCATTTAGCTAATATGATATTAAATTTTTTCTACACATGGGAAAATCTATTTTAATTTCTTCTCTGCTAACTTTCCAAATTTTTATATTACAAAAATAAAAACACCAAAAGCAAAGACCTTAAAACCTTAACATTTTATGTGCAAATGTTTCAAAAAATTAACCTCCACAAAAATGGAAAGGATAAATATGCAAAAAGTAAAAAATAAAATCTGCTTAGTACTACATAAGGATCTTTTTTCTAAGCAAGTAACTTCAGTAGAGACATGAAGCATTATGAAATGCCTTGATACATCATGATTAACATCTGTATTACTCAAACTTCAACATTTCAGTGGCCAGACAAAAATCTGGGGGCCCAATATTAAAGATTAAGATACGGACATCAGAAAAGGTTCTAGGGATAATCCTTTGTAAAGTCATATATAATGTAAAATATTTTAAAGTGTTTAAATTCTGAAAATTTGAAACCTAGATTTGTTTTTGTTAAGCATTTCCTTTAAAATGCTAAAGATGCATTAGAGAGCTAATTCTGAAGAATGTACTACTTGAAAACACCACTAGATGACAACCTTGCTTCACAAGCATAATATCATCAGCCCATTACTGGAAGCTAAGACTCCAAAGATGTACTAAACTGGCTTTCAAATAAGGGTTTCCAACATTTATTGGGTTTTTTTGGTGGCTAGTAGATATATCAAAAATAAAATAGACTGTTATAATTTTAGAATTTGTGTTTGCTATAAAGATCACTCAGGATTTAAAAAAGAAACTCATTTTGCAGACACTCGAGATATCTCACATGGAAAAAAAAACTGAAGCATATCAATAGACAATTTTCTCTCTTATTCTCTCCTATGTTCATCCTTTGGAAATAGAAACTTATAAAAAGTACACATAAATTACTAGAGATTAATGCTTTTTTTCTGTGGAATAGTTACAAACAGTATTTTCAACATTATTTCAATAGTTGTTTTTCTCTGACATCAAAACAAATAATTATGACAATTTTAAGATAACTATAGGAAGACAGGTGACAACAAATCACAAACTTCTATTTTTTGATCTTTTTTCAGCAATATTTTCCCTATACATAATCCAACCCATGAAGACATTAGTCCTGGAATGTTTATTTGGTATTAAGTAATTAACATCTGAGCAAGTAAAAATTCCTTTGAAATTCCATAATTGATATACTACAAGGATTAGTGGCAATGGGAACCTAACTATGTTATTATTCATTTTTGTAAACCAAACCCTCACATATTTTTAAAGTATAAATGAAGGCCTGGATATTTTTACTTTCATTAATTTATGTCCTTCCTCTAATTCAACATTTTCATACTTAAATTCTGAAGCAGAGCTGAAGTTAGTTTTTAATAAGTCATATTTTAAATATGTGATTTGACATTTCTGTCATCTTTACTTCAGCACAAAGGTGACAGCTTCAGCACAAAGGTGACAACCATACATCAGGTGAAAAGACTCACTTTAGGCCTAATGTCTGTGCACTGACTACTGCAATACAGAATCAAGGCCTGTAGAGGCCAGGCCAAAGGCCTCCCAGGATTAACCCCAGACCATGTACTTAGTTAGGTTTACATGAGAGTTGTTACTTTAAAATGTAAGATATGATAACAAATATTAGAAGGCATTTTATGAATAGCTTGGAGAGACTGTCATCTGATCTGTACTGTTTAGTGAGATGGAACTAGATGCAAATCTCAGTCTCAGCATTTAATAAATGTGGGATACAAAGCAATTTATTCAATCTTTCTGTGCCTGTTTCCTCCCCTACTTGAAAAAAAAAAATCTATAGAGTTGTTCTAAAAAAATGCTAATCTTTAAGAGCTGTTCTAAGAATAAATGAAATACCTGGCATATGCCTCATATGAAGTTAGATGCTAAATAAAAACTAGTTTTCTTCCTTCTTAAACGCTGTACTCTTTGTGTCTATTCTGGAAAATATTTCCAAAACATAATGATCCTTAAAAATGCCTTCTTCTGAAACTAATATAGTAATTGAATCTACTATAGTTCAAAAAAAAATTCTTCTGGGTTATTAGAAGGAAGGAGGGTGGTGGGATAAATTCGGAGATTGGGATTGACATATATACACTAATATATATAAAATAGGTAACTAATAAAAAAAAAGTAACACATGAAGTATGATTCCACTTTTGATGGGGAAAAGCTTGTATTTAAAAATGAAAAAAAGAAAGAAAGAAAAAAATGAAGGGAGGAAAAGAATGAAATCTGCCAACCAATAAAGGGAATTTACTTGAAGGCTACAGCTAATAGTCAAAAGTGTGTAACCTTCCTTATTAGAAAGCCTAAACTACATATTTCCAACATGCTCTTCATATGGAGCTCACTAAGAAATGAAGGAAGGTGTCAGCAAGATGAAAAGATTTTTATTATTTAATTTTTTCCAAATTTACATATTGGATGAATAGACATAGTTTTTAACAATAAGAAAAAAACTTATTCCATGAGACTGTGCAAATATTTCTGTCTCAAAGAAAATTTTCAGTGCAAAATACATTGCCATCATTTTTGCTCAATCTGCCATTTATGTCAAAATTTTAAATAATGATGTCAAGAAACAACTGGTAAGTAATAAGTTTAATATTCTATAGCACAGAATTATATTGTATTAAAATTACAATTTTAATATCTGTTTTAAAATTAGACATCTTATAATTTACACTCATAATTTATTTAAACTAATACCATTTATTCAAAACATTAAAAATGAAAACCTACTACTTCAATTATCATAGGTAATTATGACAAATACCTATGTTTCTATTGCATGTCATCATATAGCTTACCATTTAATAGCATAACAATTCTCCAAAAATTAAAATGAAATGAAAATAGAATGCCTAAAATAAAAAATGGCAGTCACTTAAATATGCTACTAAGCTAATTAAGTAAATATAAATGAATGTTTTGCAAAAGAGTGAAATAGTCCCTCATACATATATCTTAGTCAATAAATATGAATAATTCTAATTTTCATTTCTTTAAAATGCATCTTAAAATATAAAATGCTTGGTGTTGATTAAATTTTTGAAATTGAAATGCTGCAAAAACATTAAAAGTTTTCTTTTTCCAGCTTAGAAAACATAATTTAAATGTATACCCATCTCTTTGCAGTGGACTGAATGGTGGTACACCAAATTATATGTTCATATCCTAATCTCTGGGACCACTGAATGTTACTTTATTTGGAAAAATTATCTTAACAGATGTAATTAAGTTAAAGATCTTGAGACGATTAGCCAGGTGGGCCCTAAATGCAATGACAAGTGTCCTTATAAGAGAACAGCAGAGGGAATTTTGAGACATAACACACAGAAGAGAGAGACACAGATGGACACAGAAACTGGAGTGATGAGGTCTCAAGCCAAGGAATGCCAGCAACCACCAGAAAGCTGTAAGCAGCAAGTAACTGATTTTCCCCTAGACCCTCTGCACACACCTTTATTTCAGACTTCTAGACTCCAGAACTGTGAGTACTTTTCTATTGTTTTAACCACTCTGCTTGTGGTAATTTGGTACAGCATCCACAGGAAACTGATACACCTATTATGAATTTAAGTAATTTGAAAGTACTCATTCAATTAAATAAAAACCTATTTTTTGAAAAGCCATCCTTTATATTAGAATCTAAAAAAAGTCCTCTATTCAATTTAAAATGCCCTGATTCATTAACTCTCCCTGAATGATCAAGTTCAGTGAACTTGATCAGTTTAAGCCTATAAATAATAATAATAGGGCTTCCCTGGTGGCACAGTGGTTGGGAGTCCGCCTGCCGATGCAGGGGACACGGGTTCGTGCCCCGGTCCGGGAGGATCCCACATGCTGCGGAGCAGCTGGGCCCGTGAGCCATGGCCGCTGGGCCTGAGCGTCCGGAGCCTGTGCTCCACAACGGGAGAGGCCACTAGCACTGAGAGGCCCGCGTACCGCGAAAAAATAATAATAATAATAAAAATACAAGTATACAGAGGTATAATAAAAAGTGAAAGTGGCCCCTCCCCAATTCTTCCAAAACATACACATTATTAACAATGTTATTAACAACATTATAGCAATATCCTTGTAATACACATACACATAAATTGGGGTGGATTTTAGAAGGAAATACTTGTTTATAAAAATAGACTTATATACGTAAAAGTTTCTGCAATACATCTTTTCCCTTAAGAATAGATCATGGCCAACTTCTATTTCAAACATAGATTTCCCAATCTCATACTGTTCAATAGCTGCTTGTCCCTCAGTATCTGAGAGGGACTGGTCTGAGGACCTCTGTGGAAACCAAAACTGGCAGATGTTCAATGTTCAAAATTGTATCTAGAAATAGAACTTTCAGGGTAAACTCATGATTTTATATTTATATATCAATGTATTCATTCTCATGTGTGTGCACTGTCTAGAAACAACATGTGACTCATGTAATAGTTGTATCTTCATTAATCTAATCATAAAGAAGCCTTGATATGACTTTTAATTTTAAAAGAGCAATAAAGCATTGTTTTATAATATCTGACATATATACAATAAATTAGAAAATGTTGCAGATTAATAAAATCTCAATTTTAAAAAACTGAGGTAACATTGATTTATAACATAATACGTTTCATGCATACATTGTATTTCTATTTCTGTATACCCTAACAGCATGCTCACCACCAAAAATTTAGTTTCCTTCCTTCACCATAAACTTGATCCCACCTGTTCCTTCCTCCCTGGTAAATACAAATCTGTTCTCTACATCTACGTGCTTGCTTTTCTTTGGTTTGGTTTGCTTATTTATTTGGGGGGTTTTGTTTGTTTGTTGTATATTCCACATTGGAATGAGATCTATACAATATTTGTCTTTCTCCATCTGATATAGTTCACTTAACATAATACCCTCAAGGTCCACACGTATTCTCAGAAATGGCAAGATTGCATCCTTTCGATGGCTAAGTAGTATTGCATTGTACATACATACTGCATCTTCTTTATCCATTCATCCACCTCCTGATGGACACTTCTGCTGTTTCCCTATCTTGCATATGGTGAATAATGCCATGATGAACAGAGGTGTACATATATTTTTTCAAATTACTGATTTCATACTCTTCGGATGACCCAGAAGTGGGAAAGCTGGATTAGTGATGTTGAGTAATTTTTCACGTGTCTGTTGGCCATATGAATGTCTTCTTTGGAAAAGTGTCTATTCAGCTCCCCTGCCCAGTTTTTACTGAGGTTGGTTTTCTTTTTAGTTGACTTTATGAGTTCTTTATGTTTTTAATTGAAGTATAATTCACTTACAACACTATGTTGGTTCCAGGTGCACAATGCAGTGATTCAATATTTCTACACATTACAAAATGATCAAGATAAAGTCTAGTTGCCACCTGTCACCAAAGTTATTACAGTGTTATTGACTGTATTCCCCATGCTGTATATTTCATCTGCATCACTCATTTATTTTGTAACTGGAAGTTTGTACCTACCAATCCACTTCACCTATTTTGCCCAAACCCCCATATGCTTCTCCTCTGGTGACCACCAGCTTCTCCTCTGTATCTATTAGTCTGTTTCTCTCTTGTGTTGTTTGTTTTGTTTTCTAGATTCCACATATAAGTGAAAACATATGGTATTTGTCTTTCTCTGTCTGACTTATTTCACTTAGCATAATACCAACTGGGTCCATCCATGTTATCACAAATGGCAAGACTATTTTTTTTTATGGCTGAGTAATATTCTGTTGATTCTATAAATCACATCTTCTTTATCCACTCCTCTATTGATGGACACTTAGGATCCTTCCATACCTTGGCTACTGTAAATAATGCTGTAGTGAACATATGAGTGCATATATCTTTTTGAATTAGTGTTTTTTATTCTTCAGAAAAATACCCAAAAGGGGAATTGCTGGATTGTATGATAGTTCTGTTTTTAATTTTTTGAGGAGCCTCCATATTTTTTTCCATAGTAGCTATACCAATTTACATTCCCAACAACAGTGGATGAAGGTACACTTTTCTCCATATTCCCGGCAACACTTAATTACTGTCTTTGATAACAGTCATTCTGACAGATGTAAGGTGATATCTCATTGTGATTTTGATTTCCAATTTCCTGATAATTAGTGATGTTCAGCATCTTTTCATGTATCTGTTGACCACTTGATGTCTTCCTTAGAAACATGTCTATTCAGATCCTCTGCTCATTTTTTAATCAGGTTTTCTTTTTGACATTGAGTTGTATGAATTCTTTGTATGTTTTGGATATAATGTTTGCAAATACATTCTCCCATTTAGTAGGCTAGCTATGTGTTTTGTTGAGAGTTTCCTTCACTCTGCAAAAGCAAAAGGCAGTTTGATGCAGTCCCATTTGTTGATTTCTGCTTTTGTTTCCCTTGCCTGAGAAGACTGGTCTGAAAAAAATTGCTAAGACCAATGTCAAAGAGCATAATGCCTATGTTTTCCTCTACGAGTTTTATGGTTTCAAGTCTTATATTTAAGTCTTTAATCCATTTTGAGTTTATTTTCGTATATGTTATGAGAAAGTAGTCCAGTTTGAGTCTTCTGCATGTAGCAGTTCAGTTTTCCCAAAACCATTTATTGAAGAGGCAGTTTTTTTCCTCCATTGTATATTCTTGCATCCTTTGCCATAGATTAATTGAACATATAAGTGTGGGTTCATTTCCGGGCTCCTTTATTCTGTTCCATTGATCTATATGTCTTGTTTTGTGCCAGTACCATACTGTTTCAATGACTGTAGCTTTGAAGTATAGTTTCCAATCAGGGCATGTGATACCTCCAGCTTTGTTCTTCATTCTCAAGATTGATTTGGCTATTCGGGGTCTTTTCTGTTTCCATACAGACTTTAGAATTATTTGCTCCATTTTTGTTAAAAAAAACAAAAAAAAAGGCCATTGGTATTTTGAAAGGGAATACATTGAATCTGAACTGCTTTGGAGAGTACCGTCGTTTTAACAATATTAATTCTTCCAATCCATGAGCATGATATATCTTTCCATTTGTGTCATCTTCAATTTTTTTCATCAATGCCTTGTAATTTTCCAAGTACAGGTCTTTATTCCTAGGTATTTCATCCTTTTTGATGCAAATACACGTGGGATTGTTTTCTTAACACATTACTGACCAGGGGATTTCTATAGAAACTAATGCCTGTGGCTGGCAATTTGTTATATAAGTGAATATTGAAACACCCACGTTTGAGTAAATATCAACTTTTTTGCGCTTAATGCATTTATTTGATACTTTGAACATGTCTCACTACAGCATTCTAATATAGAGTGTGACAGGCAGAATAGCAGGCATCTCTGTGCAGGGGAACAGAACATCTATTACAAATATACTATGGAGGCTTCCCTGGTGGCGCAGTGGTTGAGAGTCCACCTGCCGATGCAGGGGACGCAGGTTCGTGCCCCGGTCCGGGAAGATCTCACATGCCGCGGAGTGGCTAGGCCTGTGAGCCATGGCCACTGAGCCTGAGCATTCGGAGCCTGTGTTCCGCAACAGGAGAGGCCACAACAGCGAGAGGCCCGCGTACCACAAAAAAAAAAAAAAATATATATATATATATACTATGTTTCACTGTGCTTTCCCCTGGAAGAGCAGACTCTACACTTTCTGGCAGCAATTTTTTTCTTTTAGTCCTGTGGCTATTATTTCCTCTATAATATGTTCTTTTATTTTACCTGATAGTCGACAAGGTGGATCTTTGTGGGGGGCTCTTTTAGAAATGCCACAAGAAGGACCAGGTGCGGGATCACCACTACATTCACCAGAATGGTCAGTTACCTATCCTCTAGCTACTGCTAACAAAAATTGTTTGTAAGTCATTTTATTCTGTTCATTAAGGCTACAATAAATTTTAAATGCATTAAATAAACTGCAATTACTCATAGAAGAACCCACTTTCTTATACCATTTTTGTGTTTTCCAGAGGATACTGAAGTTTGCAAGATATTGATCAGATCAATCAACTCCTTTCATATATTTATTATACTCTAATATACAAGTGGGCTTAGTTATCTGATGGCCAGTCCTCCTGTCTTCCTTTCCTGTAGATGCTATGGAGGCATCATGAATAGTTGTCACCATGCGGACTAGGCCTCTTGTCTTTCCATACAAGAAGAATCACTTCTCCCTTCCATAAGAATGTCATTTCTCCCCTCTGTAGATCTTTAGATTTCTCTTTTAATTAGTTTGGTAGACCATGATTCTCTCTTACAGTACCATAAACTCTGGTTTTATTTTTCAACAATATTTCAGATGTGGACACACTGTTATAACAATTGTCTTGGTAAATATGGTGCCATGAACCAAGATAAGGTTGTAGGACTGATAATATTGTTTCTTGCAGTTTCTTTCCTTCATGCATGTGAATCTCAAGGTTGCATATATATCCAGTTTCACTTTCGCTAACCATCCTGACCAAAATTCCATACTTTGTAAATTTTCCAGGATTATAGGTTTTGAATCTGAGTCGTCCTGTCCACTTTATCATTGCCTTCTCAAGTGATAGCTCTTCTCTGGGTATATAGGTCGATTGAAATTTTGGTAGAAGATAATCCAAAAGAGGTTTAATTTTTGAAATTCTGTCTGCAGGAAGTGGAGTTTCTGAGATATCATTAAAGTGAAGAAATGTCATTATTTGTTCAAACCTTGCCTCATCATAATCTTTGGAAAGACAGGTGTTTCAAGTAAGGGATCAGTCGACCAATATTCTTTCCAGTGTGACTTTATTTGTCCCATCAAAATTATTAATCCAAGAAACTTCTTCATGTCACTATGGGTTACATCAGTCCATTTTAAAGCCTTATACTTTTTATATGATTTTTCATTCTGTTGGTGACACAAGTTTGTTTGAGAAGCAACCAACTCGAAAAAGTCATTACCAAAAATTAATTCTGTTATTTCACTAACATTTGGAGGGTTATTACATTCAACAGTTACACCTGACACACCTGTAAACTCATGCAATTTCTGTGAAACGTTGTCTTCAATCCACTCTTCTGTAGAAGCAAAGGAGCATTCTCCAAAACCGTTTCATTTTCACTTTCCGCATCAGAGTCAATCACTAAGTTTTTTTGTCTTTTTGTTGGTCTAATATTCACATCATCTGAATCAGAACTATCTTCTGAAGAACTATCATCTTCTGAGACACCAGTATATACGTCACTTGGACAATCAGAGAAAGTATCTGCACAAAATTCACCAAAAAATTCTTCAATTTCACAATGTGCCATTTTTGAAAATTTTACGGTAATTAACTTGTATTTATAATATACAAGATTGGGACAAAAACCTAACAGAGCAAAATAAGTTGTATAATGAAATCTTGATCAATTTTAAGTGCTAACAACTTTGCATGGTGATGTTAATTGTATCACTCTCTAAAAACATATCGATATGTCTCTGGTCAATAACATTTGGGTAGCAAAAGATGTATTAATACTTCTCCAGTCAGTAAATTATTAACTTCTCTTTCTGATAGTTTGTTGTTGGTGTAGAAGCACAACAAATTTCTGTACATTAATTTTGTACCTGCACCTTTACTGAGTTAACTTACTAGTTCTAACAGTTTTTTGGTCACATCTTTAGAATTTTTTATACATGGTATCATGTCATCTGCAGTGATAGTTGTACTTTTTCCTTTCTAATGTGAATTCCTTTTACTTCCTCTTCTTGTCTGACTGCTGTGGCTAGGACTTGCAATACTATGTTGAATATAAGTGGCAAGAGTGGGCATCCTTGTCTTGCTCCTGATCTTAAAGGAAACGTTTTCAGCTTTTCACTGTTGCATCTACCGTCATCAGTGATATTGACCTGTAATCACTAGTTTTGGTATCAGAGTAATGCTGGCTTCACAGAATGAGTTCAAAAGTTTTCCTTCCTTCACAATTTTGTGGAATAGTTTGAGAAAGATAGATGTTAAATCTTTAAATATTTGGCAGTATGCATTTGTGAAGTCAACTGGCCCTGGACTTTTATTTGTTAGGCATTTTCTGATTACTGATTCAATTTCATTACTGGTAATTGGTCTGTTCAAATTTTTATTCTTCCTGATTGAGTCTTGGAAGATTAGACATTTCTAGGAATTTAACCAGTTCTTCTAGATTATCCATTTTATTGGTATATCATTGTTTGCAGTAATCTCTTATGATCCATTATATTTCTGTGGTGTCAATTGTAACTTTTTCATTTCTGACTTTATTTACTTGGGCAATCTCCTTTTTGCCTTGATGAGTCTGGCTAAAGGTTTATCAATTTTGTTTATCTTTTCAAAGAACCTGCTCTTAGTTTCCTTGACCTTTTCTATTGTTTACTCTTTATTCACTTATTTCTGTTCTGATCTTTAGGATTTCTTTCCTTCTACTAACTTTGGGCTTTGTTTATTGTTCTTTTGCTAGTTCCTTTAGATGTAAGGTTAGGTTGTTTATTGGAGATTTTTTCTTGTTTCCTGAGGTAGGCTTGTATCATTATAAACTTCCCTCTTAGAACTGCTTTTGCTGTGTCCCATAGATTTTGGATTGTTGTGTTTCCATTTTAATTTGTCTCAAGGCATTTATAAATTTCCTCTTTGATTTCTTCAGTGACCCACTGGTTGTACAGTAGCATACTGTTCAGCCTCCACGATTCTTTGTTGTTGTTGTTGTTGTTGTTTTTGGCTGCACCACATGGCATGTGGGATCTTAGCTCCCAGACCAGGAATCTAATCTACATTTGTATTTTTTGAAGTTTTTTTTTTCTCTTGTAGTTGATTTGTAGTCTCATATCATTGGTTGGAAAAAATGCTTGACATGATCCTTAAATTTATTGAGACTTGTTTTGTGGCCTAACATGTGATATATCCTGGAAAATGCTCCACGTGCACTGAAGAGAATGTGTATACTGCTGCTTTTGGGTCAAACGTTTTATACATATATATTTATCCCATCCTGTCTCATGTGTTGTTTAAGGGTAGTGTTTCTTTATTAACTTTGTCTGGATGCCCTGTCCATTGATGTAAGTGGGGGTGTTAAAGTCCCTTACAATTACTGTGTTACTGTCAATTTCTCCCCTCATTTTGTTAATATTTGCTTTATCTATTCAGATGCTATGTTGGCTACATACATATTTATAATTGTGATACGTTCTTGTTGGACTGATCCCTTTGTCATTATGTAACATCCTTTTTGTCTTTTGTCAGTCTTTGTTTAAAAGTCTATTTAGTCTGGTATGAGTATTGCTACCCCAGCTTTCTTTTCATTTCCATTTGCATGAAATACCTTTGACCATTCCCTCATTTTCAGTGTGTGTCTTTACATCTGAAGTATCCTGTGGGTGGCATATATATGGGTCTTGTTTTTTGTTTGTTTTTATACATTCAGCCACTCTATGTCTTTTGATTTGAGTATTCAGTCCATTTACATTTAAAGTAATTATTGATAAGTATATACTTATTGCCATTTTGTTAATTGTTTGGGGTTATTTTTGTAGTTCTTGCCTTTTTTCTCCTTCTTTTGCTCTCTTCCCTTGTAATCTGATGACTATTTTTAGTATTATGTTTGGATTCCTTCCTTTTTTATGTGTCTATTTATCATAGATATTTGATTTGTGGCTACCATGAGGGTTATATATTACAACCTATACATATACATGATTATTTTAAGTTGATGATCTCTTAAGTTAAGCCTCATTCTAACCATCCTGAATTTTTATTCCTCTCACAACGTTCAATGTTACAACATAATATTTCACATCTTTTAGTTTTATGTACCCCTTAAATACTTACTGTGGATATCGATGATTTTACTACTTTTGTCTTTTAACCTCCCTACTAGCCTTATAAATAGTTGATATACTACCATTACTGTATATTTGCCTTTACCAACAAGAATTTTTTCCTTTCATAATTGTCATATTTCTAGTGTGCTCTTTTCTTTTCACTAATAAAATCCCTTTAAAATTTCTTGTAAAGCCAGGTTAGTGGTGCTTATCTCTTTTAGCTTTTGCTTATCTGTAAAACTTTTATCACTCTTCCAAATCTGAATGACAGCCTTGCCAGGTAGATTATTCTTGATTGTAGTTTATTTCCTTTCACCCCTTGAAATATATCATGCTACACCCTTCTGGTGTGCCAAGTTTCTGCTGAAAAGTCAGCTGATAGCCTTATGGGAGTTTCCTTGTATGTAAATAGTTGCTTTTCCCTTGCTGCTTTTAGGAGTCTCTCTTTACGTCTAACTTTTGCCATTTTAATTACAATGTGTCTTGTTGTAGTCCTCTCTGGGTTGATACTGTTTGGGACTCTGTGCTTCCTGGACCTGAACATCTGCTTCCTTTCCCAGGTTAGGTAAGTTTTCAGATATTACTTATTCAAATAAGTTCTCTGCCCCCTTCTCTCACTCTTCGCCTACAATTTGAATGTTAATATGCTTGATGTTGTCCAAGAGGTC
The DNA here is from genome assembly GCF_964374135.1 of Grampus griseus. Classification (NCBI taxonomy): domain Eukaryota; kingdom Metazoa; phylum Chordata; class Mammalia; order Artiodactyla; family Delphinidae; genus Grampus; species Grampus griseus. Next base: position 47,120,273 of record NC_139012.1, read on the forward strand.
TCTTAAACTATCCTCAGTTTCTTTTTAATTCTTTTTACGCTTTTCTCTTCAGTTTGAGTGGTTTCCACTACTCTGTTTTCCAGTTCCTCTGTATCATCTAATCTACTCTTGATTCCCTCTAGTGTATTTTTTATTTAAGTTATTGTATTCTTCAGCTCTGGTTTTTCTTTACATTTTCTAACTCTTTGTTAACTTTGGAACTTCTCACTGTGTTCATCCATTCTTCTCCTGAGTTTGCTGAGCATCTTTAAAATCATTATCCTGAACTCTTTATCAGGTAGATTGTTTAGCTCCACTTTGCTTAGTTCTTCTTCTGGGGTTTTATCTTGTTCCTTCATTTGGAACATCTTCCTTTGTCACCTCATTTTGCCTAATTCTCTGTTTTTACTTCTATGTCTTAGATAGGTCTGTTACATTTCCCAATCTTGGAGAAGTGGCGTTTTGTAGGAGATGTCCTATGGGACCCCGTCACATACTCCCCTCTGGCCACCAGACCTATATGTTCTAGGGGTTTCCCCCATGTGGCCTGTGTGGGCCCTTCTGTAGTGGTGGGGCTGAATACTGTGGATGCACTGGTAGGTGGCGCTGACCCTGAGCCTGGTTGACTGCCTGGCCTTGCCTCTTGCAGATGCTGCCCACCCAGTGGTGGGCAGGGTGAGGTCCTAACACAGCTGGTAGTAGGGCTGAGGAAATCTTGTGGCTGGTACCAGACTGCTGGTTGGCCAAAACAGGTCCTGGTATGGCTGGCTGTGGGGCTCGGGGGGCCTGGGGCTGGTGCTGTCCTGCTGTTGGGCAGGGTTGGGTGCTTGGGAAGCTGGTGCAGGGTCAGGGCTGGTGCTGGCCCACTGGTGGATGGTGCTGGGTTCCCACATAGTTGGCTATTCAGCCTGGAGAAGGGGGGTGGGGGCTGGATTAAGTCTCAACCTTTATAAGCACAAAGTCATCACCATTTTCCAATGAAAACATTTTTCTCACTTTCAAGTTGTACATATGAACAAAGATGATATTTAATCAAATAATACAGGTAACTAAATATGTGTATTTCTATCAAACAATTATGGTAGTAACAATCCTAAAATGAATAAAGTCACACTGGCAAGAGGTCAGGTTGTTTGAAGAAGTATTATTCTAAAGGCATGCCTATATAAAAACTGTATGTTGACAAAACTGTATTTTGTGAATCCACTTTTTTAGCTTGTATAATTTAGAAAAATATGAAACCCATATTTTTGCAGTACATTTATCGTGCAGGTAATTTTAAAGACAAACCTTGTTATTCTATCTGTTAAAAAATCTGGTATTTCATTGAAAATGGATATAGATGCAAACATATTTCTAGTGTGTGTAATGGTACTCATATGTCAATTAGGGCACAAGAATTTGGCCTTTTACATGGCCAAAAACTTTAACAAAGGAATTTTTTTTCTTTTTTGTCTCCTTTAATTCAGTCAGTCTCATGAATTCTTTTCTCCTTCCTTCAATAAAATTTTTATTTGGGACTTACTTGGCACCAAAAGCAATTCAAGTTAAGCTCAGACCCACTTTCAAGAAGTCTATGATCCAGTGAACTGGTAGACATGAAAACAAGACACTATAATAAAAAGAAGCAAAAATGTTCTAAGGTACCCTATATGAATAAGATGAACTGGGCAGCAAAGTCTGTGTGGAACGATCAGGGTAGGCTCTAAGGAGGAAGTGGTATAATGGGCTGAGATTAGAAAGAACACAACCCTGCAACTAGGACACCAAAAATGTAATGCTCAGTTTTCCTTCTCATTAGTAACAAAACTATCAGTCATTCCTGAGAATGATAAACCTTGCACGATAAAAGCTCAGGGCTGTGAGATAAGTATACAAATTGTAGTAGTCAAAAGTATATTCTATGTCCAAACTGCAACATCAGTAATATATTCTATAACTGCAACGTTAAAATGGACATAGCATCATAAAGTCTGCAATAAGTAAGAAAGGTATCAGTTGTGAATTTTATGCCTTCCTCAACTGAACACCCTCTGCCCTAATAAAGGAAGATCTCACTCAATGAGGCATATTAAAACAATTCTAAGGCAGTTGATTATTATTCTACAAACTCCAGTAGATCACCATATGCTAAAACAACCAGCCTCAGGACTAAATAAGTTTGCTACAAATCTTATTGCCCTTTCAGAAAATCACAAGATAGGATAACATAACATATTAAATTCCTTGAGGAACCTGAAATAAACAACCTGTTTTCTTTCTATTTTTTTTTTAATGCAGAGTTAATTAGATAAGGGAACCTACTTTCCCATTTAACATCCTCAGAACATATCTTGTATTAGCATTTTAGTATTTGAGGATTTAACTATTTGTAAGTAACCCAAGACACAACATAGTAATGTGTAATTTTGCTAAAACACAAATGTGAAGCACATCTGCTGAATGGCTGCTTTGTGGGAGTGAGTCACAGAAGACTTAGCCAACCACCAGATATCCACATCTCAGTGCCGCTTTTCAGTATTCTATATGGTAGTCACAGAGAAATCAGGCCATATCCTTCACTAATATCAATATCTACTGTAATTCCGATAAAATATAAAAACTGTATTATAAGCACAATGGCTATTTCCCTACATTTCAAAATGAAAGTATGAAGTAACACAATGTATAAATTATGCCACATATATAACTCAACTCAGGATGCCTTACAGTAACAAAAACAACAGCTAACACTGCTTGCTAGACACTGGTCTAAGTGCTTTATGTATATTAACTTAGTTAATCCTCGTGACAACTTTATGAGGTAGGTAATATTATTACACATTTTACAGATGAGTAACCTCAGGCACAAAGAGCTTAATTAAGTTGCCCATGGACACACACCTTACAAATGACAGAGCTGGCATGCTAACCCCAGGAGTCTGGCTCCAGTCTATACTCTTGGTAATGACATTTGAACCCAGAGTTTTAAAAAATGCTTAGAGTCTGAAACCCGGATTCTGCACTAACTCAGTGGGACATAAGGAATTCACACTGCTGTGCTTTAGGTTAGTCATATATAAAGTAAGAGAGCTGGGTGGATTCAAGATGGCGGAGGAGTAGGTGGACATGGAGTTCATCTCTCTCCACCGATGCATCAGGAATACATCTATAGATGCAACAATTCTCACAGAATGCCGGTTGAAAACTATCAGAAGACCTTGGACACCAGAAAGGACTATAAAGATCCCTGCATAACTGGGTAGGATGGAAAAAAAGGAAGAAGGAGGAGGAGAGGAAGCAGGATGGGACCTGCACCCCGGGGTGGGGGAGCTGAAGGAGAAGAGAGATTCCCGAATTTGGGGAAAACCCCTCTCTGATGGGGAAACAGATTGGGACAGAAGGGAAGCATTTGAGGCTGTTGGAAGAAAAAGTGGCCGATCTGCGGCAGACAGGAAAGAGTGAAAACTACACAGATGGTCCATACTGCGGCCCTATGTGCCCCGGATTGGGATGTGTGTTCACAGGTGTGCAAGGGGGCTGGGAGCTGGTGCGTGGGGAATGAAGGACAGGCCCAGAACAGGAACTGCTGTTGGCTGTGGGGAGATGGAGTGAGGGGACAGGAGGGAGGAAATCTGCAGCAGGGAATGTCTATGGAGGAAGACTGGACTGCCAGAGAAGCAGGGTGCTATTGCTGAATCACAGGCAGGGAGAAGAGTCACTATTGTAGCCTCTCTCTCCCCACACGCTGGCGCCTGCTGATGACAATTAAAAAAGCCCCCTCAGAGCTGGCCCTCACATGCCTACTTCCAGGTGCCAGAAAAACCCCGGCGAGGGCTGGCCCTCACATGCCTTATGCCGGGCACCAGAAAAGGCCCTCACTAGGGCCATGTCTCTTGCGCACATGGCTGCCGGCTTCCCTGTGCATTTGGCACCACTAGTGCTCCCGTGATCCAAGCAGTCATACCACCTCTGCGCCTGGCCCTCACAGAGGCAGACCCAAGAGTTCCAAGGCTGCCTCAGGACCAGACTCCTATGGGTGGACCACCCAAAGGTGGGTATAAAACCAAAGTTGAACCCCAGGGATAGGGTGACTAAGGAAGAAGATCGAAAATCTTTCCATCAGCTGTACAAGCTGCAGATAAAATCCCCATGATCAGCTAGGAAGACCCTACATCTATGGAATATCTGAATAGACAATGAGTGTTCCCACAAATGAAAACTGTCTATCTCTGGCAGCTGTGGCTTTTGGGGGCAAGCACATGCAGGAACTGGGCCAGATCAGAGTCAGAGTGGTCCCCACAGGGCACACAGCAGGTCCAGAGACCAGCCCAGAGGCAGAGGAGGGCCTCTTGGGGAGGCGGAGGTGGGCTATGGCTCACAGTGTGTACAAGGACACTCACAGCAGACACCCAGGGAAACATAATTATTACTATTAATTTTATTATGTTTTGATTCAAGCTTTTTTTTTTCTTGGTTTCTTTTTCTTTCTTTTTTTGTTTCTTGTTTTTTGTTTGTTTGCTGTTTTGGATTTTTTTAGTCTTTTGGGATCTCCGTGTTTTATAACATATTTTTATTTTTTACTTTTATTTTTTTATGCATTTCTATTTTCACTTTGCTTTTCTGTTGTTCTGTGTTCTTTTCCCGTATTTATTTTCCTTTCTTCAATATATTTTTCTTTCTTTGTTTTTCATATTTCCATTTCTACTTTGCTTTTCTGACGTCCTGTGCTTTTCCTTTTCATTTTATTTTAGTACTATTATTTTCCTAACTATTTTTATCCATTTCTTCTGTTTCCTTGCTTTATTCTTCACTTGGTACACTGCTTTGGTTTTGTTTTAAGATTATGTGTTTTTGTTAGTTTTAATCCTAATTGTATGATTTCATTTTTGAGTTCTTCTATTTGTCTGGTTGTTTTCTTGCTTTTTGTTTTATTTGGCTCTATTTTTGTTTCTTTTATGTGTGTGCGTGTTTCCTCGTTTCGTTGTTTGTTTGTTTGATTTTGTTTTTACCATTTCCCCGGGGCTCTGTTTGTCTTTTTTTTTTTCTTTAATATACCCTCTATTTTACTTTTTTAAAAAATATTTCTCTTTCTACGTTGCTTTTCTGTTGTTCTGTCTTTTTTCCCTTGCTCTTTTTTTTTTTATATATACATCATTTTTGCTGGTTTGTTTTGTTTCTTTGCTTCATTCTTCAGTTGGAATTCTGCTTTGGTTTTTTGGTTTTGGGTTTTTGTCAGCTTTCTCCTTACTTGTTTGATTTCATTCTTGGGTTCTTTTGTTTGCCTGCTGGATCTCTTGCTATTTACTTTACTCGGTTCTATTTTTGTTTCTTTTCTGTGTGTGCCTGTTTCCTTCTTTCTATTTGTTTAATTTTACTTTTTAACCATTGGTCTGGGGTTTTCTTAGTCTTTTTCTCTTTTTTTTAATGCCCTTTATTGCCATGAAGAGTGATTTGTGGGGTTCAGAAGTAGGGCCTGAGGCTCTGGAGTGGGAGCACTGAGTCCAGGACACTGCACCACTAGAGAATTCCCAGCCCCAGGGGAAATTAATTGCCAAGAGCTCTCACGGAGGCCTCTATCTGAATGCAAGACACAGCTCCACCCAACTACCAGCAGCTCCCAGTTCTGGACGCCTCACACCAAACAACAAACAAAAACACAAACCCACACATCAGTACACAGAGTACCTAAAGTCATACTAAGCTCACAGACACCCCAGAACACACCACCTAACATGGTCCTGCTCATCAGAGGGAAAAGACTCAGCTCCACCCACCAGAATGCAGGCACCAGTACCTCCATTAGGAAGCCTACATGAGACACTGGACCAACCCCACCACCAGGGGCAAAAAGAGAAGCAAGAGGAACTACGACCCTGCAGCCTAGGGAAATGAGACCTCAAATACTGTAAATTAGAAAAAAATGAGAAGACAAATATCTTACAGACAAAGGAGCGAGATAAAAAACCACAAAACCAAATAAATGAAGAGGAAATAGGGCCATGACCTGAAAGAGAATTCAGAGTAATGACAGTAAAGATGATCCAAAATCTTGGAAATAGAATAAAGAAAATATAAGACACTTTTAACAAGGACCTAGAGAACTAAGAGCAAACAAACAGTAATGCACAACACAATTGAAATTAAAAATACTCTAGAAGAAATCAATAGCAGAATAACTGAGGCAAAGAACAGATAAGTGAGATGGAAAATAGAATGGTGGAAATAACTGCCACAGAGGAAAAAAAGAAAAAAGAATGAAAAGACTTGAGGACAGTCTCAGAGAAGTCTGGGACAACATTAAGGGCACCAACATTCGAACTATAGGCATCCCAGAAGAAGAAGAAGAAAAGAGTATAAGAAAATATTTGAAGAGATTATAGTTGAAAACTTCCCAAGCATGGTAAAGGAAATAATCAATTAAGTCCAGGAAGCTCAGAGAGTCCCATACAGGAATAAACACAAGGAGAAACATGCCAAGACACATATGAATCAAACTAACAAAAATTAACACAGAAAACATATTAAAATCAACAAGGGAAAAGCAGCAAATAACATACAAGGGAAGCCCATAAGGTTAACAGCTGATCTTTCAGCAGAAACTCTACAGGCCAGAAGAGAGGGGCAAGATATATTTAAATTGATGAAAAGGAAAAACCTACAACCAAGATTATGTTACCCAGCAAGGATCTCATTCAGATTCAATGGAGAAATCAAAAGCTTTACAAACAAAAGTTAAGAGAATTCAGCACCACCAAACCAGCTTTACAACAAATGCTAAAGGAACTTCTCTAGGCAGGAAACACAAAGCAAGGAAAGATATACAAAAACAAATCCAAAACAACTAAGAAAATGATAATAGAAACATGCACATCAATAATTACCTTGAATGTAAATGGATTAAAGGCCCCAAACAAAAGAAACAGACTAGCTGAATAGATACAAAAACAAGACCCAAATATGGTGTCTACAAGAGACCCACTTCACACCTAGGAACACACAGAGACTGAAAGTGAGGGGATGGAAAAAGATATTCCATGCAAATGGAAATCAAAAGAAAGCTGTAGTAGCAATACACATATGAGACAAAACAGACTTTAAAATAAAGACTATTACAAGAGAAAAGGAAGGACACTATATGATGATCAACGGATAAATCCATGAAAAAGATGTAACAATTGTAAATATCTATGTACCCAACATAGGAGAACCTAAAAACATAAGGTAAATGCAAACAACCATAAAAGGGGAAATCCACAGTAACACAATAATAGTAGGGGACTTTACCACCCCACTTACACTAAAGGGCACATCATACAAACAGAAAATAAGTAAGGAAACAAAAGCTTTAAATGACACATTAGAACAGATAGACTTAATTAATATTTATAGCACATTCCATCCAAAAACAACAGAATACACTTTCTTCTCAAGTGCACACGGAACATTCTCCAGGATAGACTACATCTTGAGTCATAAATCATGCCTTGGTAAATTTAAGAAAATTGAAATCGTATCAAGTATCTTTTCCAACCACAATGTTATGAGACTAAATATCAATCACAGAGAAAAAATTGTAAAATATACAAACACATGGAGGCTAAACAATACCTAGTAAACAACCAAGAGATCACCGAAAAAATCAGAGGGAATCAAAAACTACCTAGTAACAAATGAAAATGAAAACACAACGACCCAAAACCTATGGGATGAAGCAAAAGCAGTTCTAAGAAGGAAGTTTATAGCAATACAATCCTACATCAAGAAAGAAGAAGAATCTCAAATAAACAACCTAAACCAATAAGAGAAAGAACAAACAAACAAAAACACCCCAAAGTTAGCAGAAGGAAAGAAATCATAAAGATAAGATCAGAAATAAATGAAAAAGAAATGAAGAAAATGATAGCAAAGAGCAATAAAACTAAAAGCTGGTTCTTTGAGAAGATAAACAAAATTGACAAACCATTAGCCAGACTCATCAAGAAAAAAAGGAAGAAGACTCAAATCAACAGAACTAGAAATGAAAAAGAAGTAACAACTGACACCGCAGAAATACACAGGATCATGAGAGACTACTACAAGCAACTATGTGCCAATAAAATGGACAAACTGGAAGAAATGGACAAATTCTTAGAAAAGTACAATCGTCCAAGACTGCAACAGGAAGAAACAGAAAACATGAACAGACCAATCACAAGGACTGAAACTGAAACTGTGATTGAAAATCTTCCGACAAAAGCCCAGGGGCAGATGGCTTCACAGGCGAATTCTATCAAACATTTAGAGAAGAGCTAACACCTATCCTTCTCAAACTCTTCAAACATACAGCAGAGGGAGAAACATTCCCAAACTCATTCAATGAGTCCACCATTGCCCTGATACCAAAACCAGAGAAGCATGTCACTCGAAGAGAAAATTACAGGCTACTATCACTGATGAACATGCATGCAAATATTTTCAATGAAATACTAGCAAACAGAATACTAGAGCATATTAATAGGATCATACACCATATTCAACTGGTTTTATCACAGGAATGCAAGGATTCTTCAATATACGCAAATCAATCAATGTGATACACCATATTAACAAACGGAAGAATGAAAACAATATGATAATCTCAATAGATGCAGAAAAACTTTTGACAAAATTCAATACCCATTTATGATAAAAACCCTCCAGAAAGTGGGCATAGAGGGAACCTACCTCAACATAATAAAAGCCATATATGACAAACCCACAGCCAAAATCATTCTCAGTGGTGAAAAACTGAAAGCATTTCCTCTAAGATCAGGAATAAGAGAAAGGTGCCCACTCTCACCACTATTATTCAACATAACTTCGGAAGTTTTAGCCACAACAATCAGAGAATGAAAAGAAATAAAAGGAATACAAAATGGATAAGAAGAAGTAAAACTGTCACTGTTGGCAGATGACATGATACAATACATAGAGAATCCTAAAGATGACACCAGAAAACTACTAGAGCTAATCAATGAATTTGGTAAAGTAGCAGGATACAAAATTAATGCACAGAAATCTCTTGCATTCCTAAACACTAACAATGGAAGATCAGAAAGATAAATCAAGGAAACACTCATTTATCATCGCAACAAAAAGAATAAAATACCGACGAATAAACATAAGGAGGCAAAAGGCCTGTATGCAGAAAACTATCACACTGATGAAAGAAATTAAAGACGATACAAAAAGATGGAAAGATATACCATGTTCTTGGATTGGAAAAGTCAACATTGTAAAATGACTATACTACCCAAAGCAATCTACAGATTCAGTGTAATCCCTATTAAACTACCAATGGCAATTTTCACAGAACTAAAACAAAAAATTTCACAATTTGTATGGAAAAACAAAAGACCCCAAAGAGCCAAAGCAATCTTGAGAAAGAAAAACAGAGCTAGAGGAATTAGGCTCCCTGACTTTAGACTACACTACAAAGCTATAGTAATCAAGACAGTATGGTACTGGCACAAAAGCAGAAATATCGATCAATGGAACAGGACAGAAAGCCCGGAGATAAACCCATGGACATAAGATCACCTTATCTTTGACAAAGGATGCAAGAATATACAATGGAGAAAAGACAGCCTCTTCAATAAGTGGAGGTGGGAAAGATGGACAGCTACATGTAAAAGAATGAAATTAGAACACTTCTTAACACCATACACAAAAATAAACACAAAATGGGTTAAAGAATTAAATGTAAGGCCAGTCATTATAAAACTCTTAGATGAAAACAAGCAAAACACTCTGACTTAAATCACAGCAAGATCTTTTTTGACCCACTTCCTAGAGTAATGGAAATAAAAACAAAAATAAACAAATGGGACCTAATGAAACTTCAAAGCTTTTGCACAGCAAAGGAAACCATAAACAAGACAACCCTCAGAATGGGAGAAAATATTTGCAAACAAATCAACAGACAAAGGATTAATCTCCAAAATACATAAGCAGCTCAATACTAAAAAAACAACCCTATCCAAAAATGGGTGGAAGACTTAAATAGACATTTCTCCAAAGACGATATACAGATTGCCAAAAAACACATGATATAATTAATGCTCAATATCACTAATCATTAGATAAATGCAAATCAAAAGCACAATGAGGTATCACCTCACACTGGTCAGAATGGTCATCATCAGAAAATCTACAAACTACAAATGCTAGAGAGGATGTGGAGAAAAGGGAATCCTCCTGCACTGTTGGTGAGAATGTAAATTTATATATATATATATATATATATATATATATACACACATATATAATTGATACTTTGGAGAACAGTATGGAGGTTCCTTAAAAAACTAAAAATAGAACTACCATATGACCCACGAATCCCACTACTGGGCATATACCCTGAGAAAACCATAATTCAAAATGATACATATATCACAATGTTCATTGCAGCACTATTTACAATTGTCAGGACATGGAAGCAACCTAAGTGTCCATCGACAGATGAATGGATAAAGAAGACGTGGCACATATATACAATGGAATAGTACTAAGCCATAAAAAGAAATGAAATTGAGTTATTTGTAGTGAGGTGGATGGACCTAAAATCTGTCATACAGAGTGACGTAAGTCAGAAAGAGAAAAACAAATGCCATATGCTAACACACACATATGGAATCTAAAAAAACGGTACTGATGAACCTAGTGGCAGGGCAGGAATAAAGATGCAGACATAGAGAACAGACTTGAGAATACAGGGGGCGGGGAGAGGAAGCTGGGACAAAGTGAGAGAGTAACACTGACATATATACACTACCAAATCTAAAACTGATGGCTAGTGGGAAGCTGCTGCATACCACAGGGAGATCAGCTGATGCTTTTTGAGGACCTAGAGGGGTGGGATAGGGAGGATGGGAGGGAGGCTGAAGAGGGAGGAGATATGGGGATATATGTATACATATAGCTGATTCACTTTGTTGTACAACAGAAACTAACACAACATTGTAAAGCAATTATACTCCAATAAAGATATTTAAAAAAATAAAATAAAATAAGAAAGCTAGAAGACATGATCTTTTATGTCCCATCTGGTCTGATTAAAGCTTTCAGAAGTCACAATATACCTTATGCAGCTTCCAACAACTATAGGTTCACCTTCTAGCCTTGCTGGTCCTTTTCCTTCTTTTTCTTCAATCATTTCCTTGAAAGCACTTCATCATGCCACTCTAAAACTTGAATTTTACGATTCAGGATAATATTGAGAAAAATCTTTCTTTTGAGAAATAATCCTTTCCTCACTGAGGTTTCTTTCTTTTTTTTAAACTACCAAGTGAATCAACTAGGAATGTTTTTGGCTGCATACAACAGAAAACCAGCCTGGAGGGAAGCAATACTGGAGATCGACACCAATTGGAAAGGCTACTGCATCAGTCCAAATCAAACATGATGGTGGACTAGATTAGAGCAGTGATGGGGGTGGGGGGTGATGTAGATTAACAGAGGCAAGAGACATTTAGACAAAAAAAATTATAGCATTTGGTGACTCAGGGGGAATGAGGGAGAGCGAGAATGGATAGTGAGAATCATTGGTGAGGAGCAGCTTTGGGAGAAGGATGATGATTTCAGTTTGGGGCAGGTTTGATTTGATATGTCTGCAAGTCAGACAAATGGAAATGTCCTGCAGATGGCTGATGTTCAGGAGACTATTCTCAGCTAGAGAGAAACAGTGGAGAATTGTCAGCACGAAAACGGCAAATATGGCTTAATAAGATACTACGTAGCCCAGAGCAAGCATGTAAGTGAGAAGAGAGAAGCCTCTAGAACAGAAACTTCTAGCATGTAGTAGGTCCTCAATACATATTCATTGAATGAATAAAAGAAGACCAACAAAGGGAAAAAAAGCCAGCAAAGTCATCTACAAGGCATACAGGAAGACAACTACATACACTTTGGCTCCAGTCATCCATTCCAGCCTCATTCCCAGACATGTCACCACCGGTTCCTGACCAACAAGTTACCTTAGACTACACTAAGTTACCAACTACTCCAAAACCATGTCATTCACCTTTACACTTTCTTTTATTTTCCCCCTTCCCTCACCCCATCTCCAACAAATCCTTAGTCGTTCCTCAAGATGTAGTTTAAAAGTCTCCTCCTCTGTTGCCTTTCTTTGATCAGGATTGGGCTTCAACTGAACATTTTTCTCAATCACTGCTATTTCACAATTTGTCACCGTATTTTGTTACTTGTATAAAAGACCAGTCCTCTGCACTTCAGAGTTCCTTAAGGTAAGATATCCTTAGTACCACACTTGCCTCACAAGAAGTAGTTAATAAATATCTGATAAACTGAACACATTTTGTGAAAGGGCATACATAAAGAAATAATTTTTTTAAAGGAATTAGTTGATTTCCTTGAGCCCCCCTCTGTTTATTATCTGTAAAATGAAAATAGTACTACCTTCTTCAACAAGGTTGAAGAATAAATGTCATAGCATGTGAAAAGTGCTTACTTCAGTGCCTGTCTCACAGAAGAATTTAATAAATGAGCTTGAAAACTTAATAAATAAAAGCAAGCCTGAGAAAGTCTGGCATCAAATTATAAAGTCCCTAAGAGCCCTTCATTCAGTTTGCCTCTTTTCCCAGATGAATTCCAAAATGTTAAGGCCTGCCCTGATACAGAACCCTGTAAGGTATTCCATTATTAATTTCCTTATTCAGAGCGGAATCCAGACATCCTTGACACTTTGTTGTGTTTCATGCATTTGACAGTCACACTGCCTTATGATATTTCAGCTTGGGGCTTTACCCATCACTGGGGTGAAACTTCTTGAAATTTTTAAAACGTCTATTATTTAGTAGACTGGAATATGGATTCAGGGTAGGATTATATGTGAAACAAAAGAGAAGTAGGGAGAGGAGAGGAATAAGAGGGGAAAAAAGGTAAAGAAGGAAAATGGTCAACATTCTCTCACCCTCCATTACTCAAGGGCAGACTCGCAAACTCTGGCAACCAAGCGTTTGTCAATAAAAAACAAAAACAAAAACAACAAAAAAGAAAGGAATACACACAGTTTTTCTTTAAAGAAACTGAATGTTCTCTCTGGGAAGCAACAAGATAGCAAATATGAGTACCACAGAACAAATAAGCCCACCCCAATTCTAGCTTTTACGGGTCCTAAAGTGAGTTATTAAGTGATCCACTTCACTCCAGAGCAAAGCCTTTCAGGCTAAAAGCCACTCCCAGTGATAAAGACTGTTTCTCCTCATTCATTCTCAAATGTGAACTAATAACCAAATACCATGGATAATTGGGGAACATCTGTAACATGAAACAGAGATCAAGAATAAAAAATACAAAAAAAAGAAAAAATGGCACTAGAGGAAGCAGAAGTAATTCAGAAAGGGAGAGGATCTCTGATTACCTACCTCAGAGAAAGTCAAGAATGATATCAAATAAAAACAGAGTGTCATGAAAATTATTAAGCATCTATAAAAGAAACATGAATAAAAGAATAGGGTGTTATGAAAAACATTAAAGAACAAAGAGGATTCCTAGAAATTAAAAATACTTACCGAAATCAAAAACCCAAGAATAAGTTTGGAAAACATCAAAGAAATCTCTCAGGGAGTAAAAGAAAAATGAGAAGCAGATGAGAGAAAATGGAAGAGAACCATTAAATTGTCCACTTTAAAATGGTTAATGTTATGTATATTTTACCTCAAAAAGTTATTTTTTAAAGGGAGGAATAATTGGCAATATAACTTAAAAATCAAAGGTTAACTCTTCTAAGGATTTCAAAAGAATGGATCCTGATGCCTCACATAATCATTTTGAAAAGTTGATAATCTGAAAGGAAAAATAAGATAAAACTATTGCTCCAGGGTGCAGAGCACTTAAAGGAAGAAAAAAAAATATGAAAAGAACTTGTTTTAAAACCATGATTTTAAAACGAAGAAACTATGAAAAGTAATTTCATTGTATCTAGATAAATATAAAGTTTATTTTCTACAACCCTGCAACTCCAACCCTAGATAAGCACTCTTGATAAAAATCTCAAACATACGTACAAGGAGATGCATATAAGGACATTCTACAACAGTGTTTGTAATATGAAAAATGGAAATTAGAAACAACCTAAACTGTCAATCTGTAAGGGAGTAAATTAATAAAATGTGAAATGGGGTATATTCATACAGTTGACTACTACTTAGCAGTTAAAAATAAACTATATTACTTTACCTAAGAAGTACATATACTGGGAGGACCTTCAAGATGGCGGAGGAGTAAGATGTGGAGATCACCCTCCTCCCCACAAATACATCAGAAATACATCTACATATGGAAGAGCTCCTACAGCACACCTACTGAACCCTGGCAGAAGGCCTCAGACTTCCCCAAAGGCAAGAAAATCCCCATGTACCTGGGTAGGGCAAAAGAAAAAAGAAAAAACAGAGACAAAAGAATGGGGATGGGACCTGCACCACTGGAAGGGAGCTATGAAGGAGGAAAGGTTTCCATACACTACGAAGCCCCTTCACTGGTGGAAATGGGGTGGGAAGTGCAGGAAGCTTTGGAGCCATGGAGGAGAGCATAGAAACAAGGGTGCAGAGGGCAAAGCGGAGAGATTCTCACACAGAGGATCGGTGCCGACCAGCACTCACCAGCCTGAGAGGCTTGTTTGCTCACCCGCTGCAGCGGGCGGGGGCTGGGATCTGAGGCTCGGGCTTCAGAGGTCAGAACCCAGGGAAAGGACTGGGGTTGGCTGCGTGAACACAGCCTGAAGGGGGTTAGTGGGCCACAGCTAACGAGGAGAGAGTCGGGGAAAAAGTCTGGAATTGCGTAAGAGTCAAGAGACCATTGTTTCAGGGTGCGTGAGGAGAGGAGATTCAGAACACCGCCTAAATGAGCTTCAGAGACAGGCACGAGCTGCGGCTATCAGCGCAAACATCAGAGACAAGCATGAAACGCTAAGGTTGCTGTGGCAGGCACCAAGAATCCTGTGTGCAAGCACAGGTCACTATCCACACCTCTCCTCCCAGGAGACTGTGCAGCCCACCACTGCCAGGGTCCCGTGATCCAGGGAAAACTTCACCTGGTGAACAAATGGCATGCCTCAGACTACTGGAACATCACACTGGCCTCTGAGCCAGAGGCTCGCCCCCCATTCTGTACCCCTCCCTCTCCCCAGCCTGAGTGAGCCAGAGCACCCTCATCACCTGCTCCTTTAACCCCCTCCTTTCTGGGCAAACAAGAAATGCCAGAGAGCGACCTACATGCAGAGGCGGGGCCAAATACAAAGCCGAACACCAGGAGCTGCACAAAGAAGAGAAAGGGAAATTTCTCTGTGCAGCCTAGGAGCAGCGGATTCAATCTCCAAAATCAACTTATGCACCCTGCATCTGTGGAATACCTGAAAAGGCAACAAATCATCCCAAAATTAAGGCGGTGGACTCTGGAAGCAACTGTAGACAGGGTTTGCTGTATGTGCCTAACTAGTTTTTGATTTTTATGTTTATCTTAGCATAGTTTTTAGCATTTGTTATCATTGGTGGATTTGTTTATTGGTTTGGTGGCTCTGTTTTAATTACATTTTTATTTTAATACCATTTTTTTATTTTAATAACTTTATTTCATTTTATTTTACTTTTTTCTTTCTTTTTATTCTCCCTTTTCATTTGAGCCATGTGGCTGACAGGGCCTTGGTGCTCCGGCTGGCTGTCAGGCCACAGCCTCTGAGGTGGGAGAGACGAGCTCAGGACATTGGACCACCAGAGACCTCCTGGCCCTACGAAATATCGGTGAGAGCTCTCCCAGAGATCTCCATCTCAACGCTAAGACCCAGCTCCACTCGATGACCAGCAAGCTCCAGTGCTGGACACCCCATGCCAAAAGCTAACAACATAGAACCACAACCCGGCCCATTGGCAGAGAGGCTGCCTAAAATCATAATAAGTTCACAGACACCCCAAAACACACTACTGGACACGGTCCTGCCCACCAGAAAGACAAGATCCAGCTTCATCTCCCAGAACACAAGCACCAGTCCCTTCCACCAGGAACCCTACACAACCCATAGAACCAACTTTACCCACTGGGGGTAGACACCAAAAACAACAGCAACTACAAACCTGCAGGCTACAAAAAGGAGACCCCAAACACAGTAAGTTAAACAAAATGAGAAGACATAGAAATACGCAGCAGATGAAGGAGCAAAGTAAAAACCCACCAGACCAAACAAATGAAGAAGAAATAGGGCTTCTACTTGAAAACAAATTCAGAGTAATGACAGTAAAGATGATCCAAAATCTTAGAAACAGAATGGAGAAAATGCAAGAAATGTTTAACAAGGACCTAGAAGAACTACAGAGCAAACAAACAATGATGAACAGCAAAATAAATGAAATTGAAAATTCTCTAGAAGGAATCAATAGCAGAATAACTGAGGAAGAAGAACGGAGAAGTAACCTGGAAGATAAAATAATGGAAATAACCATTGCAGAGCAGAAAAAAGAAAAAAGAATGAGAAGAATTGAGGACAGTCTCAGAGACCTCTGGGACAACATTAAACACACCAACATTCGAATTATAGGGGTCCCAGAAGAAGAGAAAAAGAAAGGGACTGAGAAATTATTTGAAGAGATTATACTTGAAAACTTCCCTAATATGGGAAAAGAAATAGTCAATCAAGTGCAGGAGCATAGATAGTCCCACACAGGATAAATCCAAGGAGAAACACGTCAAGACACATATTAATCAAACTATCAAAAATTAAATACAAAGAAAAAATATTGAAAGCAGCAAGGGAAAAGCAACAAATAACATACAAGGGAATCCTCATAAGGTTAACAGCTGATCTTTCAGCAGAAACTCTGAAAGCCAGAAGAGAGTGGCAGGACATATTTAAAGTGATGAAAGGGGAAAACTTACAAACAAGTTACTCTACCCAGCAAGGATCTCATTCAGATTCGACAAAGGAAATA
This sequence comes from Grampus griseus, assembly GCF_964374135.1. Taxonomy (NCBI): domain Eukaryota; kingdom Metazoa; phylum Chordata; class Mammalia; order Artiodactyla; family Delphinidae; genus Grampus; species Grampus griseus. The sequence goes on from NC_139012.1 coordinate 47,137,192, forward strand.
AAACCTTTACAGACAAGGAAAAGCTAAGAGAATTCAGCACCACCAAACCACCTTTACAACAAATGCTAAAAGAACTTCTGTAGGCAGGAAACATAAGAGAAGGGTAACACCTACAAAAACAAACCCAAAACAATTGAGAAAATGGGAATAGGAACATACATAATTACATTAATTACCTTAAATGTAAATGGATTAAATGCTCCAACCAAAAGACATAGGCTGAATGGATATGAAAACAAGACCTGTATATATGCTGTCTACAAGAGACCCATTTCAGACCTAGGGACACATACAGACTGAAACTGAGGGAATGGAAAAAGATATTGCATGCAAATGGAAATCAAAAGAAAGCTGGAGTAGCAATTCTCTCATCACACAAAATAGACTTTAAAATACAGACTGTCACAAGAGACAAAGAAGGACACTACATAATGATCAAGGGATAAATCCAAGAAGAAGATGTAACAATTATAAATATATATGCACTCAACATAGGAGCACCTCAATACATAAGGCAAGTGCTAACAGCTATAAAAGGGGAAATCAACAGTACCACAATAATAGTAGGCGACTTTAACACTCCACTTTCACCAATGGACAGATCATCCAAAATTAAAATAAATAAGGAAACACAAGCTTTAAATAACACATTAAACAAGATGGACTTAATTGATATTTATGGGACATTCCATCCAAAAACAACAGAATACACTTTCTTCTTAAGTGCTCATGTAACATTCTCCAGGATAGATCATATCTTGGGTCACAAATCAAGCCTTGGTAAATTTCAGGAAATTGATATCGTATCAAGTATCTTTTCCAACCACAACACTATGAGACTAAATATCAATTACAGGAAAAAAAAAACTGTAAAAATTACAAACTCATGGAGGCTAAAGAATACATTACTAAATAACCAAGAGATCACTGAAAAAATCAAAGAGGAAACCAAAAAGTACCTAGAAACAAATGACAATGAAAGCACGATGACCCAAAAGCTATGGGATGAAGCAAAAGCAGTCCTAAAGAGGGAAGTTTATAGCAATACAATCCTACCTCAAGAAACAAGAAAAATCTCAAATAAACAACCTAACCTTACACCTAAAGCAATTAGAGAAAGAAGAAAAAAACCCCAAAGTTAGCAGAAGGAAAGAAATCATAAAGGTCAGATCAGAAATAAATGAAAAACAAATGAAGGAAACGACAGCAAAGATCAATAAAACTAAAAGCTGGTTCTTTGAGAAGAAAAACAAAATTGATAAACCATGAGCCAGACTCATCAAAAAAAAAGGGAAGAGACTCAAATCAACAGAAATAGAAATGAAAAAGGAGAAGTAACAACTGACACTGCGGAAATACAAAGGATCATGAGCGATTACTACAAGCAGCTATATGCCAATAAAATGGACAACCTGGAAAAAATGGACAAATTCTTAGGAAAGCACAAACTTCTGAGACTGAACCAGGAAAAAGCAGAAAATATACACATACCAATCACAAGCACTGAAATTAAAACTGTGATTAAAAATCTTCCAACAAACCAAAGCCCAACCAGATGGCTTCACAGGTGAATTCTATCAAACATTTAGAGAAGAGCTAACACCTATCCTGCTCAAACTCTTCCAAAATAGAGAACAGAGAGTAACACTCCCAACCTCATACTACTAGCCCACCATTACCCTGATACCAAAACCAGAAAAAAATGTCACAAAAAAAGAAAACTATGGCCAACATCACTGTTGAATGTAGATGCAAAAATCCTCAACAAAATACTATCAAACAGAATCCAACAGCACATTAAAAGGATCATACACTGTAATCAAGTGGGTTTTACCCCAAGAATGCAAGGATTCTTCAATATACGCAAATCAATGTGATACATCATATTAACGAACTGAAGGATAAAAACCATATGATAATCTCAATAGATGCAGAATAAGCTGTCGACAAAATTCAACACAGATATATGATAAAAAACCCTCCAGAAAGTAGGCATAGAGGGAACTTACCTCAACATGATAAAGGCCATTTATGACAAACCCACAGCCAACATCGTTCTCAATGGTGAAAAACTGAAAACATTTCCAGTAACATCAGGAACAAGACAAGGTTGCCCACTCTCACCACTCTTATTCAACATAGTTTTGGAAGTTTTAGCCACAGCAGTCAAAGAAAAAGAAATAAAAGGAATCCAAATCAGAAAAGAAGTAAAACTGTCACTTCTTGCAGATGACATGATACTATACATAGAGAATCCTAAAGATGCCACCAGAAAACTACTAGAACTAATCAATGAATTTGGTAAGATTGCAGAATACAAAAATAATGCACAAAAATCTTTTGCATTCCTATACACTAATGATGAAAAATCTGAAAGAGAAATTAAGGAAACACTCCCATTTACCACTGCAACAAAAAGAGTAAAATATCTAGAAATAAACCTACCTAAAGAGACATAAAACCTGTATGCAGAAAACTATAAGACACTCATGAAAGAAATTAAAGACAATACAAACAGATGGAGAGATATACCATGTTCCTGGAATGGAAGAATCAACATTGTGAGGAATGGGAGAAAGTATCTGCAAATGAAGCAACTGACAAAGGATTAATTTCCAAAATATACAAGCAGCTCATACAACTCAATATCAAAAAGACAAACAACCCAACCCAAAAATGGGTGGAAGAACTAAATAGACATTTCTACAAAAAAGATACACAGATTGCCAACAAACACATGAAAGGATGCTCAACATCACTAATCATTAGAGAAATGCAAATCAAAACTACAATGAGGTATCACCTCACACCAGTCAGAATGGCCATCATCAAAAAATCTACAAACAATAAATGCTGGAGAGGATGTGGAGAAAAGGCAACCCTCTTGCACTGTTGGTGGGAATGTAAATTGATACAGCCCTATGGAGAACAGTATGGAGGTTCCTTAAAAAACTAAAAATAGATTACCATACCACCCAGCAATCCCACTACTGGGCATATTCCCTAAGAAAACCATAATTCAAAAAGAGTCATGTATCACAATGTTCACTGCAGCACTATTTACAATAGCCAGGACATGGAAGCAACCTAAGTGTCCATCGACACTTTATTTAAATGAATAAAGAAGATGTGGCACATATATACGATGGAATATTACTCAGCCATAAAAAGAAATGAAATTGAGTTATTTGTAGTGAGGTGGATGGGCCTAGAGTCTGTCATACAGAGTGCAGTAAGTCAGAAAGAGAAAAACAAATACCATATGCTAACACATATATATGGAATCTAAAAAAAAAAGTTCTGACAAACCTAGGGCCAAGACAGGAATAAAGACACAGATGTAGAGAATGGACTTGAGGACACGAGGAGGGGAAAGGGTAAGCTGGGATGAAGTGAGAGAGTGGCGTTGATATATATACACTACCAAAGGTAAAATAGGTAGCTAGTGGGAAGCAGCCGCATAGCACAAGATCAGCTCCGTGCTTTGTGACCACCTAGAGGGGTGGGATAGGGAGGGTGGGAGGAAGACACAAGAGTGAGGGGACATGGGGATATATGCATACGTATAACTGATTCACTTTGTTATACAGCAGAACTAACACAACATTGTAAAGTAATTATACTCCAATAAATATGTTAAAAAAAATTTAAAAAGAAAAAGAAAAAATTATTTAAAATTTTTTAAAAAGTAAAAAAAGTTAAAAAAAATAAAAAATAAATACATACATCATACCTATTATATGCCAGATACTGTTCTTGGTGCTGGGGATTCCACAGTTAGTAAGACAAAGGCCCTGTCCATGGGAGCTTACAAATAGATCTATATACATCAGCATGGACAGAAGACAGAAAAACAGGCTGTAAAACAGTAACTATATAAATTCTTAAATTATCTACTAAGCAATCCTACATGTTATTTATTTACACATATAGATAAATACACTCTTTAATGACCTTAAAGAATACATGCAAAAATCATAACAGGGTTGCTTCTGAAAAGGGAAAGAAGGGGACCAGTCTGAACATGTGTAAGGGAAAGGGTAAAGGGAATTTCTATCTGAAACTTCCCTTTTTTATTAAAAATTTTAAAAAAGTCATTGAACTAGCTAACAATATTCAATTTGGGGTATTTAAAACACTGATTTTAGTATATTAATCTCTCTGCTTTATTTATTTCCAGAAAGAAGAGAATGTAAAGGACTAATCCAGGGGGATTCTATATCTACCTAATAAAAGTTCTAAAAACAAAAAACAGTATTGAAGAAACTAGCAAAGAAAAAAATAAATAAGAGAATTTCCCAAAGCAAACGTAAGACATAATTAACAACTTGAGAAAACTCAGTAAGAAGGGAAAATTCCCAATACAATAAGTGGGGGGAGGACCCCAGACATGTAACTGAATTTTCAGAATGCAAGGGATATAGAGAGAGAATACTAAAAAACTTACAGACAAAATTAAAAGAAGGGGGAAAAAGGCAAGAAGGAATAAGAGTGAGGCTGACACCAAATTTACTCTGATTAATGTCCTCAAAAAGATGAAAGAAAATGATTTCCACTTATAACCCCATAGGTATCCAAAATATCACTCAGGTGTGTGGGCAAAACATAGTTTCAGATATGGAATACCTCAGGAAATTGACCTTTATCCATTCATAGGAAATTAAATTCCATCACAGGAAATTAAATTACATAAGGTTGTAATCTAATGAGGAAATGAAATAAACTAAGAAAGAGAACAAAACCAGAAAATGGACCCAACCCAAGAAAGCTGCCCTGTGCAGAGCAGGATGTTTAGCAGCAGTCCTGAGCTCTACACACTAGATGCTAGTAGCACTCCCCAAGTTGGGACAACCAAAAATGTTTCCAGACATTACCAAGTGTCCTGAAGGAGGCGGAGAGTTGGGGAAATTGCTATTAATTGAGAACGACTATCTTAACAGAAGGAAATGATAATACCAAGCAATGCAAGGAAAAAAAAAAGGGAATTAGAAACTCCAGGAGATACAAAAGGCTGTTTAAGAAAGAATATGAAATCAGAGCTTATTTACATGATTTTTTTTTTTTTTTTTTAACGGTACGCAGGCCTCTCACTGCTGTGGCCTCTCCCGTTGCGGAGCACAGGCTCCGGACGCACAGGCTCAGGGGCCATGACTCACGGGCCCAGCCGCTCCGCGGCATGTGGGATCTTCCCAGACCAGGGCATGAACCTGCATCCCCTGCATCAGCAGGCGGACTCTCAACCACTGTGCCACCAGGGAAGCCCTACATGATTTTTTAAAAAGAAAATTTATAGTCACATTAATAAAAACACTATAAACTTAACTGCAGCTACAGTGTCAACCAATAGGAAAAATAACATTGATTTAATTGTAGTTACATGACAAAATGTACATATCATCTACCTTGATACTATATACAGATAAGTAAGAAGGGAAGCAAGTAATGGGCTCCTAAAAATAATAATATAATTTATTAGAGAGGACAGATAAATCATAGAACAAGGCTAAATATTCATATATGGCAGATAAATAAAATTAAAACTTATAAAGTCAAGACAGCTTGATAAAAGCATATTATATTAAAAGAAGACAACAACCATCAGAAACATTTAAGAGTTAAAGTAGGATGGGGGAGGGGGAGAAAGATGGTTAGGCCAGGAACTACTGTTTTTCGTTACAAGTCCTTCAGTATCATTTTATATTTTTTTAAATTATAAAGGTACATTAATTTGATAGAAGTTCTAACAATCATGTTTAGAAACAACTACATTTAGAAAAATCAATGATTACCTTTTACAAGAAGAAATTTACATAAATGAAAACAGAATACTAACATCAACCACAGATACACTGAAATTGCACTGCAACCTAATTTTTAAGTGCTATAATAGAATCATTGATTCAACTTATTCAACAAATATTTAATAAAAACCTACTATAAAGTTTAGATAAGTAAAATGAGTTATTTAAAAACCAAAGCAAGATTTAAGTCTATGAAAAATGGAGAGAGATTCTTGAACTGGGCAGTGTCCTGATTAAAAATTCTATTTTAGGTAGATTTGTCTGAAAAGTGTAAATAAACCACATGGATGGGACAGAAACTGGAGGTAATAGTATCAGTTAGGAGGCTACTGCACAAGTTTAAATGCAATGTGATAAGAAGTAGTGTGTAAAATACGATGGTAATTGTCAGAACAGACAAAAGGAAATGATGACGGGGTGGGTACGATGACGATGTTAATGATGATAACAACTGTGACAATAATAATATCAGCAAGTATTTACTGTGGTTTTAAATGTCAGATAGCACACTAATCATTTGCCATGTATTATGTCATTTAATTGTCATAAAAGCCCTGTGAGGAAAGTACTATTTTACTCCCATTTACAAAATAAGAAAATAATACCATAATAATATGGTATCTGAGAGAAATGGCAAACTCAGTAAAAGATGGCTAAAGAATTATCACTAAAACTTTTAAGATGCTGATGAAAGAAACTGAAGATGATAAGAACAGATGGAAAGATATACCGTATTCTTGGATTGGAAAAATCGATATTGTTAAAATGACCATACTACCTAAAGCAATCCACAGATTCAATGTAATCCCTATCAAAATACCAATGGCATTTTTACAGAACTAGAACAAATAATTTAAAATTCTTTTTTGTTTTTTTTGTTTTTTTATTTTTAACATCTTTGTTGGAGTATAATTGCTTTACAATGGTGTGTTAGTTTCTGCTTTATAACAAAGTGAATCAGTTATACATATACAAATGTTCCCATATCTCTTCCCTCTTGCGACTCCCTCCCTTCCACCCTCCCTATCCCATCCCTCTAGGTGGTCACAAAGCACTGAGCTGATCTCCCTGTGCTATGCGGCTGCTTCCCACTAGTTATCTATTTTATGTTTGGTAGTGTATATATGTCCATGCCACTCTCTCGTAAACACAAAAGACTCCAAATAGCCAAAACAACCTTCAGAAAGAACACAGCTGGAGGAATCAGGCTCCCTGACTTCAGATTATACTACAAAGCTACTACTACTACTACTACTGGCACAAAAACAGACACATAGATCAATGGAACAGGAGAACAAGCCCAGAAAAAACTCACACACTTATGGTCAATTAGTCTATGGCAAAGGAGGCAAGAATATACAACAGAGAAAAGACAGTCTCTTCAATAAGTGGTGCTGGGAAAAATGGACAGCCACATGTAGAAAAATGAAATTAGAACATTCTCTAATACAATACACAAAAACAAACTCAAAATGCATTAAAGACCTAAATGTAAGACCAGATGCTATAAAACTCTTACAGGAAAACATAGGCAGAACACTCTTCAACATAAAGTGCAGGAATATTTTTTTGGATCCACCTCCTAGAGTAGTGAAAATAAAAACAAAAATAAAAACACAAAAACAGTGGGACCTAATTAAACTTAAATCTTTTGCACAGCAAAGGAAACCATCTACAAAACAAAAAGACAACCTACTGAATGGGAGAAAATATTTGCAAATGATACGACTGACAAGGGATTAATTTCCAAAATATAAAAACAGCTCATACAGTTTAATATCAAAATACAAACAACCCAATCAAAAAAGGGGCAAAAGATCTAAACAGGCATTTCTCCAAAAAAGACATACAAATGGCCAAGAGGTACATGAAAAGATGCTCAATATTGCTAATTATTAGAGAAATGCAAATCAAAACTGCCATGAGGTATCACCTCACACTGGTCAGAATGGCCATCCTCGAAAAATCTACAAACAGCAAATGCTGGAGAGGGTGTGGAGAAAAGGGAACCCTCCCACACTGTTGGTGGGAATGTAAATTGGTACAACCACTATGGAGAACAGTATGGAGGTTCCTTAAAAAAACTAAAAATAGAGTTACCATATGATCCTGCAATCCCACTCCTGGGCATATATCCAGAGAAGACTCTAATTCTAAAAGATACATGCACTCCTATGTTCACAGCAGCACTATTTACAATAGCCAAGACATGGAAGCAACCTAAGTATCCACTGACAGATGAATGAATAAAGAAGATGTGGTATACATATACAATGGAATACTTCTCAGCCATAAAAAGGAATGAAATTTTGCCATTTGTAGCAACATGGATGGACTTGGAGGGCACTGTGCTAAGTGAAGTAAAGTCAGACAGAGAAAGACAAACACTATATGACATCACTTATATGGAGAATCTAAAAAATAGAACAAACTAGTGAATATAGCAAAAAAGCAGACTCACAGAAAACAGAACAAACTAGTGGTTACCAGTTGTCAGGGGCAACATAGTGATAGGAGATAGTAAAGGTACAAACTATTGGGTGTAAAATAGGCTCAAGGATGTATTGTACAACACAAAGAATATAGAAATATTTTATAATAACTGTAAATGGAAAGTAACAGGAAGGAAGGAAGGGAGGGAGGAAGGGAGGGCTGAACACTATTCTATTAGCCTAAGGAACTGTATCATCTGGTTACTGACCCAGTAATCATACCTCACTTCATACCATAAAGGTTTTGAGGCAGAAGGAAATAAGCAGAGTTAACTGAAGGTAGAAGGAAAGTGGAAGGAAACTTTACATTCTGTAAGTATATTTATGGCAGGTACAAGAAAAAAAGTCACAGTACTGCAATGTTCTCTGTAAAAGGTACATGAGACTCCAGTTATCTAAGGCCACTTATAACTCAGTCAACATTTCTTAGAAAAGAGTGAAGAAAAGACTGGGCCTGTAGCTTGTTTAAATAAATACATAAAATATATTTATCTTATATTTAATAAGATTTAGCCTTTATTTGCAAATATGTGTTCATTGAAAGATCCTCCTTATCTTTATTCCCATGAATTTAGCACTTTACCAGTTAGAAAAGTTTCTGGAAACCTAAAAATTTTTCTGCTGTCTTACACTCTCAATCATTTATAAAACTATCAAACAAAACTTGTGCTGGCATCTATTCCTGAAAGACTGCACTTTATATTTTTACCTTTCTCTGACTAAACAAGTGGCCATTCATTCCTAACTACTTGTTACATATCTGAAATGAAGATTAGCTAATTCTTATAATTAAAAGAAATTTAAATTATTTGCACTGGAATCATATATCTCAAAAATTAATATCACCGAAAAAAATCTCACTGGTAAAGGCAGGTATACAGTAGGTAGTAGATCAACCACTTATAAAGTTAGCATGAAAGTTAAAAGTCTAAAGTAGTAAAATCAATTATAACTACAATGTTAAGGGGTACACAAAATAAAAAGATGTAAAATGTGATGTAAAAAACATAAAACATGGAGGGGGAGTAAAGTATTGCTGGGGGCATGTGAAATAAGTGAAGGGGATTATGAAGTACAAACTTCCAGTTATAAAGTAAATAAGTCATGGGGATGTAATGTGCAGCATAGGGAATATAGTCAATAATATTACAATAACTTTTTATGATACAGATGGTAACTAGACTCATCATGGTGACCATTTCAAAATGCATATAAATACCAAATTACTACGATGTATACCTGAAACTATTATGGTATGTCAATTATACTTCAATAAAAAAATTAATATCAAAGTCCAATTTTTGTGAAAAAGTATATTCTGCTGCATAAAACAATTCAAAGGAAAATATTATTCATGACTACTATCTATACTTTAGTAACCCACTACATTCACAATATTATGTACTGTTTTAGTAAATATTTGTGTAACACAAATCCGTTTATATGTATATCCCATTTATATTACAGAAGAGATAAACACTAATAATTAATACTCCAGAGAAATAATCTGTCTTTTCTAAACATTTTAAAATTCAAATTAAATTCTGAATAAATAAAATATTCACCACAGATAAAAATTACAAAGTAGAAGTCTAAAACATATAAACATTGTGCTAAAGGACAAAAAAGCAATGGCTATAGATAACTAGATAACACACTCAAACTCATTATGACCAGCTAGAACATAAAGATATTTTCCCATGGGTAAAATAAAGGGATTGGACAACATGACCAAGTAGCTTCCTGTTCAGAACCTCCGAGTCACAATCATGAAGAGATACATTCAAAATAACATTACTTTGCTCAATGATACTCTAGGGCAATGAGATAGCCTTCGTTTTTTTCAAATTAAGAGTAGACCTAGTCAATATTCTGCTTCAAGTGTACAAAACTTGAAACATTTAAGGAAACTGTAAGGAAATTTTAAAAATTAAAAGGATGATTCATTGGTTATTAATTCCACATTCTTTTACCATTAAGAAAGTTCTACAAAATTAGAAATATAAAGAGAAACACTGTGTTCCACAAAGCAGCAAGAGACGGTCACTCTCAACCAAATGAACAAAACAAATTGAATGAACTACAAAATCACAAGTTTTTAAACCCATCAGAGCAATGAGGCCACAAAGAAACTTACATGAACTAAATTCTAGAGGGTGGCCAGTCCTTCATAAAAGAGACACAAAATTGTTCCATCCTTTCTGAAGAAAGAGGAATTTACCACACTTGAAGAAAGACAAATCGGCCAGACTTTCAACTTTTTACAGCCACATACAGTCTGGTTTCACAGATAAGAAAGAGAAAAACAAATACCGTATGCTAACACATATATATGGAATCTAAGAAAAAAACAAAAAAAAGCATGGACTTGAGGATATGGGGAGGGGGAAGAGTAAGCTGTGACAAAGTGAGAGAGTGGCATGGACATATATACACTACCAAATGTAAAATATATAGCTAGTGGGAAGTAGCCACATAGCACAGGGAGATCAGCTCGGTGCTTTGTGACCACCTAGAGAGGTGGGATAGGGAGGGTGGGAGGGAGGGAGATGCAAGAGGGAAGAGATATGGGAATATATGTGTATGTATAACTGAATCACTTTGTTATAAAGCAGAAACTAACACACCATTGTAAAGCAATTATACTCCAATAAAGATGTTAAAAAAAAAAAAAAAAGAATCCCAAGGATTTACAGCCACAAGCAAGTCTGCAATTAATGGCCAACTCTCACACAGGTTTTTACCAAGTGCTCAAGCATTGTATGCCAAAAGCTGGAGGCGGGGGAAGAGGGGGCATGGGAGGTGGTGGGGGTGGGGGGAGAGAAAGTCCATCAGAGGCAATCTGGGCTTTTAGGTACAGAAGGCAGAAGGCTGGGTCCAGCGCAGGGTATCTGAAAGGTACCCTCTGAACACTTCAGGCTTTCAACTGCAAATAAGTATGGGCAGGATAAGTAAGAAGCAAGAACTTCTCATCTCCTCCCACCTTCCTCACTCCCACATCTCTAGGCACTCCAAGCTTTAAACTACAGGCAGTGAGATAGGAGAGCTGAAAGAAACTACTCCAAGGCTCTCCAGGCTTTAACAGAGTAAACAGGCAAAAGGGTTTAGAGAGCAATAGAAAGTAGAACATGAATCATGAATCTGAGAGCTGGGCAGCAAAACAGAGAAACAGATCTCCCACAGTTTCATAGCTGGCAGCTTAGCTGAAGGAAGAGCAGAACTCTGGAAGTTAACACTGCTAAGATCCCAGGTCCTGCCAAAGAGAAAACTGTGATCCTATCCTCAAAGCACCTGAAATCAGTGGTGACCTGACTCAAACTAACACTGAAAAAAAGCCATCGTAACCTCAAATCTCATTACCTCAGGCTTCCCCATCCCACCCCTCTTCCAAATCTAGAAGAAGGGTATGGAAATGAATACTATTTATTTCATTTTCTACAGTTCTTTTATACAAAAAGTCTAGCCTGCAATCAAAAATTATATGGCATACCATAAAGCAAATATATATATATATATATATATATATATATATATATATATAAAACAATCAAGAGATGAAATAGGCAGTAGAAACAGACCATAGATAAAGCAAATGTCAAAACTGGCAGGCACCTGAAGCTAGCTATGATAAAAATAAAAAGATCTCATGGAAAAAACTGAACAGTAAGCAGGAAGAGCTGAGGATTTTCAAAGGATATATAAGCTATAAACAATAGAAATGCTAAAAATAAAAAATACAAGTTAGAAATAAAGAATTCATAGATAGGCTTTGCAGTAAACATGACACAAAAGAGGAAAGGATTAGTGAACTTGAACATAGGTTAAAAAGGAAGTAGATAACTAAAAAAAGGAAGAAAATTAACAGAATGGAAAATCCAAGATAACAGAGTCTAACATGAAATGTCAGTGGAGTTCTAGAAAAGAAATAGAAGTGAAAATGAGGCAGAAGAAACGTATGAAAAGATAACACCTGCATAATTTCCAAAACCGATGAAAGATACCAAACCAAAGATGCAAAAACTCAACACTGTGGGGTTCACAGTGAATAAACACAAAGAAAACTACAGCAAGGCACATCTCAGTTAAATTGCTGGGGGAAAAAATAATAAAAAACAAATCTTAATAGAAGTGTGAGAGAATTAAGACACATCATATACTGAGAAAAAAATATAAGAATTTCCACTAACAATTCATTCTGGAGAAAATAAAACCGTATCTTTAAATAACTGAAAAAGATAACAACCTATAAATCTATATCCAGAGAAAATATCCTTCAAAAAGGAAAATGAAATAAGAGATTCCTAGATAAAAGCTGAGAGAAGTTAGCACTAACAGACACACAATACAAGAAATGCTATAAGAGGTTACTGATCTTAAGCAAAATAATACAAGATGAAACCACAGGAAAGAATTAAAAGCATCTGAAATGGTAAACATGTAGGTAAATATAGAAAATCTTTTTAAACTACCTATGACCAGCTTTCCTGTGACCAGCTTTCCCTGACACCTTAGAAGGTAGATTTAGAAGTTCCAAAGGAGTGATTTCCAGCAGGTTCTGCCAGTGCAGGACCACAGCAACTTCTCTCCCATTCAGTACCCTCTTCAATGAGGAATGAATCTCAGACCCCAGGACAAGGCAAGTTCTTCCTCCTCAGGCGTAGTAGCTGCTCCTTATATCCTCTATTGCTATATTTTTTTAAATTCTCTTTGCTTCTTAGAACTCCTCGTTACTCCAATCTCCTGTTACAGTTCATAATTTTTATATGAAATTTTCTCTGTTCAAGTTACCATGTTGGTTTCACTCTCCTTATTGGAACCAGACTGATACACTACCTTTGCCATATACTAAGTTTCCATTGTTTTGGTGTCTAAACAGGAAGTCCAATTCTGGACTTTCTGTTCTAGTTCCCCTTTTACCAAGGAGTTGTTCAATCAATTTTTACATTTCTGGGTGGAAGAGGCTGTTTTTGCTTTTGGTAGTAAAACCTAGTTTTATTGCATTGTAATCAATAATTGTAATACTTCTACTTTATGAAAATTATTGTCTTGAGACCTAATATATAACCAATTTTGTCAATGTGTCATGGGCACTCAATAGAAATATGTATTCTCTGTTTCCAAGGTGTAGTGCTCTGTATGCACCAAATACCAATCTTATTGACTCTATTATTTAGATCTTCTATCTCCTTTTTTTTTTTTTTTTTGGTACACTTCATCTGTCTACTAATGAAAGTGGTATTTTAAAATCTATTATTGGTATGTTTCTATCTATGTGTCCCTACATCTCCTGTGGGTTTTATTTCTGAAAGGTGGTTGATAAACTAAATATTCATAAGTGTAACATCTTAACTGTGGACTGTGGGTTTAAGCATTAACCTTCTCTGTCACATTTAATGTTCTTGGAGTTGAATTCTGCCATATCTGATATAAAAATCACTATCCCTGCTCTCATATTGTTTCCATTTGTCTGGTATACTGTTATCCATCCTTTTATTTTCAGCTATTCTGAATCACATTATGTCTCTTACAAACAGCATATTGGGTTTTGTTACATGAACCAACATTTTTTCAAAAATTTTTCAGTAAAGCCCATTTACGTTGATCGTTATGACTGATATATTTGGTCTCAATTTCATCATCATAGTTTATAAATTGTGTATTTTGTTATTTTTAGCATGTTTCTTTATCCACAGGATGTGTATTCTTTGCTATTTTGTTAAAGAAAGTTTTTTTGGTTTTTACAAAGGTCTGTATTTTTGTTTTCATAGTGCCTTTGTACTTATACCTTTTTTAAATTCCCTTGAGTCTCATTTTCTCATTTAACTTTTTAATGTATGATTTATCATGTTGATATTCTTAAACACCTACTGTTGATATTCTTAACTACCTACTGCCCTATTTTCCCCCTCCCCTCTCCATTTCCCTCCTGTTTTCCAGTTACATTATTTCTAATGCTGTCACAATATATAATACTTTTATATTAGTAGTCCATTCTCACACCAATCTTGTTTTAGTGTTATATGTCTATTTATACATTTTTTAAATGCTCATCATCAGTCCTTTTGGTGAATTTTTCCCAATCACCAGCTGGTTGGATGAAGCTCACCTTCTAGATTCCTCAAGAAGGACTGAGGGGTAGAGATTTCCCTAAGTTCTGGTTTGCTGAAAACTATGTTTATATAACCATATTTAAAGGCCAGCTTCACTGTATATAAAATCTGGAATTATTTTTTCATTGACTTTTTTTAAAACACTGTTCCACTTTGCCTTGCTTTGTATGTTGGTTTTGAAAAGTTTGATGCTAGTACAGTTGACCCTTGAACAACATGGGTTGTTGCTTACTTATACACAGGTCCACTTATACACAGATTTTTCTCAATAAATATTATAGTAATACTATACTATCTGTGGTTAGTTGAATCTGCAGATGCAAAACTGTGGATATAGAGGGCTGACCATGAGTTACACATGGATTTTCAACTGCGTGGAGAGTCGGTACCCCTAACCCCCACATTGTTTAAAGGTTAACTATATAATTTTTTGCCTTTCTAAGTTATTTGGGTTTTTTACATGGAGTCTTAAGGAGTTTATTATCTTTGATATATTAATATAATAATTTTACTAACATGTATTAGAGTTACATGTTGTGGATTAATTTTTCCAGGTTCTTGGTATACTTTCAATGTGTGGATTCAGATCTTTTCTATCTGGAAAGTTTTCTTGAATTACAGTTTCAGGTATTAGCTCTTTTCAATTGTTTTGGTTTTCTTCTTCAGAGATTCCAAGAAAAGAAATATTATTCCTTCCCTAACTAATTCTTCAATTTCCACTACTTTTTTTCTGACATTTTTTACTTCCTTATGTCATTTTAATTCTCATGGTTACTTTCCTTTTTTTTTTTTTTGATGCTCATTAAATTTTCATATTAGTCTATTATCCCTTTGGCACCTTGGAATATATTCTTCATTTCTGGAATAATTTTGACATTTTCTTCTATTTCTTTTCTGAACTCCATCAATTCTTTTTATAATTTCTTTTTTTAATGGACAATTTTATTGTCCATCTCTGTTTTCAGTTTTTGAATTTCTGATTAAAATGATTTTTCATATTCTCAAATGTTTATTAGAGTAAATTTAATTCTGTTTGAAGTATCAATTTACAGTTTTTTTAATATTTCATGGTGTGTATTTGAGGAGAATTTTCCTCAGTTAATTTGTGTACAAATTTGTTTCCTGATTTAGAAACTTTTTTTTTCATTTTTTGTGCTGTTGACCTGTTTTACAGTATTTCTAGTCTAATGTCACCCTTTCCTATCAATACCAGGTACTATAATGGGGTGGTTGGTTGGTCTGTTTCCTTAAGTGGTGGGGAGGGGGGGGGGCCAAAGTAGTTTTTGTAAATCCTGCAATTTGTGATTCAGTTGTCTTGTAAGATTCTAACTTTCCCCTTATTTTTTTCCTCTTCACTATCCAAATGCCAAAGGAAACTACTTCCTACACTTTTGCCTTTTTTGTCTCCCAGAAGCTATGTATTTGTAAGATTATGCATTTGAATAGTGCATGCTCTTTGAAATCAATCTTAACCCGTTAAATAGAGTCTATCCCTTTAAATCACATACCTGTTCCTTTATATAACCGTCTATCTCTTTAAGTTGCATGCCTGGCCCATTATACAACAACTCTCTCTTTAAATCTCCCACCTGACCCTTTATTTGGAATCTGTCCCTTTAATATATGCATAATTTGAAATACCTTCCTGACATGTCAAGTTACTTTAGTATTTTCAGTTTTAGGGTAGATTTCATCTTTCTGGTTTCACCCTCAAGCCACTGGCATCTCTCCTCTGCTTTCCCTATAGCCCTGAATCATCAAGCCCCACAGTGGGACAAGTTTGAAGTGGGAATGTGTGGAACAATGGTACTGGTGTTTGTTAACTTTCTTTCTTACCCTCAGCTATTTAATAGTTTCAGCATTCTCCACCTTCACATAATGTTGAGAGTAAGCTTTTACATAGAATTTTCTTACGTATAGTTTGAGAGGCGATTTTGGAGGCTGCTAACTACACTACCATTATTTTCTAACTATCATAAGTTCCAGCAAGCTTTGTTCAATAAATAGGTAAGCTGATTCTAAAATTCATATGAAAATGCAAAGGATCAAGAATAGGCAAATTATACTGTAAGAAGAGATGAAAACTTGCACTAATTGATATCAATACTACTATAAAGCTTCATTCATCAAGACTGTGATATTGGCATGAGGATAGTCAGACAAAACAATGACACAGAATAGAAACTAAATATAGATGCACAAAATATGGTCAATAGATCTTCAACCAAAATGTCAAGTCAATCCAATAGGGAAAGAAAATCTTTTTAACAAATGTTACTGAAAAAACTGAATCCTGTATAAAAAAATAAATAAATAAAACTCAGCCTCTTTCTCACTTCACACACCAAAATTCATTTGGTCATATACCTAAATATAACCCTAAAGCTTCTGCAAGCAAATTTTAGAGCACTTTCACAAACTTAAGATAGGCAACAATTCTTGGACAGGTCATAAAATGCAATAATCATAAAAGAGAAAACTGATAAAATTGATCTTCACCAAAACTAAACATTTCTAATATCAAAAAATAACATTAGTGAAAATAAATTGAAAACCCATAGATGGAAAAAGTATTCATAGTATGTGTATCAGTCAAAAGATTTGTATCTAGAACATATAAACAACTTCTACAAATCAATATTAAAAATCCAACAATCCGGGCTTCCCTGGTGGCGCAGTGGTTGAGAGTCCACCTGCCGATGCAGGGGAAACGGGTTCGTGCCCCGGTCTGGGAAGATCCCACATGCCGCGGATTGGCTGGGCCCGTGAGCCATGGTGGCTGAGCCTGCGCGTCCGGAGCCTGTGCTCCGCAACGGGAGAGGCCACAACAGTGATAGGTCCGCGTACAGCAAAAAAAAAAAAAAAAAAAAAATCCAACAATCCAATTTTTAAAAAAATAGGCAAAAGACTCAAATAGATACTTCAAAAGAGAATATATACACATATTTACGAAACAGACTCACAGAAATAGAGAACAGATTTGTGGTTGCTGGTGAGGGGGCAGGGGGGTGAGAGAGGGAAGGATTGGGAGTTTGCAATTAGCAGATGCAAATTAGTATATACAGGATGGATAAACAACAAGGTCCTATTGTATAGCACAGGGATCTATATTCAATATCCTGTGATAAACCATAATGGAAAAGAATACAAAAACTATATATATATACACACACACATATAGCTGAATCACTTTGCTGTACAGCAGAAATTAACACATTATAAATCAACTATACTTCCATACAATTTTTTAAAAAGAATGTATACAAACGGCCAACACGCACATGAAAGCATACTCAACATCTTCAGTCATCAAGCAAATGCACATTAAAACCACAATGTGATATCATTTCACTCAAGCATGAATGGCTAAAATTAAAAGGACTGAAAACACTGGTGAGGAAATAGAGAAACCAAAACTCTCATACATTGTTGGCTGGAGTGTAAAATGTCACAGCCACTTTGGAAATAAAGGTAAACATAAATCTACCCTATGGGCAACTATTTCCACTCCTTGATATTTTATCCAAGAGAAATGAAAAAACACGCCCACAAAAAAACACTTGTACAAGAATGGTCACAGTTTTATTCCTAATAACCGGAAACTAGGAACAGCCCAAAATGTCTATCAAGAGGAAAATGACTTAAAAATTATGCTATACTCAAACATGTAGTACTACTCAACAATAAAAAAATAATGAACTACTGCTACAGGCAAGAACATGAATGAATCTCAAAATCATTATGTTAAGTTTCTAAAAAATCAGACAAAAAATACTCCATTTTTATGATGTCCAATTACAGGAAAAATTTCAGGATGACAGATGTCAGAAAAAGATGACCTGGGGGCAACAGGCCAGTGGAAAGGACAGAGCATGAGAAAGCTTTCTTGGGTGATGGAAATGTTTTGTCTCTTGTTTGGGATGGTGGCTGCATAAGTGTATACAACTATCAAAACCTATTGCACTAAACACTTAAAAGCTGCACATTATAATGTATGTTAATCATGCTGAAATTTAAAAGGAAAAGTCCGATCACTTTATCTTTTTTTAATTTTATTGGAGTACAATTGATTTACAATGCTTTGTTAGTTTCTGTTGTGTTAGTTTTTGCTGCTGTACAACAAAGTGAATCAGTTATACATATATCTGCTCCTTTTTAGATTCTTTTCCCATACATGTCATTACAGAGTATTGAGTAGAGTTCCCTGTGCTATACAGTAGGTCCTTATTAGTTATCTATTTTATATACAGTAGTGCGAATATGTCAACCCCAATCTCCCAACTTACCCCTACCCTCCATTACGGCCCTGGTAACCATAAGTTGTTTTCTACTTCTGTGACTCTATTTCTGTTTTGCAAATAAGTTCATTTGAACTATTTTTTTTAATTCCACATATAAGTGATATCACATGACATAAATCTAATCACTTTATTCAGTAAACATTTGTTGATTCCCTACTCTGTGACAGACATTGTTCTAGTCCTGGGAATTCAAAGATGAAAGGAACATGGTCACTGACCTCGAATAAGTTCAGTTCCAGTGATGTTTAATTAACCTGAAGAGACACATATAAATAATTATAACCCAATGAGTTAGAGCCAGAATGTTACAAGAGCTCAGAGGAAGGACCTCCCAACAGAAAAGAAGTCCAGTAACAGGTGACAGCTTAAAATGATAGGCAAGAGTGAACTCAAATGGAGAAAAGCATTATGAGAAATGGTACAACGGCAGGACACAAGATACCATGTACACAAAAGATTCATAAGCAGGTTGATGTTGTTACAGCACACACTACAGGAAGAGAGGAGCAAAAAAGGAAGCCAGAGAAAGAACAAGAGGCCATATAAACCTGTGTAAGGAAGACAGTGTTCATCCTGTATGTAACAAGAGATCTGAAGATTAGACAACCATTTTAGATAACTCATACTAACAGCCATAGAAAAGATGGATTTAAAAGAGGAAACAAAAAAAACAGTGAGGAGGCTACTAATGTGTTCCCAAGGAATGAAGGCCTGAAGTGGAATAATATTTAGAAGGTAAACTGGCAGGACCAACACCTAATTTAAATGTAAGAGAATGGTATGAGTCAAAAATGACTCCCATGTGACTGGTAAGATGAGTGTGCCACAAACTAAGACAAAGTGTAAAGAGAAGAAGTGGGAAAGAGAAGCACAGTTAGAGACATGGGGAGTTTGAAGTGCCTCTGTGATACCTAGTTAAGTAGCAAGTGTTTCATACACAAGGGTGCCTTTTCAAATACAGGCCTAGGCATTAGGAATCATTAGCATATAAAAATTAGTTTCAATATGAAAACAAATGAGATTTATCAGTTAAAGTACAAAGAATGAGAAAGTGGAACAAAGACATAGTTTTGGTAGTACCAACAGGAAAGATAAGAAAAGGCAGAGAAGGGCGGGACAAGAATACCATAAAATGACAGCAAATGAATAATCAGAAAGGGATGAAGAGAACAAGAATTCTGCAGTGTTAGGGGATACAAGGAATAGTGAATTTCAAGTAGGTTGACCAATACCATCCCATGTAACAGAGGTCAGTAAGGAAAGGCCTGAAATGTACTTCACTGGGAGGTCACTGGTAACCTCAGCAAAAGCATTTCAGTAGCATGGAAGAAGCGCAAGCCAGACTGCAGCAGACAACAGATGGAACAGTAAATAAAGGTAAAAAGGTAGAAAGTAATATAAAGACTGGTTCAAAGAATTCTACATATGCACACAATCATACATGTGCTCAATATTATAACAGTAACTTTCAAACCAAAGAAAAATACCAGAAAAGGCATTCACAAAATAATTTCTTCAAAAAGAAATTCAGATCTTGAAAGAAAAAAAAAGAAGTCTTCCTTAATAAATATCTACTTATTAAACGAATGTTTTAAATATAGCCTCACTCACATATTGGCCTGGAAATAGCACTAAAATAAGAATGGAATTAGTGGTTGATCAGTTAAGAAAAATAATGTCCCTACTACTTTTCAGAAATTTAGATCTAAAAACCATATTATGGACTTCCTCATCTTCCTTTACACTTAGAGAAATACGTTATTTATTGAAGGGATCAGTTGAAATAAAGTAGGTCATTTTTGCCATAACTTGACATCACACCATGTTAAATCTTACATCACTACTTATCAACTTACAAAGCACAATTTTTTAGGCATCCAACAAACTTATAAACCCTTATGAAAGGACACCAAGAAACAACCAGCACTAACACTGAGTAAACAGTATTAACTGATTTTAGTTTTAAACTGGGGCAGAGTAGGGTAGGGAGACAAGTCAAAGACACTGACAGCCAACCAGAGTTTTCCATTTCTTCAATTCTTAAGGGAACTAAGAAAAAAATTCATTGATGACATTTACCTCTAAAGACTGTTTTTCTTCAAACTGTCCCTGCCTGACAATTAACCCATGCTTGAAATAAAAGCCAGAGTGATCTTTTTAAACCCAGCAAATCTGATGTTTTCATTGCCCTGATTTAAAAGTTTCCACAGGTCTCTGGACCAGGGTGGTTCCCAGGAGATCCATCAAGTCATCCATACAAAGTTTGGCCATTTGAGAAAAGGAAGCAATTTTATTTGTTTACATCTCACAATTTGACATGTAAAATTAATCATGATTTGTACAGAAAAACTAATGTATTCTTCAAAATTATTATATTATTTAAGTGTGTGGCTGAGTTATAAAGATTGCCTTGGTATGTTTAACTTAGCTAAAATTCAAGGCCCAGTTTTCTCAATAATGGCATTTGCCTGTTAGTGGTTACATTTGTTAAACGGCATGTTTGCTTATAATCACCATATTAGTTATAGCCCCAGTACACCAAAGTAGTTAGATGAAATGTAAAAGTTCTGATGAAACAGTAACTTCTGTAATCAAAGTAATGTCAAAAAATGGATACTGTGCACTGGATCCCAGCAAACATGAATCTACATGGTGGGACTGGTAATTCTACAAGTGTGAGGACCCATTTCCAAAAAGGAAAAATATGAATGAGGATGGCAACAGATATAGAAAAATTGCATTTTATATTAGACCGTTCATGCCTAGTCCCTGGACCACTGTTAGAAAACTTCACCAACTTTGTTAAATCAAGGCATGGAGTTATTTTTTTCGTAAGTTCAATTTCTAACCTAAAATAATCAGCTTGTTACAGATAAATCAGGCTAATTTAAATGATTGGCTACCACATATATTTTGTTATTTAAAGACAAACTTTTATATTTTACTCAGGATTGATATGTTTTAAGAGGTTTTTCAACCTCACACCATTTCCTTCCCTTAAGCAGTACTGATTTGATTAAAAACTACCTGTGTTCTAGGTTTTCTATAAAATCCAAAAGTTGTCCAGCCGTGATAGAAATTCTCAGTTGAAACCAATGAAGGATTTCTACCTGTCCTAGGACATAAAGGAAAAGGTCTATTAAAATCATTAGACCATTTCAAAAACACCTGACAATTCTGTATTTGATAGAAAGCCCCATTGCAAGTACCAGCACATTCCTATCAAATAGTGAGGATTTACCAATCTGTGAGCCAGCACCATTCATACCAATCATTAGTAGTGAGCACAAGAACAAGAACTGTCATTGTTTTGGAAAGTTATTTTTGCCAAATATTGGACAAGTAACATGTACTAGTTGTGCAAACTTCAGTGTTTTCTAAGTAATAATGGACTTATCTATTTTACTAATTACTTAAGGTAGAGAGAGACCAGCAAACTTTTTCTATGAGGGGTCATATAGTAAAAATTGTAGGTTTTTGAGGCCATATGATCTCTGTCACAACTACTCAAATCTGTCCCACGGCCCAAAAGCATGGTCTGGTTGTGTTCCAATAAAACTTTACAGAAACAAGCAGCAGGCCAAATTTGGCCCACGGGCCATAGTTTGCCAACTCCCTACTTAAGGTAAAGCTACACAATCTTTCTTTCTTCAAAAACTAGACTCAGAAGATACCTCTCTCAAAATGTATTTAATTTAAAAAAAATTATATTGTCCCATAAATTTACATATTACATAGCTGGTTCCAAACATTTAATTTTTGAGGAGGACATCTCATTACTCCTTAAGTAAAAACCTTATTTACAAATATAAAGGCAAATACTTACTAAATTCAAATCCATAATAAGAGACTACATATTGATAGTTTCCTCTCTCAAATGTCTTTCTATTCTTTCTTTACAAATGAAATAATTAAATATATGAAATAAATATTCTATCTGTACAATTTTATCTTTAACTTGAAACACTAATTATTTATAAGATTACCAAATGATAAGAATATACTTATGAGATTCAAAATCCTTAAGACATAAAGATTTTTTTCTTTATCAAAGGAACCCTTTTAGAGACTAAATAACGTATTCTAAAACAGAGTAAAGGACAACTTTTCCCAAAAGTGAAACAATATCAGAAATCCATATATGTGCAAATCACATAAGTTATGAGAGTCCAGGCTTAACATACAATAGGAAGAACTGCAAGTATTTACTGAGCATTTAGCATATGACAAGCAATGTTCTAAACACTTTGTGTGTATTAACTCACTAATCCTCATAACTATACTATGGGATAGGTGCTACAATTGACACCATTTAACAGATGAGGAAACTGAGGCAGCAAGCAGTTAATTAATGTGATCAGGCTTACAGCTGCTCAGTGGCAGAACCAGGATTGACCCTGGCTCAAGAGACTTGGACTTCAGAGCCCTTGTCTTAACCACCAACCATACTGCTTCTCAAGAAATAGGTATAAATTTGGAAATTCCTTGGCAGTCCAGTGATTAGGACTTCGCACTCTCACTGCTGAGGGCCTGGGTTCGATCCCTGGTTGGGGAATTAAGGTCCCACAAGTTGCAAGAGCACAGCCAAAAAAAAAAAAAAAAAAAAGTAGGTATAAATCTAATTGAAGATCAAGGGTACAGAGTAGTGTTTCTGTAACATTTTTCCTTAGTAATCCCTCATGATAATCCAGTTAATTCTAATTAATAATTCTAATATAGACTTTTAACTATTCAAAACCATGTAATTTATTAATCTCAGTTTCAAACACAAATTGATTCAAGCTTGCAAGCCTGTTTCTAGGCAATTTCACTATGCAGACTTTCTGCTGACCTATTAGTTCATGTACACTGGGTACTTAGAGGGGAAAAGAATTGGTGCTGCAGGACAACACTGGGCAGGCCAAAACAACAACAAGCATGTTGAATATAACAAAAACATTTAGCCAAACATTAGGCTACTTTCCACTTTAAAAGTATGTGTCTTTAATATGTAGAAATACATAATCATACATTTTTAAAATATACTTTTGCATAAAGCATTCCCAATAACTCTAAATAGTTCAATTTACACATGAAAGTTATTGTGATAAGGTAAAACATTTTAAAAGACTACCAACAGTCCAATTCAATTTTATTTTCCATAAAAACATGTTGAGGCAGGAATAATTCAAACCATGTCAAGCCAATATGATAATGACACAGGTAAGTCTCATAACACCAATTGTAAATTAATATTAGTTTGTATTAATTCATAACTGAAAGTTACAAAATACATTAGAAAGGTATCTCATAACAAACAGGAACATCCTCCTTTGACGTGCCATACTAGGTATCAGCAACATGATTAAACGAGGAAAGCTTACAATACCCTTTTATAAGCAAATATAATACATACATACTACTTCTTTTTATGGAATGACATATAATTAGGGAAAGAGGGCTTTGCAAGCTGAGAAGTCCTTTACAAACATAAGATTATCATTTAAAATAATATAATTTTTCAGGAATTCCCTGGTGGTCCAGTGGTTTCACTGCCGGGACCTGGGTTCAATCCCTGGTCCAGGAGCTAAGGTCCTGCAAGCCGTGCAGAGTGGCAAAAACTAAATAATATAATTTTTTAAGTAGAAGAATATTAGCAAGTAAATCAAATCAAAAAGTATGAAAGGCCAAAAATACAGTGCCTCATTCATTCATACCAATTCATGTAACATTACCATAATTTGAACAGCATCACTGAGTGAAAAATTGAAAGTGTATCCAGGTAGAATACATGACCCGTGTGTCCATGCGTCGGTGCAGTGCCAATTCTCAAACTCTTTGTTAGTGCACCATGATGGGATAAGTACAGAAACTGAGGTAAGCATTTAGAAGCAATCTGACATTGCTGAAAGATTTCAGTTTACAAAATTACTGATCTGTGAGAAACTGGATATTTTTAAAACTGGCAGATAGTTTGAGAATCACTGAACTAAACCACATTTCTGAGAATCCCTTACAGGCAGATTGAGACGAAAGTTCTTGGAAACCAAGGACATGATGTGTGCCACCTTCCCCAACAGGGAACAACGACTCTATGGCTCTCTGCTGTCTTTCCTTTTCCTGTTACTTGAAACTCAGATAAGGCTTTGACCATGATAACAATGACAAGGCCCTAGAGCAGTGCTTCTCAAACTTTAATGTACAGAAGAAACACTGAGAGAATCCTGTTAAAATGCAGGTACTGATTTACCAAGTCTGTAGTAGAGATCTGAGATTCTACATTACAAATAAACTATGAGGTAACGCCAATGCTGTTGGTCTGAGGACCTCACTTGAAGTAGCAGGGGTAAGAGGACAACAAATCAGTAAGATGTAAGGAACCCAGGTCCCTAAATGACAGCACAAAGCAAAATTCCCCATCACTTTGTTTTGTGACAGAAGAAAAGGAGGCTACATTCTTGAGCCCTCTGTAATGAGGGGCCTCTATTACAGCAGCCTAGCCTTCAATCTAACTAATACAGAGCGGTTTTCTAAATATTACAAGTGTCTATCTTGGGCCAGTTTTTGCATTTTAATTAATATCAGTGTAAATGTTCATTCACATAAATATAAACTGGCAAAAACTTCGATGCCCTACTGCATTTTCAATCAGACTTCAGTATGTATACATGATTTCTGTCATGTATCACTCAAATATTAAGTCCTTTCTCATTACCCTGTACCCATTAAATTCTATACCACTACACTGGATTATCTTTTTCATGATGTCAAATCAAAATTTCAATTTGTTAAACTCTCAATTTGTTAAGATGTACATCTAATTTTATGAAGATAAAATTTAATTGTGAACTATCACTACAAAACAAACCTTGTCTATGTAACTGGTAGAAAATGTAATGAGTATAATGGTAGCAAAGAGCAGCTAAGTATGTCTACCAACAAAGTTAAAAGTTATGTTAGGTGATCACTTTGCAACAACAAGGATGTAAACAAAGACACAAAACAGGGCACCGAAATTTCATGGTATTGGTATAGCAATTAATTAGGTATACATAATACTTTATTATTTATCAATTTTTAATTATCAAAGAAACACCTAATTAATATATGCTCATAAGAACTTCTGATGGATGTGTAACTAATTAAGTGAACAAGGGAAAAAATAGTAAAAACAAAGAAAACAACCACAGCCAGAAAAAGCAAGTCAAAAAATTTATCAGCAACCAAAATAAGGAAACAGTACATGCCGATGCTGTAAAACTTCCAAATGTAGCAAGGAAAGAAGATTCTGATGGAGCATGGGTATTAACCTACCCCATCCCTCCCCAAGAAGCTCAACTGAGAAAAGAAGTCAAATAAACATAGCCCTGAAGAAATCTCACTATTACTCATAGATGACAGTGACACAGACTGAGAAATCAGCAAACAGCCTGGACAAAAGATCATGGTAAACCAATAAGACTAGGAGCCCCTTTATACCAACTTGGGCTCTCAGCTCAGGCAGAAAGGGCCACTGAAAAAGGATACTGAGAAGGAGCCTATTTCACATGCTTTGTATTCTAACTAGTAACATATACATGGTCCTTCTTGGTGTTCATAATTTAAATAACAAAAGAGCAACGTGTGCTTGGCAGTGTCTTCAGGTGGATTGGGAGCCTATGCCAGCTTACTAGGCTACAAGGTGCCTAAATGCCTACTTCTTTGCCTCATCAAAGGTCCTAGAATGAATTACAATCTCGTCATCCTAACACCTTTCTAACCAGGGACCCGAAGCTAACAATTCTAAAATATCAAAAAGACAAGTAAAAATTAGTAGCATATCTCATAAAATATCTAATGTATAAAGAAATAATTAGGGCCCAGGACAAACATATACTAACTTAATGAGTTTCTGAAAAGTTTCTAATTAACACTGCTTTGAGAAAGAACATTTCAAAGCCCCTACAGAAACAGCTGGTTGTCCCAAGCAAAGAAATTTTATCAACATATTTCAAAATTTACATCTAAACTTGTAGGTATATGTCTTTATATTCAGTTAGAAATAAGTATCAAAATAGAGAAGTATTTGTGTAAGATTATTTCCTATATTTCTGAGGAGATTACGTTCTTTATAAAACTGTTGGGGTTTTTTTTCATTTCACAACATTCACTTCAGAAATAACAATTTTCTACTCTACAAAAAGCTTGAAGAAATTTTGTGTTCCTGGAAAACACAAAAACAATATGATGAAAGATACTGAGACTAATTAAGATGACACTAGCATTCATTCCACAAGCATTTAAGTGTCTACTGTATACCTCACACCCTGCTAAATGCTAGAATACTACAGAAAAATGAAAAGACTGGATCCTTGCCTTACTGGAGCTTACAAAATAACAAGGCATCAATCGAACTAACTAATTAGAAAAGCTAAATATTCATTTAGCTTGAATATAAAATCAAAAATATATCTAGAGAAAAAGGTAAAATTATTTCATTAATTTTATCATGATTACCTATCAACTTTCTGGACACTTAAACTTACATGCATCAACTTTCTCGGTAACTCCCTAGCTGTCCAGTGGTTAGGACTCTGCGCTTCCACTGCATGGGGCGTGGGTTCGATCCCTGGTCCGGGAACTAAGATCAGACATGTCACTCAGCACAGCCAAAAAAACCTCTCAAAACAATACAATTCCAATATCCGTTATAAAATGTTGGCTTAACTTATTTAGCAACTTCTTCCATCAATACTTATGTTTAATGTTTCACATTAGGTATTTATCAAACTTCTCAAGGTCCTGTTTAGAAATTTAGCAAAATAAAAATGTTTTTTCTTAACATGTTCACTTAATATTTATGATAGATTGTCTTCTGAAAAGCTGCAACTGAGTTTTACTTGCATTTTATATCTAGAGGACTTTTGGGGGGATTTGGGGAGAATTTTTTTAAAATGACCTTCAGATACCTTAAATTTATAAAGACTGTCTTAAAAACTGCTCTCAATCTATAATACCAGCAAGACAATAAACTAATGATGACCTAATCAAATAATCTTGTCACAGAACTCTTAAGAGATTATATCCGTTTTCTCTTCTTAGAAAAGTCAATGACTTCATATGCTTTTTCCCCCTCTGGCAGCTCCTTAAAGGCTAATTGTCCTCTAAAAATGCTGAAATTTGTCATTGCTTGAACCTAGCCTCTTCCTACTCAAAGCCTGGTCTTTAGATCATAGATGACTGCTGTCTAACAGAAATATAATGCAACTCACATATGTATTTTCAATTTTCTAGTGACCACATTTTAAAAAGTAAACAGGTGAAATTAATTTAATATGTTTTAACACAATATATTGAGAATATTATTTCAATACTGTAAACAATATAAAAAACTTAATGAGAGATATTTACATTCCTTTTTTGTAATAAGTCTCCAAAATCAGTGTGTATTTTACATTTACATCACATCTGAATTTGGACTAGACCCATTTCAAGTGCTCAGTAGATACACATGGCTAATGTCTACTATATTGGACAGTGCAGCCTTAGATGATCTCATCCATGCTCTGCTTCACCATCAACTATACTCAAATGACCACAAATGTGTATCTCTAACCCAGTCTTCTCTGCTGAGTGCAAGATTAGTATTTAGTTGACCAAAAAGTTCGCTTCTAAGCTGTTACGGAAAAACCTAAATGAACTTTTTGGCCAGCCCAATATTTCCTAATGCCCAACTGGCATCTTACTTTAGATGACTCAAAGGCACTTCACACTCAAATAATGTCCAACTTTGATTCAAGATCCACCCCTCAAGAATGTGGTCTTCTTCTAATACTCTAACTGTACCGTATTCAGTTCAGGTATACAAGCCAGAAACCAAGAAATCAAACCCTTGACACTTCCTTCTCTCTTACTCACATAAAGTTCTGTCGATTTTACCTCATAAATTATCGCTCAAATCAATCTACTGCTCTCCATCTCAATCATCACCACCATTCCGTCCATCTACTCTTACCTAGCTCCAATCCATTTTCTTCAATGCAAGGATACCTCAAAATGTAACTAAGATCTCGTTCCTACTTCAATCCTCCCACCCCCTAATAAAACTTTACGACTGATTTCTGTTGCCTAAAAATAAAAATGAAACTTACCGTGACCTACAAGGCCCAAGCTACATGATCTAGTCCTTGGGTATCTCCCAGTCCCACCTTACTATACTGCCTCTCTGTCTTGACCTCCATTAATACTGGTAATTCAGTCCTTTGTACTCACCATGCTCCCTACTGCCATATGATCTCCGCATATGCTGCTTTCCCCCTACTTGGTCTAATTGCCACTTATTCTCCAGGTCTCATAGAAGCATTCTCTGACCACCAGGAAGACACCAAATTTCCCTTTTATATGCTCTTATGGAGCCATATCCCTTCTCCTCTCTAATATATTTTATGGATGCAATATGTTTGAATATATAATTAATGGCTTTCTCCCCTAAGACTACACCTGATCATACCAAAAGAAAGTGCCTGGAGGGCAGACAGCAGAATCAAGAAGAACTACAATCCTGCAGCCTGTGGAACAAAAACCACATGCACAGAAAGATAAACAAGATGAAAAGGCAGAGGGCTATGTACCAGATGAAGGAACAAGATAAAACCCCAGAAAACAACTAAATGAAGTGGAGATCGGCAACCTTCCTAAAAAGAATTCATAACAAAGATAGTGAAGATGATCCAGGACCTCGGAAAAAGAATGCAGGCAAAGATCGAGAAGATGCAAGAAATGTTTAACAAAGACCTAAAAGAATTAAACAACGAACAAACAGAGATGAACAATACAATAACTGAAATGAAAACTACACTAGAAGGAATCAATAGCAGAATAATCGAGGAAGAAGAAAGGATAAGTGACCTGGAAGACAGAATGGTGGAATTCACTGCTGTGGAACAGAAAAAGAAAAAAGAATGAAAAGAAATGAAGACCGCCTAAAAGACATCTGGGGCAAAATTAAATGCAACAACATTCGCATTAGAGGGGTCCCAGAAGAAGAGAGAGAGAAAGGACCAGAGAAACTATTTGAAGAGATTATAGTCCAAAACTTCCCTAACATGGGAAAGGAAATACCCACCCAAGTCCAGGAAGTGCAGAGAGTCCCACACAGGATAAACCCAAGGTGAAACATGCCGAGACACATAGTAATCAAAATGGCAAATATTAAAGTCAAAGAAAAATTATTAAAAGCAGCAAGGGAAAAACGACAAAGAACATGCAAGGGAACTCCCATAAGGTTAACAGCTGAGTTCTCAACAGAAACTCTACAAGCCAGAAGGGAGTGGCATGATATACTTAAAGTGATGAAAGGGAAGAACCTACAACCAAGATTACTCTACCCGGCAAGGATCTCATTCAGATTCAGTGGAAAAATCCAAACCTTTACAGTCAAGCAAAAGCTAAGAGAATTCAGCACCACTAAACCAGCTCTACAACACATGCTAAAGGAACTTCTCTAAGTGGGAAACACAAGAGAAGAAAAGGACCTACAAAAACAAACCCAAAACAATTAAGAAAATGGGCATAGGAACATACATATTGAAAATTACCCTAAACGTGAATGATTAAATGCTCCAACCAAAAGACACAGGCTTGCTGAATGTATACAAAAACAAGACCCATATATATGCTGTCTACAAGAGACCCACTTCAGACCTAGGGACACATTCAGACTGAAAGTGAGGGGATGGAAAAAGATATTCCATGCAAATGGAAATCAAAAGAAAGCTGGAGTAGCAATACTCATATCAGATAAAATAAACTTTAAAATAAAGAATGTTACAGGAGACAATGAAGGACACTACATAATGATCAGGGGATCAATCCAAGAAGAAGATATAACAATTATAAATATATATGCACCCAACATAGGAGCACCTCAATACATAAGGCAACTGCTAACAGCTATAAAAGAGGAAATCGACAGTAACACAATAATAGTAGGGGACTTTAACACCTAACTTACACCAATGGACAGATCATCTAAAATGAAAATAAATAAGGCAACAGAAGCTTTAAATGACACAACAGACCAGATAGATTTAACTTATATTTATAGGACATTCCATCCAAAAACAGCAGATTAAACTTTCTTCTCAAGTGCACACAGAACATTCTCCAGGATGGATTACATCTTGGGTCACAAATCAAGCCTCAGTAAATTTAAGAGAACTGAAATCATATCAAGCATCTTTTCTGACCACACTATGAGATTAGAAATGAATTACAGAGAAAAAATGTAAAAAACACAAAAACGTGGAGGCTAAACAATACGTTACTAAATAACCAAGAGATCCCTGAAGAAATCAAAGAGGAAATCAAAAAATACCTAAAGACAAATCAATGAAAACACGACAATCCAAAACCTATGGGATGCAGCAAAAGCAGTTCTGAGGGGAAGTTTATAGCTATACAAGCCTACCTCAAGAAACAAGAAAAATCTCAAACAATCTAACCTTATGCCTAAGGAACTAGAGAAAGAAAAAGAAACAAATCCCAAAGTTAGCAGAAGGAAAGAAATCATAAAGATCAGAGCAAAAATAAATGAAAGAGAAACAACGAAGACAATAGCAAAGATCAATAAAGCTGAAAGCTGGTTCTTTGAGAAGATAAACAAAATTGATAAAGCATTAGCCAGACTCACCAAGAAAAAGACAGAGAGGACTCAAATCAATGAAATTAGAAATGAAAAAGGAGACGTACAACAGAAACCAGAGAAATAAAAGGCATCCTAAGAGACTACTACAAGCAACTGTATGCCATAAAGTGGACAACCTGGAAGAAATGGACAAATTCTTAGAAATGCACAACCTGCCAAGACTGAATCAGGAAGAAATAGAAAATATGAACAGACCAATCACAAGCACTGAAATTGACACTGTGATTAAACATCTTCCAACAAACAAAAGTCCAGGACCAGATGGCTTCACAGGCGAATTCTATCAAACATTTAGAGAAGAGCTAACACCCATCCTTCTCAAACTTTCCGAAAAATTGCGGAGGAAGTAACACTCCCAAACTTATTCTATGAGGCCACCATCACCCTGATACCAAAAGCAGCCAAAGATACTACAAAAAAAGAAAATTACAGACCAATATCACTAATGAATATAGATGCAGAAATCAACCACAAAATACTAGCAAACAGAATCCAACAACACATTAAAAGGATCATACACCATGATCAAGTGGGATTTAACCCAGGGGTGCAAGGATTCTTCAATATATGCAAATCAATCAATGTGATACACCATATTAACAAATTGAAGAATAAAAACCATATGATCATCTCAATAGATGCAGAATAAGCTTTTGATAAAATTCAACACCCATTTATAATACAAACTCTCCAGAAAGTGGGCACAGAGAGAACCTATCTCAACATAATAAAGGCCATATATGACAAAACCCACAGCAAACATCATTCTCAATGGTGAAAAACTGAAACCATTTCGTCCAAGATCAGGAATAAGACAAGGATGTCCACTCTTGCCACAATTATTCAACATAGTTTTGGAAGTCCTAGCCACAGCAATCAGAGAAGAAAAAGAAATAAAAGGAATACAAATTGGAAAAGAAGTAAAACTGTCACTGTTTGCAGATGACGT
The DNA here is from genome assembly GCF_964374135.1 of Grampus griseus. Lineage (NCBI taxonomy): Eukaryota > Metazoa > Chordata > Mammalia > Artiodactyla > Delphinidae > Grampus > Grampus griseus. The sequence goes on from NC_139012.1 coordinate 47,169,509, forward strand.
AACACTATACATACAGAATCCTAAAGATGCCACCAGAAAACTACTAGAGCTAATCAATGAATTTGGTAAAGTTGCAGGATACAAAATTAATGCACAGAAATCTCTTGCATTCCTATACACTAATGATGAAAAATCTGAAAGAGAAATTAAGGAAACACTCCCATTTAACATTGCAACAAAAAGAATAAAATACCTAGGAATAAACCTACCTGGGGAGACAAAAGACCTGCATGCAGAAGACTATAAGACACTGATGAAAGAGATTAAAGATGATACCAACAGATGGAGAGATATACCATGTTCCTGGATTGGAAGAATCAATATTGTGAAAATGACTATACTACCCAAAGCAATCTACAGATTCAAAGCAATCCCTATCAAATTATCAATGGCATTTTTTATGGAACTAGAACAAAAAATATTAAAATTTGGATGGAGACACAAAAGACCCCAAATAGCCAAAGCAGTCTTGAGGGGAAAAAATGGAGCTGGAGCAATCAGACTCCCTGACTTCAGACTATACTATAAAGCTACAGTAATCAAGACAATATGGTACTGGCACAAAAACAGAAACATAGATCAATGGAACAAGATAGACAGCCCAGAGATAAACCCACGCACCTATGGTCAACTAATCTATGACAAAGGAGGCAAGGATATACAATGGAGAAAAGACAGTCTCTTTAATAAGTGGTGCTGGGAAAACTGGACAGCTACATGTAAAAGAATGAAATCAGAACACTCCCTAACACCATACACAAAAATAAACTCAAAATGGATTACAGACCTAAATGTAAGACCAGACACTATAAAACTCTTAGAGGAAAACATAGGAAGAACACTCTTTGAAAAACACTCATAGCAAGATCTTTTTTCATCCACCTCCTAGAGTAATGGAAATAAAAACAAAAATAAACAAATGGGACGTAATGAAACTTCAAAGCTTTTTCACAGCAAAGGACACCATAAACAAGACGAAAAGACAACCCTCAGAATGGAAGAAAATATTTGCCAACGAATCAACGAAGGATTAATCTTCAAAATACATAAATAGCTCATGCAGCTCAATATTAAAAAAACAAACAACCCAATCCAAAAATGGGCAGAAGACCTAAATAGACATTTCTGCAAAGAAGACATACAGATGGCCCAGAAGTACATGAAGAACTGCTCAACATCAATAATTATTAGAGAAATGCAAATCAAACTACAATGAGGTATCACCTCACACCAGTTAGAATGGGCATCATCCGAAAATCTACAAACAACAAATGCTGGAGAGGGTGTGAAAAAAAGAGAACTCTCTTGCACTGTTGGTGGGAATGACACAGCCACTAAGGAGAACAGTATGGAGGTTCCTTAAAAACCTAAAAATAGTGCTTCCCTGGTGGCACAGTGGTTGAGAGTCTGCCTGCCGATGCAGGGAACACGGGTTCGTGCCCCAGTCCGGGAAGATGCCACGGAGCGGCTGGACCCGTGAGCCGTGGTCACTGAGCCTGTGCGTCCAGAGCCTGTGCTCCGCAACAGGAGAGGCCACAACAGTGAGAGGCCCGCGTACCACAAAAAAAAAAAGAAAGAAAAAAGAAAAATCTAAAACTAGAATTACCATATGATCCAGAAATAGTACTATTGGCCATATACCCAGAGAAAACCATAATTCAAAAAGACACATGCACCCCAATGTTCATTGCAGCACTATTTACAATAGCCAGGTCATGGAAGCAACCTAAATGCCCATCAACACACAAATGGATAAAGAAGTTGTGGTACATATATACAATGGAATATTACTCAGCCATAAGAAGGAACGAAATTGGGTCATATGTTGAGACGTGGATGGATCTAGAGACTGTCATACAGAATGAAGTAAGTCAGAAGGAGAAAAACAAATATCGTATATTAACGCATATATGTGGAACCTAGAAAAATGGTACAGATTAACTGGTTTGCAGGGCAGAAATTGAGTCACAGATGTAGAGGACAAATGTACGGACACCAAGCGGGGAAAGCCGTGAGGGGGGTGGAGGTGGTTGTGTGATGAATTGGGTGATTGGGATTGACATTTATACACTGATGTGTATAAAACTGATGACTAACAAGAACCTGCAGTATAAAATAATATATATTATTCAACTCAAAAAAAATAAATAAACACTACTTTGTAATAAAAGGAAAACGTTTTTCCTCGACCTGATCTAGTTCTTTCTCTAATTTCAGGAAAGTGAGTGAAAATGCAGTAGAACCCTGAAAAAAAAAAAAAAAGAAAGTGCCTGCCACAAAAAGATGTTCAATAATTATTTGATGAATGAGTACATCAATGAATCTGCCTTGTTTTTTTTCATAGACAAAGACTAGACACCATATTGAGTTGGCATATATAACATACCCTACTTATACATCACTAGTTCTAGAAAGCCTTTCATACTTCCCAAGTGGGGGTTAACTGCTCTCAACAACACCCTGGAAGCAAAATACCAGTGTATAAAATGTTTAAATTCTGCCTGTCTTGCACATCATCCTAACAACAAACACAGTGCCTTGTGTATAAGAGGTACAAATATTTACTACTTGTATTTCAGTATACACATTACTATAGGATTACATATTTCCCTGCATTACTGCAAAGACTTACTTATTGTTGTAAAGATATCATACCTTCAGTAGTACTATACTAAGATGAAGGTAGCTATTTGTCTCCACGTTAAAGGCTGTAAAACCGTAAAATGAGTGAGAAGCGCTCACATTTGCACACAGACTCACACCCATCGAGCAAGGGTGTGAAACATGCAGAGATTACAGTACTAAGGTACATGTAGGCTCTGTCCAGCCCCAGAGCACAATGTTGTTCTTTCCTCTTTCTCTACATCGCAATGTGCTTCTGCTATGAGTATCTTTGACTCACTTTATTACTTTATCACCACACATTTCCTGCTATCTCTCTGCTTTTCTTTGTCATTCTATGACTTCACAATGTTTTCTCAACTTTTACAAGAAAAATTTTGCATTGCTGAAAGTGCAGTCTGCTTCTTCTAAAAATTATACAGAGATAAAGTGTTCTTCAGCTAGTTCCAGATTCTATACCTTTCAAAAAGTCAGAATTTCTAGACACATGGGACTTAACATGATAAGACAAAATGCCAATATTGTTGTTTTGTCAAAAGAAGAAAGCATAAGCCAAAAAATATATATGTTATATTTTTATGGCTCTTGAAATGTTACTATGCAATTTTTACTCAATCTAGCAAATGCTGCTGTATGAGGAGAAAATTATTTTCAACTTGCTGAGGTAGCAAGTTTCTTTTTATACCCCCTTTATGCTTGAGGCAGTCAAAGACAGGCAGTTAAAACTAGATTTATAGGTTATTCACCAAAAAAAAATACTGCAAATAGCACCTTCGAACCTGAAAACTTGCACAGTTTAACAGAATACACAGTCTTTTTTGTGTATTAATGACACTTTACAATATCAACAGAAGCAACCAGGTAATATGTAACATATTTTGAGACAGACGGTCAACAACACTTATTACATTTGAACATTATAACTTCACAAACAACATAAACCAAAGATACAATAACAAATGCTCATTAAAAAAACAGGAAATATTTCAAAATGGAAAGATGTCTCCAATAAGCTCTCCCCAAAACCAAATATAAAGCAGCTGGTTTCTTCTAGTGTTCTTCAGCACGGTCTATTATTCTGTTTCACCTAAAATGTGTCTTAATGTTTCTGATTCTTTCCAAAAGAGAGTACCAAGAATACATGTATATCAAAGTGGTAATGATGAAGTGTTTTATAATTCTAGAAAATAAAAGAATCCTGCACTTAGCACATAACCTTAGAAAGAACTACCAAAATTCTTTACAAATACACTTATGCCTAAGAGTTATGCTGGAATAATATGAGGGAACAAAACTTCTGATACCCTTTGCATAAACTCTTATGCATGACTATTACCAACAATATATTATATGAAGGTATAGTTATATTTATGATGCTACAAAGAGCATTTCTCACTTGAAGATTGAGCTCATTTACCAGCAATCTCCTGGGGAATTGGAGTGTTTCTCAGAAAAAAAACAAACAAGATAAGTGCAGGGGTGGCTACACAACAGGAATGTGACTTTCTTGGTCTTGATGTGTTTTGGAGGAAGTTTCTAGGTGATGGGATGTAAAAAACAGCTCTCCATCTGTGGGCAGGTCAAAAGCTAAGAATCAGAAATCCCAGCAAAATATCCTGAAGTTGTCCCACCTCTCTGGAGCAGCTATCTCAAGGCAATATGTGGAATAGCAGGGCATGCTCCTCAAGACAAGAGAACCATCACTTTATAATCTATGCTGCCATTGTGCATCTTCTTTTCTCCATTTATCCCATAAATAAATATTCTCCTCTAGTAGTGTTTTGATAAAGACATTTATACTTGTAGCCTTTCTTAGTTGTTCAAAGGTGAAACCAAGGGAGTGAAGTTTGGTATACACTTGGGCCAGAGGATATCAGTATGGGGGTAGTACCAGTAATCAAGGAGAGATAACTCCAAAAGGGAAGGTGAAATTCAAGGGTGACAAGATAAGAAGACCTTTATGTTCACCCTCTCTTACCCCTCCAACTTTGCCCTACCCACCAAAAAAAAAAAAAAAAAAAAAAAAAAAAACCACCTCAAAGCACAACCAAGTTAAACTTTAGATGTTAGAAACCCAGGGTTTCTTAGAAAATATGTTCTTTCAGAATAAAATGGAAACACACTACTTCTAATGCTTCCTTATGGTTTCTTCAACTCAAAACTGCTGGGTAAGGCAAATACATGCAACAGAGTGCCTTACTTTTTCAGATATTCTTAGACTTCAAAAAATACAGAATTAAACAGATTTTTAGATAAGCCTAATCAGCAATTAGGTGAACCACCAAAAGGTAAAGGTTTCTTTGATTCCAACAGCATCACTTCTCAGTATAAGCACCTATCTTTCCCAAAGAGGAAAGGAAATTTACACATCACAAAAAATGCTTTAATCCAATTTTCAATTTTCAAATGTGTTATATTTGACAAACAATTTAAATTAAACATGGTCACCAGGACTCAGTGGAAATCAGTACTGAATCTTTATTCCAGACATTTGGGCTGTATTCATGGTTCTGCCGCTTGTATCTCTGAGCAAACTGTTGATACCAGTGTTTCAGCTTCCTTATTTGCACACTGAGGGAGTTAAGCTATACAATCACTAATTCTATTAAAAAAAAAACTTTTTCAAAATTAAACACAGTTGATTATGTTTCCTTAACATGTTTCTATTAAAAAAAAATGTTCTGAAAGGCTTTAAAAAAAAAATCCAAAAGGTTAATAGAAGGACAAAATTCACCCTTAAGGAAATCTCAAGAGGAAAAAAAAAAAAGGCAAAGAGTGAAGTAAATCTGTTATGCAGACAAATCTAGAGTCACATATCTTCTCTCAGTAGTTATTCCATGCATATAAGTAAGCATTACAAAGGACCAATGTACGATTTCCTGCAATATTTACACATAATCACTATACTGGAAAAGTTTCTAGAACTTTTCAGTTCAGATCAGTAAACCTAACACCTTCCGTGCTACTGGCTACTAAGGAAGAACATTATTGTAAAGTCAGCCAAGGTGGCTCCTATTGGGAGTTACATTTTAAAATATAGATTTTTATGGGGGTTATAATGAAGATTAAAGACTTAAAAGAAAAAAATGAGCTCAAAAAATAACATAAACTAGAATATAGATCAGTCTATACAGATCACCTGCACCCCATGAAGATCACATTTTCAGAAACATAAGCTTTTCAGCACTCAATATTTCCCTAACCTGCTATTTTAGGTGAAACTGACAAAACAGATAATAATAGTTTAAGTGCTTTAGCATCTATTACTTTTGAGGTCCTGCAAATAATTGAGTACTAAGTACTAAAAAAATGATTTTGTCAGCGACAATAACAGAGAATCCCAAGAGTCAAAGGAAACTCAGGATGTCAGAACTGGAATGAGTTGGTCAAACTGCTCTATGGTCAAAAATTCTCCTTCCAGTACTCTTCTCTGCATACACCTTTGAGATTCTGTATGTTTACATAACAAATATCTACTTAAATATAAGATCTAATACAAGTCACGGATAAGACTGGGACATCCTCTTGTTTTCTTCACAAGTCTAGTAGGTTCAAGACCCATCAGGAATTATTCCCAAACTTGTAGATATATAGTCTTGTTAGCCCCACAGGTTTCTCCTGCCTTTATGAGTCCCTGCCACACAAAAGGAGCACTCTAAAGTAAGAAACACGTAAACAGATAAACTGCAACACAAAGTGGCAAATGTCACAATATAACATTGCTGAGGGTTTATAACAAAATAACAAAGACAGGAAGAACACTAAGCTTGGGTAGAGACCCTGGTTAGAGAATTCTGACTGGCAGGAGCATGGGCATCCAAGGTCCATTTCTATTAGACTTTATCAAGAATATACAAGGTAGGAGATAGGTTCAAGATGGCGGAGTAGAAGGACGTGCACTCACAACCTCTTGCGAGAGCACTGGAATCACAACTGCTGAACAATCATTGACAGGAAGACACTGGAACTCAGGAAGAAAGATACCCCACATACAAAGACAAAGGAGAAGGCACAATGAGACGGTAGGACGGTCACAATCACAATAAAGTCAAATCCCATAACTGCTGGGTGGGTGACTCACAAACTGGAGAACACTTATACCACAGAAGTCCACCCAGTGGAGTGAAGGTTCTGAGCCCCACATCAGTCTTCCCAACCTGGGGGTCCGGCAACAGGAGGATAAATTCCAAGAGAATCAGACTTTGAAGGCTAGGGGGATTATTTCAGGACTTCGACAAGACGGGGGGGAAAAAGAGACTCCACTCTTGCAGGGCACACACAAAGTAGTGTGTGCATCGGGACCCAGGTGAAGGAGCAGTGACCCCATAGGAGACTGAACCAGACCTATCTGCTAGAGTTGGAGGGTCTCCTGCAGAGGCAGGGGGTGGCTGTGGCTCACCGTGAGGACAAGGACACTGGCAGCAGAAGTTCTGGGAAGTACTCCTTGGCATGAGCCCTCCCAGAGTCCGCCGTTAGCCCCATCAAAGAGCGGGGCAGGCTCCAGTGTTGGGTCGCCTCAGGCAAAACCACCAACAGGGAGGGAACCCAGCCCCACCCATCAGCAGACAAGCAGATTAAACTTTTACTGAGCTCTACCCATCAGCAGTCCCTGCCATCAGGAAGCCTGCACAAGCCTCTTAGATAGCCTCATCCACCAGAGGGCAGACAGCAGAAGCAAGAAGAACTACAATCCTGCAGCCTGTGGAACAAAAACCACATTCACAGAAAGATAGACAAGATGAAAAGGGAGAGTGCTATGTACCAGATGAAAGAACAAGATACAACCCCAGAAAAACAACTAAATAAGGTGGAGATAAGCAACCTTCCAGAAAAATAATTCAGAGTAATGATAAGTGAAGATGATCCAGGACCTCAGAAAAAGAATAGAGGCAAAGGTCAAGAAGATGCAAGAAATGTTTAACAAAGACCTAGAAAAGTTAAAGAACAAACAAAGATGGACAATACAACTGAAATGAAAAATACACTAGACGGAATCAATAGTAGAATAACTGAGGCAGAAAAACGGGTAAGTGACCCGGAAGACAGAATGGTGGAATTCACTGCCACAGAACAGAATAAAGAAAAAAGAATGAAAAGAAATGAAGACACCCTAAGAGACCTCTGGGACAACATTAAACACAACAACATTCACATTATAGGGGTCCCAGAAAGACGAGAGAGAGAGAAATGACCCAAGAAAATATTGAAAGAGATTATAGTCCAAAACTTCCCTAACATGGGAAAGGAAACAGCCACCCAAGTCCAGGAAGTGCAGAGTCCCAGGCAGGATAAACCCAAGGAGAAACATGCCGAGACACATAGTAATCAAACTGACAAAAATTAAAGACAAAGAAAAATTGAGAACAAAGAGGGAAAAACAACAAATAACATACAAGGGAACTCCCATAAGGTTAACAGCTGATTTCTCAGCAGAAACTCTACAAGCCAGAAGGGAGTAGCATGATATACTTAAGGTGATGAAAGGGAAGAAACTACAACCAAGATTACTCTATGTGGCAAGGATCTCATTCAGATCTGATGGAGAAACCAAAAGCATTATAGACAAGCAAAAGCTAAGAGAATTCAGCACCACCAAACCAGCTCTACAGCAAATGCTAAAGGAACTTCTCTAAGTGGGAAACACAGAGAAGAAAAGGATCTACAAAACACAAACCCATGACAATTAAAAAACAGTAGTAGGAACACACATATCAATAATCACCTTAAACATAAACGGATTAAATGCTCCAACCAAAAGACACAGGTTCGCTGAATGGGTACAAAAACAAGAACCATATATATGCTGTCCACAAGAGACCCACTTCAGACCTACGGACACATACAGACTGAAAGTGAGGGGATGGAAAAAGATATACCATGCAAATGGAAATCAAAAGAAAGCTGCAGTAGCAATACTCATATCAGATAAAATAGACTTAAAAATAAAAAATGTTGCAAGAGACAAGGAAGAACACTACATAATTATCAACAGATCAATCCAGAAAGAAGATATAACAATTATAAATATATATGCACCCAACATAGGAGCAGCTCAATACATAAGGCAATTGCTAACAACTATAAAAGAAGAAATCGACAGTAACACAATAATAGTGGGGGACTGTAACACCTCACTTACACCAATGGACAGATCATCCAAACAGAAAACTAATAAGGAAACACAAACTTTAAATGACACAATAGATCAGATAGATTTAATTGATATTTATAGGACATTCCATCCAAAAACAGCAGATTACACTTTCTTCTCAAGTGCACACGGAACATTCTCCAGGATAGATCACATCTTGGGTCACAAATCAAGCCTCAGTAAATTTAAGAAACTTGAAATCATATCAAGCATCTTCTTTTCTGACCACAATGCTATGATATTAGAAATCAATTACAGGGGAAAAAAACGTAAAAAACAAAAACACATGAAGACTAAACAATGCGTTACTAAATAACCAAGAGATCACTGAAGAAATCAAACAGGAAATCAAAAAATACCTAGAGACAAATGACAACGAAAACACAACGATCCAAAACCTATGGGATGCAGCAAAAGCAGATCTAAGATGTAAGTTTATAGCTATACAAGGCCTACCTCAAGAAACAAGAAAAATTTAAAATAAGCAATCTAACCTTACACCTAAAGGAACTAGAGAAAGAAGAACAAACAAAACCCAAAATTAGTAGAAGGAAAGAAATCATAAAGATCAGAGCAGAAATAAATGAAATAGAAACAAAGAAGACAATAGCAAAGATCAATAAAGCTGAAAGCTGGTTCTTTGAGAAGATAAACAAAATAGATAAACCATTAGCCAGACTCATCAAGAAAAAGAGGGAGGGGACTCAAATCAATAACATTAGAAATAAAAAAGAAGTTACAACGGACACTGCAGAAATACAAAGCATCCTAAGAGACTACTACAAGCAACTCTTTGCCAATAAAATGGACAACCTGGAAGAAATGGACAAATTCTTAGAAAGGTATAACCTTCCAAGACTGAACCAGGAAGAAACAGAAAATATGAACAGACCGATCACAGGTAATGAAATTGAAACTGTGATTAAAAATCTCCCAAGAAACAAAAATCCAGGACCAGATGGCTTCACAGGTGAATTCTATCAAACATTTAGAGAAAAGCTAAACCCATCCTTCTCAAACTCTTCCAAAAAATTGCAGAGGAAGGAACACTCCCAAACTCAATCTATGAGGCCACCCTCACCCTGATACCAAAACCAAAGATACTACAAAAAAAGAAAATTACAGACCAATATCACTGATGAATATAGATGCAAAAATCTTCCACAAAATACTAGCAAACAGAATCCAACAACACATTAAAAGGGTCATACACCATGATCAAGTGGGATTTAACCCAGGGATGCAAGGATTCTTCAATATACGCAAATCAATCAATGTGATACACCATATTAACAAACTGAAGAATAAAAACCATATGATCATCTCAATAGATGCAGAAAATGCTTTTGACAAAATTCAACACCCATTTATGACAAAAAAAACTCTCCAGAACGTGGGCATAGAGGGAACCTACCTCAACATAATAAAGGCCATGTGTGACAAACCCACCGCAAACAACATTCTCAATGGTGAAAAACTGAAACCATTTCTCCTAAGATCAGGAACAAGACAAGGATGCCCACTCCCATCACTATTATTCAACATAGTTTTGGCAGTCCTAGCCACAGCAATCAGAGAAGAAAAAGAAATAAAAGGAATACAAATTGGAAGAGAAGAAGTAAAACTGTCACTGTCTGCAGATGACATGATACTATACATAGAGAATCCTAAAGATGCCACCAGAAAACTACTAGAGCTAAACAATGAATTGATAAAGTTGCAGGATACAAAATTAATGCACAGAAATCTCTTGCATTCCTATACACTAATGATGAAAAATCTGAAAGAGAAATTAAGGAAACACTCCCATTTACCATTGCAACAAAAAGAATAAAATACCTAAGAATAAACCTACCTAAGGAGACAAAAGATCTGTATGCAGAAAACTATAAGACACTGATGAAAGAGATTAAAGATGATACCAACAGATGGAGAGATATACCATGTTCCTGGATTGGAAGAATCAATATTGTGAAAATGACTATACTACCCAAAGCAATCTACAGATTCATTGCAATCCCTATCAAATTTCCAATGGCATTTTGCACAGAACTAGAACAAAAAATCTTAAAATTTGGATGGAGACACAAATGACCCTGAATAGCCAAAGCAGTCTTATGGGAAAAAAACAGAGCTGGAGGAATGAGACTCCCTTACTTCAGACTGTACTACAAAACCCACAGTAATCAAGACCCTATGTTACTGGCAGAAAAACTGAAATATAAATCAATGGAACAGGACAGAAAGCCCAGAGACAAACTCACGCACCTATGGTCAACTAATCTATGACAAAGGAGGCAAGGATATACAATGGAGAAAAGACAGTCTCTTCAATAAGTGGTGCTAGGAAAACTGGACAGCTACATGTAAAAGAATGAAATCAGAACACTCCCTAACACCATACACAAAAATAATCTCAAAATGGATTACAGAACTAAATGGACACTATACAGTCTTCGACATAAATCACAGCAAGATCTTTTTTGATCCACCTCCTAGAGTAATGGAAATAAAAACAAAAATAAACAAATGGGACGTAATGAAACTTCAAAGCTTTTGCAAAGCAAAGGAAACTACAAACAAGACGAAAAGACAACCCTCAGAATGGCAGAAAATATTTGCAAAGGGATCAATGGACAAAGGATTAATCTCCAAAACATATAAACAGCACCTGCACCTCAATATTAAAAAAACAAACAACCCAATCCAAAAATGGGAAGAAAACTTAAATAGACATTTCTCCAAAGAAAACATACAGATGGCCAAGAGGCACATGAAAAACTGCTCAACATCACTAATTATTAGAGAAATGCAAATCAAAACTACAATGAGGTATCACCTCACACCAGTTAGAATGGGCATCATCAGAAAATCTACAAACAACAAATGCTGGAGAGGGTGTGAAGAAAAGGGAACCCTCTTGCACTGTTGGTGGGAAAGTAAATTGATACAGCCACTATGGAGAACAGTATGGAGGTTCCTGAAAAAACTAAAAATAGAATTACCATATGACCCAGCAATCCCACTCCTTGGCATATACCCAGAGAAAAGCATAATTCAAAAAGACACATGTGCCCCAATGTTTATTGCAGCACTACTTACAATAGCCAGGTCATGGAAGCAATCTAAATGCCCATCGACAGATGAATGGATAAAGATGTGGTGCATATATACAATGGAATATTACTCAGCCATTAAAAGGAACGAAACTGGGTCATTTGCGGAGACGTGGATGGATCTAAAGACTGTCATACAGAGTGAAGTAAGTCAAAAAGAGAAAAACAAATATCGTATATTAACACATATATGTGGAACCTAGAAAAATGGCACAGATGGACCAGTTTGCAGGACAGAAATAGAGACACAAATGTAGAGAACAAACATATGGACACCAAGGGGGTAAAGTGGCAGGGGCGGGGGTGCGGTGGTGGGATGAACTGGGAGATTGGGATTGACATATATACACTAATATGTATAAAATGGATAACTAATAAGAACCTGCTGTATAAAAAAGCAAAATTCAAAAATCCAAAAAAAAGAACCTTCAAGGTAGTGAGCTCCCTGGCATTACAAATGTACAGAAACATAAGATGCAGTTTACCCACCCTTAAGGATCTTAGAGTCCAAAAAACAATTTAGTATGTGTTTGGAAATCAAAATATTGAGACTGGCCTTTCTAACACAGGTGGGATCATGTTGGAAAGCAGTAAAAGACTGTAAACGAATTCATACAACTAGTTTGAAGAACTAAGGGTTAATCAAACGAAGAATGGGGAAAAACTCAAAGAGTGATCCGAGATTTTTCAGGATAGCGTTGTGAGGTAAACAAACTGAATGTAGAAATTCCAGTTAGAAGAACAATAATAAAACTGAAAAAGGTGAGTTTTTAACGCTACAGTTTGTTATGTCAATGGTGTTCTAAGCAAAAACTGTCAGAACAGTAACAGTTAAAAGCAAAAACTGTCAGAACAGTAACAGTTAAAAGCACCAGAGCTGGAACCAGCCCCTCTGTGCTCACCATTCAACTCCACCACTTTCCAGTTATGTCATTTTTTTTGGAAAGTTACTTAACAATTTTGTGCCTCAATCTCTTCACCTGTAAAATGAGGTGCCAGTAGAGCCAGGCACAGCGTCTTCAAAACACAGGTGTTACAGCCCTCTAATCAAAAATTTCATTCACAAAATCAAATCCATTCTTTAGGCACTTGTAGGCTCCATAACCTGGCCACAAACTTTTAAGGTCTTAATCTTCACTGGACCCCCTTCTACTTCGAGGAACCATAGGGATCTAATATCAATTCTGCAAACCAATAAGCACTTTCCTACCTCTGTGCCTCATCTCCAGCGGCTCTGTATCTACAAAGCCTTTTCCTCACCATCTCCCAAAGCCCACTTCTCCAGGAAATTAACTCTCCTTCCTCTCCAATTCCATACCACATTTGCCTGCACCTCTGTACAGTTTACCACTATTTCCCGTTTTTGTGTTTGTTGTTTTAATGCCTCCTTCCCCTCTTTTCGCTAAGATAGTGAACTTCCAGAGAGCAGGGGCAAATCTTTTTCAACCTCCTTCCCACCCTTCATCCCAGACTGTGCCCATGCAGGCCTGTTAAAGCGTTAGTAAATTAAACTGGATGTTTACAACCCTAATGGCCGAAGTTGCAGAAACTGCTTAATTCGCATAAATTTTTTTTATTGTTTTCAGATCCTAAAATCTTGACATGTCTTTAAAAATCCGAACACCGTCATCTTTTCAAGAAAACTTCTACAGAGCATCCACACGAGTTAATATGGTCATTCTCAGCTTCAGAAGTTGTGTGTGTGCCGCAGAGGGCGGCTTTCCCCCGCTCCGTCCTGTACTTTGTAATAAAGAGGACGGAGAGGCGGCCCGGCAACAGCCCGGGCTGTGCTGTGCCCTCAACTTCCCGCGGGCCCGCGGGCTCCGGCCGTGCTCGTCCCTCTCCGCCGCACTCCGTTCTCCAGCCCTCGCCTCCTCTCGTCCAGCCGCGGCAACAACCCCCGGAGCGGCGCGGTGGCGCTGAGGGTCCGCCCGCGCGGCTCGGCTCGGGCCTGCGTCGCCGCCCGCCCCGCCGCCCTGCCCGCGGCCCCCGGCCTCTCCCCGGCGCGCCGCCCGCCTCCCGGGGCCCAGGCCGCGCCGCCACGCCGAGGGGAGCTGGGGGACTCGTTGGGCTCCGCGTGGCGCCGGGGGCGGAGCCGGCCCGGAGGGCCCGGGGAGAGGCCGGGGGCGGGCGGCGGCCTCCGCCTACCCCGACACGCACCCCACCGCCCCAACCCCAACCCTACTCCGGCCCGGCCCGCGCCCGCGGCCGATTATACTCGCCACTTACCAACCCGCCTGGGACAACACCGCGCCGGGGACCTCGGCCATGGTAGCTGCTTAGGCCGGGGGTGGTGGGGGGCTCGGGTGGGGGTGGGGAGAAGGCCTGCTGCTTGAGACCAAAAAAAAAAAAAAAGAAAAGAAAAAGAAAAAAGAAAAGAAAAGAAAAAAACTCCTCTGGTCGGCTCTGCAACTGGGCATGCTCAGTGCGCCCGGCGCTTCCGCGTGCGGGTTCCGCTAGCCGCGTTTTCCAAGCGGCCGCAGGGGCCGGCCTGGCGTGAGGCTGCGAGGTTGTGGCGCGCCGACAGCGGCGATTCGCCTAGGACAGGCCGGGTCCTGCAGGTCGGGGCCAGTTTGTCGGTAAGGAGCACGGCACGGCCTCTCCGCCGAAGGCGGTTGCTTTTCGTTCGGGGTCACTTTTCTGAGTTGCACACCGTGGAAACTAGTGGGGCGGTTCTTTGTACAGCAGAAAGTAAGGCACCGTTTCCAGCGCCCACAGGCGGCCACCTCCGAGAGGGCAGGACAGCGCTAGAGCTGAAACGCTCGGGCGGTGGCGGAAAAGCGCTTCCAGTTAAGCGCTAATACGGCCACATTTCGTACAGGGAAAGTCAAAGTAAGGGTGTTCCCAGTCCACTCCACACAGGAGAAAAGTTTACTTTCTTATTAAGATTCGCTCCATTTGCTCCCTTTTTCGATCTGCCCGGATACAAAGAAAAGAAATATAATCGGATTTTTTCGTCTCCCCACAGCTAAATCGGACTGTCCAACTCCCACACTGCAATAAAAATGAATGGGTCAACCCAGGGAAAACCTGCGCTTAAGGGATATGGGGAAATCGGGTAGTTCTGTCGGTGCTTGTTTTTCCTGTCGTTCTCCCACTGGGCCCATCCAGGTCCCGGCACGGCCCTCTGATATTGGCACGGGCACTGCCAGGCCCAGTCCCCACCCGCCGCTTGCCGGTGCCCTTCTTTGGCTCTCCCGGGGACTGAAGCGTAGGGGCGGCTCTCGAGTGGGCATGCGCGGCGGCGCCGCAAGCCGCGCAGGAGACACTCCAACGCGATTGGGCGGCCGAGACTCACGCCAGCCAATCGGAGGAACAGGCGGAAGGGGAGCTGGGCCCGGGAGACGCTCACTGAGAGTTTGCTCCACCCTCACCGGTTTTCCAGTCTTGTGGCTGCTGGGGAGAAACATTCTATCGAGTGGCTCTGGTCCCACGTGGCAAGTCATTTGGGGAGACTGTTAAAACCTTCAACCCTATGGCGGGGGCTGCCTCATCAACGTGGACTTAGAGCAGAGACTGCGGAATTGGGCAGAGCCGCTCCTGGGACTGCGGAGGAAACTGACAGTTAAGGAAGAGGATAATTACACTGGGTGGAGTTAAATTCCTTAATGCAAAATTTTTTCACGATGCTTTGCTTAGCTGTGATGCTACTGAAATGTGTGTCCAAGCACGTTGCTTAGATCCTGATTTTAATGAAACATGTTTCCAAGCACTTTTAGAATCAGAAATAACTATATCCTTGTCCCTACATTTTGCAGTAGTATAGTGTTTAGTCCATAGATATACTACATGTGTATTTCAATTTATAGGCACCATTCAAAATATCCAGGAGTCAGGAAAAGATTTACCATTCTGAAGCTAAATAGATGACTCAAAATTAAATCGCTAATAATTTTTATTGGTTGTAGAATTTTCTCTTACCAATTGAATTTTTCAACTAGTGTAACTTGTTAACTATGAAAGTAATATGCTGTCCCAGGGTTTCCCTGGTGGCGCAGTGGTTGAGAGTACGCCTGCCGATGCAGGGTACACGGGTTCGTGCCCCGGTCCAGGAAGATCCCACATGCCGCGGAGCGGCTGGGCCCGTGAGCCATGGCCGCTGAGCCTGCGCGTCCGGAGCCTGTGCTCCGCAATGGGAGAGGCCACAACAGTGAAAGGCCCGCGTACCGCAAAAAAAAAAAAAAAAAAAAATGTCCCAATCATCAGAATTCTTTGCTGGTTAAATGTGAAGGCTTTACACATTTGGTCTCATATGCAGTGTGTACAATAAGAATTTACCATTGTGTGGTACTTAAAATAACTTTCATAAAATGCTCCACAAAACACTAAATTTCCTTACTTCAAGAAATGCTTTAAAGAATGGGTCGAAGATTCGGAGGAATTTGGGATAATATGAGCATCAAAAAGAATAATTACAATAGTTGAATTTTTAAAAAAGGATAAAGAAAATGCAAGAATTCAGAGTGCCAGTAAAAATAAATAAAAGGAGGGGGGATGAAACTTTTCTTTCAAAGAAATACCAGAGAATAAATGTAGAACAAATAATAGAATTAGAAAATCACCATATTCCAAGTCAATTTCAATTGATTCAGTCAGAGTCCATCAGAGGATGCTAAAAGACATTGGGTGAAAGATTGTAGGAGTATAGAATCTTCACATGGTCTCAAAGTATCAAGCCATAACTTACTTCTTACAAAAGGGAAAAACATACCTTTACTTTAAAGAAAAATAATCATTGCCTTAAATAAGTGATCAAGGCTAGAATCACTAATGGCACAATCTGATATTATGTGCTTAGTGATATAATGCAATTAGAAATACACGTCATCTGAGAAATATTCTTTCCAAAATTGTTTAACCTGAATTTAAGCAAGCTTCTAGACAGTAGTTCACAACCAGGAAGTGGATCCCGAACCCACCCCCATCTCCTGGGCACATTTGGCATGTGTGGAGACATTTTGGTTGTCACAACCTGGTGGGAGGGGGATTCTGTTAAACATCCTGCAATGAACAAGATAGCCACCTGATCCAAGATGTCAGGAGTGCCAAGGCTAAGATATGTAGGAGATGTTGGAACAAGTAAAACATAAGGAAACAGGCAAATAAATCTAGAATGTGGCATCTTCTACCAGAAACCTGGCCTGGGCTGTTCAAATGAGCCAATTCAACTAAAAAAAAAAAAAAAAAATTATTCCAGATTAAAGAGAGTAAAGAGACATGACAACAACATGCAACCCTGGATTTAAAAAGAATAAGGAGAAGGAAAAGGAGGAGAGATTTTTGTGGCCAAAAGCACAAATTTAAATGGACTAGATATCAGATAGTACAATGGAATTATAATTTTCTTAGATGTGATAATATTGTCCTTAATGTTAGAAATTTTATGTCAAACATTTATGGCTGAAGAATTGTGTCTACAACTTACTATTATATATATGTATGTATATATATATACATATATGTGAAAGAGAGGGAGAAGGCAAATGTGGCAGAATGTTTAAAATGGGTGAATCTGATTGGATGGTTGGGTGCTCATTATATATTTTTTAAAATTTTTATCTAAGTTTGAAACTTTTCAAAATAAAAATTTAAGGAAAAAAGCATGGATTATACTAATTTCTTTCACATCAAAAATTTTAAATTGGAATTATGTTCTGTATTGATAAGTTAGTGCCATGGGATATGGTAGGAACTGACTAGACAAAAAATTATATTTCCATTTTTAATAGATGAATCATTGATTTACAGAAAATATAAAGTCTACAATGAACTGAAAGCTGGGGGAGAGCCTAAGGATGACAAAAGAGCTTTGTTAGGTACAAGAGGACAAAAAGGAGGAGTTAAATGTATTGGAGTCAATGGTATAAATTAACAGAAGAGAGACTGCAAATCCATTCAACTATGTTTTGCCCCTTTCATTTCATTCAGTTTCGTTTCAGAAACTTCAGGAAAAGTTTCTCAGATTGAAAATGATAGAAGACCATGGATGAGGAGGTAAAAACCATAATTAAAAAAGTGGTATTATAAGAGTAACTAGTCCCTCGGAGGCACATTAAATCTTTTGACCTTAAGCCATTTACAACCCAGAGAATACTAAAATAACCTGTGAATAACTTAGATGAGCCAATGCCAGGGAGGTTTGAAGAACTGCTGAACTTTTCAGGAAATGTGCTAGAAACCTGTAAACAGGAAAAAACTATTTTCAGTTTTAAGAAAGGGAAGAGAGTCTTTTCAACAAATGGTGCTGGGAAAACTGGGTATTCACGTGCAAAATAATAAAGTCGGACCCTTTTAACATCATACATAAAAATTAATTCAAAACTGATTATAGATTTAAATGCAGGGCTAAAAATATAATACTCCTAAAAGAAAATGTAAAAGCAAATCTTCATGACCATGGGTTAGGCAATAGATATGACATCCAAAACACAATTGAAAAAAAGAAAAATTAGATAAGTCAGACTTCATCAAAATTTAAAACTTTTGTGACTTGAAGATCATCAAGACAGTGAAAAGACAATTTACAGAAAGGGAGAAAATAGGGGTTTGTATCAAGAATATATAAAGACTCTTATAATTCAATAATAAAAAGACAACTCAGTTAAAAATAGGCAATGCATTTTAACAGATATTTCTCCAAAGGAGACATACAAATGGCCAATAAGTAAATGAAAAGGTACTCAACATCATTAGTCACTAGGGAAATACAAATCAAAAGCACATGAGATACTTCACACCCACTAGAATGGCTATGGTTAAAAAGATGATGGACAATGACAAGTGTTGGTGAGGACATGGAGAAATTTGAACCTTCGTACATTGCCAGTGGGAATGTAAAATCATGTAACCACTTTGGAAAGCAGTTTGGCAGGTCTCAAAAAGTTAACTTAATGACTTTTCATATGACTCAGCAACTCATATATACTTCTAGGTATGTATACCCAAGAGAAATGGAAACATGTCCACACAAAAACTTGTACGTGGATGTTCATAGCATTATTCATATTAGCCAATAAGTGGAAAAAATAATCAAAGTGTCCATCAACTCATGAAAAGATCAATAAAAGGAGTGGGGTTCCACAAACTAAAGACCAAGGAATTTGCTGTTAACCCATTTGTCATGGTTCTAGAACTCATGATTTAGGAAATGATTTAGTAGGCAGAGGATTGAAATAGCTGACCTCTAAAGATTGTTTGACTCATAGAATTCTATGAAAAAATGAACTTATTTCCTTTAAAAAAAAAAAAAGTTTCTTAACTACTGAGTATAAGAAATAGGTGGCCATCAAGAGAGTCTGGGTTATGCCATGACAAACAACCACAAAATATTAGTGATTTGTGATCAAAACATGTTTATTTTTCTTTCACGTTATATGTCTAATGTGGATGTCTGGAGAGTGGGGAGAAAGGCCTTGATCATTCTCACTCCAGGACCCTGACAAAGCACTAACCATCTGGAACATTGCTGATTGAAGAAGTAGGAGAAAAGAAGACTCTGGAGGATCTCACACTGGAAATTAAATGCTCTGCCAGGACTGGATATATGACAACACAGGAAGTCAAACACCAGGATCCAGAACTATTCAGTGAGCAAGATTAATGGCTGTGGTAGTCAATGTGGTGCAGTAACACCACAAAAAAAAAAAACAAAAACAAAATCCGGAAGATAAACAAAATATCTATCAAAAGGGAAATATTTAAATAAGTTATAGTGGGTACGATTGTAGACATTACCAAAAAAAAAAAAAAGAAAAAAAAATTTAACAGATCACTATGAACTAAGATATATTAGTGAGATACATATGCGGAGTAAAAAAATAAAAACAAGTTTTAATGTGATGAATTACTATAAATCATTAAGAAAAAGGCAAAATTCCAATAGAGAAATGGGCAAAGTATATGTATAGTCAATATACAAAAATAAAATCTAAGCATTCAGTAAATATGTGAAAATGTTTAACCACATCTATAAGCACAAAATGACAATTAAAACAATGGGATAGGGCTTCCCTGGTGGCGCAGTGGTTGGGAGTCTGCCTGCCGATGCAGGGGACACGGGTTCGTGCCACGGTTGGGGAAGATCCCACATGCCGCGGAGAAGTTAGGCCTGTGTGCCATGGCCGCTGAGCCTGCAGGTCCGGTCCGGAGCCTGTGCTCCGCAGCGGGAGAGGCCACAACAGGCAGAAGCCCACGTACCGGGCTAATAACCACACTGGCTAGTGGCTACGTACTGGACAGCATAGATATATTTATGTTTGGATGTATAGGTGCACACAAATGTATTGTAGAAGGATGAAAATACATTTGAAGGATACCCAACAAACTCAGAATACTGGTTGAAGTGGGGAAGAAAGGGAATACATCTGAGGGAAGTTGCCAGAGAGGAATTTTGCTTTGTTGGTAAGGTTTATTCCTTTAAAAGGAATAGAAGCAATTATGGCAATATGTTAGTTACTGTTCC
Source organism: Grampus griseus (assembly GCF_964374135.1). Taxonomy (NCBI): domain Eukaryota; kingdom Metazoa; phylum Chordata; class Mammalia; order Artiodactyla; family Delphinidae; genus Grampus; species Grampus griseus. The sequence goes on from NC_139012.1 coordinate 47,189,859, forward strand.
TTGAGTAGTAAAAATATGGATTTTTAAAAATTATTATTTACACTTTTGGTTGCATTTTAAATATATCAAAAAAGCAAGTTGTAACACTGTTGTTTTACATGATACTTTAAAATAATATATGTAATACACTTTCATTTTCTACAGTATATTGTTTTATGTTGTTAATATAATGAACATATAATCAGTATAAAAATAACAAGGAAGAAAAAAACAAAAGGGAAAGGAGGGCAAATAAAAAGACTATAATAGTGACCTTAGAAATTTGAAATGTGGAAGAAAATAGACTTGTCCTTGTCAATCCCAGATGATAGTCCTAAGGACTATCCTAAGGACTATAGTCCTATAGTCCTAAGTCCTAAAGAAAAGATTTCAGCTTAATTTAATAAAGAATATTAATCTAGAGGCAGTCCAACAAGGAAACAGGTAGTCTTAGAACAGGGTGAGTTCCCCAGAGTTAGACGATTCAGGCTTCCGTTAGATGATTAATTGGTACGAACGTTACAGAAAAGAATCCAAGCAGTTAGACTGGTTCAGTGGATCACAAAGGATTTTCTAAGGAGCCCTAGTGGCTCCACTTGGTGCCTGAAGAACCACAGTATGTGGCAAGGAAAAGGGGCAGCAAGCTGGAGTCTAAACCCCTAAGCCCCCTCAAAGCAGAACAGCACTTCTTTAATCTGCTTTAATTTGAATAAAGGATTCAACAATTAAAAAGAAGGTTTAGGAACCATGAGACTAGATGAGTAAGCCATTCATTCATTCAACAGGGATTTTTTGAGCCCACACTATGAGCCAACTACTGTGCCAGGCACTGCAGGTGAGATTAGCAGTCATGAGCCCTGCCTTTGAGGTTTATAGTCTATCTGAGAATAAAAACATTAAATTAATTATATGCAGTTACTTAGTTACAATTGTAGCAAGTGCTATGAAGATATCAAACCAAACCTGAGATCTTATGTGTAATATTATGAATCCATGTTTTCATTATTAAAATGACTAATTTTTAAGGAATTTGATTTTGTGCTATGTATTTTATGTGTGTCCTTGAATGTAACTGTTGATTGTCTATTTATGCAAATATCCTTTAACAAAAATTTACTTAGGGGCTAAGCGTGGGGAGATACAGTGATTAAGAAAATGGAATCTGCCCTTGTAGAGTTTTCTTTCTAACTGTTTAGGGGAGAAACAATTTGTTTTACTTAGTAAGTTGAATATTTTAGGTGATCACTGTGGGTTTTGTCAGTTATTAAAAAATAATATAATTATTTTGCATTATATGAGCATTATTAGACACAAATACAGCAACATGAGTTGTAAGTGAAGAAAAAGATTGAAAGGGCATATGCATGAATGTTACTAGTATAGCCCTCTAGGTGGTTATAGGAGGAGGATTTTATGTCCTTTTTAAATATATACATATTTTCCAATACAGTGTTACTTTTATAAGAACCAGTAAGTATATGGCAGAGTGAACTTATATGGCATCTTTTATTCTATGGAATCTTAGAGTTTCACATATGCGTGCAATACTGTTGGTAGCTGTATCAATTTGAAGATTCTTCTATCTACCCTTGTTAAGGATTTTATCATCTAATACATTGCAACACTTCTTATGACATATATTTTATATTTCTGATTATGCTATTTCTCTTTGTTTGGGTATCATGAATTATATTTATATATTTGAAATACTATTTTTCTAGTTTAATACTTTACTTGACCTAGGTATTCTACATAACCTTTTTATGTAATCATTTCCTATAAGTCACTGAGTACTTCAAATACCTTATATTTCACTAAACATTTCCATAGTTGTATTAATGTAGTTTTGATATACCACTGAAAGTGCAGAACATGCAATAGGAGTTGTCTTAGGGCTCTTTGGTTTCAATAACACCTAAGGGAAAGTAGAATGTATGTATAAAGACAGAGGGGATTCTATTCAACCCATGAGCAGAGAAGTAGCAGACCTTAAGAAGGACTGAAAGCAATAGCTGAAAGCCACTGTATTCCCAGGCAAAATTTTGTCTCTACATCTCTGCTGTTCCATGCATAACTTCTTTCTTTCTTTTTCCTTACTTCCTAATTTGCATGACAGCATATGTCCTTAACTCCTGAGTTTACATATTACAGTTCCAGGCCCTAGAGAGATTAACTCTCACTCTTGACCCCAAAGGGAAATTTCAGTAAAAGCACTCTGGCATGCCATGGCATGGCATGGCATGGGTAAGAAGCCCACCACAAGTTCAACCAAGATGGTCAGATGATAGGGTCACGTTTCACACAGAACTGCTAGAGGATTACTACATGCAAGAAGCAGGTAACTAAGGGGATATTTACCCAAGCAGACACTCCAAAAGATATCTACCACAGCTGTATTCCTTCTAACTGTATAGAAATCAATGTTTTGTCATGTATTATATTTTAAATTACCCAAAGAAACTTCCATTTAAAAGAATGCTAGTTGCACCCACTTATAAAATAAATCACCACAATTTTAATGTATCTTCTGGATAACTTTCAGTTTTCCAATAATCACTCATTTAAATAAAAATCATTGGCAGTCACTTTCCAACAACTTTTCAACATGAGCAAGTTTCATAAGTATGTTAAAGAGGAATTAGCCTGTTTTGCCTTCATATCACAAAATTAGATTGCACATATTTCAGTTATTTCATTTAATGCACTTCAAGTACTAAATGTTGCCAAATTCCTTAGAGCCATTGAACTTACCTTTTAAACTATTTAGGAGAGGCGGCGCCGCAGGAGACGGAGGGACGGGCGCAACGTTGGGTGTCTTAGCTTTTGCTCCAAGGCCAGCGCGGAGGACGCGATGTCGGGGCTCTTTCGCCCGCTGCTTTTGGCCGCTGGCTGCCTGGCCTCGCTTTGCGTGATGACCGCAGCTCAGAACACCACCCTGGCCCCGAACACGACTGCACCTTCGGTTCTACCGACCACCACCACCACCACGACAGCGCCGGTGCCGCCGCTGACCCTCCCGACGGTCACCACTCCAGCACCAGAAATCCGTGAAAGCCGCAACAACTGTGTTTCCTGTTTTGACCCTAATGCTGCTAACACTACCTGCTTTTGGATAGAGTGTAAAGGTAAAAGCTACTGTTCAGATAATTCAACAGTTAGTGATTGCAAGGTGGTGAACAGCACCGAATTCTGTACTGTGCCCACTGCCACACCATTGCCAACCAATTCTACAGCTAAAACCACAACTCCGCCTTCCCCTTCTACAGCTTCCACCACAGCTACTACATCAGGTACAACTAATATCACTTCAGCTCCGACTACACAACCTGCGCGGAAGTCTACGTTTGATGCAGCCAGTTTCATTGGCGGAATTGTCCTTGTCTTGGGTGTGCAGGCTGTAATTTTCTTTCTCTATAAATTCTGCAAATCTAAAGAACGAAACTACCACACTCTGTAAACAGACCCACTAAATTAACAAGGACTGGTGTGTAACTCACTGAAACCAAAACATTATCTTTCAAGATGTCCCACATGGAAGACGCTATTCTAGGATCTTTAATTTTTCAAAGGATGCATATAGGAGCATCGCCCTTGAAGAAAAATCAGTGAAATCTATTTGCTCAACGGGAATATGTAAAATATTCTGCATGAATCCTTGTGGCTGTCTTCTTTTATTTTAAATGGCTGCTGCTGTGGGATTATGTTCTCTCTTCTTGACATGCCAAATGTAACTCTGTAAGTGATGGAAAACATTGTCCTGCGCAGACAACCTCATGACTCTTTTGGCAATTTAAATGTAGTTATTTTAAAGCCTGAAAGCTGCATTTTTTCACCCTAACTCAGGATGTAGTTTAGTGACCAGAATTGAGAAGAATGTGCCAAATGAGCATCAATCAGGTGGATTTGGGGCTATCGTTGCAAAAGTGGAATAAATTTATAAATTTAAAAAAAAAAAAAAACTATTTAGGAAAGACACCATATGTATTTTATGTTCACAGCGTGATCTGATACAGTCCACAGGATGATATGTTTTTAGAGAGAAGTGAAAATGCTCCCCAAGAAGTCTTTGTAGTCTTTCAGTGTCTGATGATAAATCCTCCCTTTAGAATGGCCAGTTAAGTAATGAAATTCAATGTAAAAAGTATTTTATCTACATTTCTTTACAGACTATTTCTTCCAGCATTCACTTTTCTTGAAGTATTGGGAAGTTTTGACCAAATATATATATTTGAATCTTGTTGATGAGTAGTTTTCAGTTAAATTAGTAAATGGTAGAGCCAAGATTCCATAGTATTCTGACTCCAAAACACATGCAGTTAGGCCTCACACTCATAAACTGGAAAGTGGTGGGATCCTTGACAAGGAGAGGAGGATGAAACGGATGTGCTGACTTCAGTCATGTCTAATCTAAAGTGACAAGATGTGCCAAATATCAAGTAGTAATTGGGCTGTAAACAGCTGAAGGGCAGATTTGGAGATACTGATTTTTAAGTCATCTTCGTACAACAGATTGTTAAAGCCTTATAAATGACCAGGCTTCTGAGGAATAATGTATAAACTGAGAAGAGGCTCAAAGATTGAACCTAAGGAAAAATCACAGTAAAAGGTAGGAGAAAGAGGAAGTAGCAGAGAAATAGAGGAGCTATTAGTAAGTCAGATTGCTAAAAGGACTATGATGCTAGGAGGACAAACAATATGGATGGATTTTTAAAACAAAGGAACTGAAGTCAGAATGGATTTGCTTGACAACCAACCTGTAGACAATGCCTTAATAAAACAATAGAAATATATCTATAGTCCCTTCCTTAGCACATCCTGTACATTTTTACCTTATGAGCATTATCATTATCATTTCATTATCATTACAACAAAATTTATTGACTGTGCTAAATGTTTGCTTAAATACAAATGAGAAAACAGGATTATAGTAGTAAAATTACCTTTCCATGATAGCTGTGCCATTAAATGACAAAGCTGGGATTTACATCCATGTCTATCCAGCACTCAGACCACCCTCTTAACCAATACACCATTCTCAAAATATGGGACAAGTGGAGATGGAGAACATTTCTAGATTTCTATCATGAAATTTCTGTTTCTATCATAAACATCTCTATCATGTTTGTGAACATGATATTAAATAACATTAACTTAGTAAATATTTATTAAACCAATCATGTAGAGGAAAGTTATATCCCTTTCCAATTCTCTTTCAGTTTGTCTCATGGCCTCAAAGAGGAGGTATCAGTTTGGAGCAAGTGTTTCTAACATCCCTCTAACACTTGCCAACCTCCATTTTTAACAAAAAAGATAGCAGGCCTTAAGGTCAAAATCTTCTGTAGATGACAACTTCTAACTATAATAACATTGTTTTGTTTTCTTTGTGTTTATTTTTTATAGTTTCTGTTTATGGCAAATTATTTGGCTTTTCTATTTATAGTAGTGGGTAAAGTTTCCTGTCTAAATACACATAAGATTTTTAACAGTGGCTCTGTTCAAAAACTTATATTAAGCAAACAAAAATACTGGAAGCATGTGGATATGGCAGAATTTTGAGGGTGGCATGTAAATGACTAAAATTAGGAAAAACTACATTGTGTTAAACATCTTCCCCCGCTCTGTGAAATCCTTAATCATAACCTTGGTGCCAGCGATCAGTTACTTATTTTCCTCCCTACATTCCTGTCACTCTTTCTGTAGCACGGATCCAAGTAATGCCTTCCATGTGATTATCCTGTTCATATGGTAGATTTTTTCTTTTTTTTCTTTTTTCTTTTCTTTTACTTTTTTTTTAACCCTTGCAAAGTATAAAACAATAAATGGGACAACCAGATTGAAGAGGTTTTGGATCTCTAAATTTCAAAAACAAAAAAGCATATAATGATACTTTCAAATAGATGCTTCAGCAAATGTTTTTGAAAAGGGTAGTAAATGGAGTAATTTTATAAAACTTCTGCTTGACTCAGAGTGAATGGAAGAGAAGGTAGCAGTTCATTTTTTTAGACATAAGTTATCGAAATCATTCCTCCAAATATCCTTCAAAATTCTAAGAAGTCAAATAAAATTTTTGCTAATTAAATGATAATTATAGATAGTTTATTAGTGTGATCCAAATTTTCAAGGACCTTATCTGCCAGCAGGTTCAAATGCATCTACATTAGCATTTCTACACCAATTTTACTATCACTCTTCACAACATAACTACAGGGGACTTAACGCATTACTTATTGCCACCGCAGCAAATAACAAATTCTAGTTTTGCAAAGACTCCTCAGGAGCTGCGTTAACACTTGGGCAGCAACATTCCTCCACTGTCTTCTGTTCTAGCCTCTTGTTTCGTCCACTGGCTCAAAACCCACTAGGGGAAAGTACTTGGATATTATAATCATCTCATGACCTCTCTTTTTCTCTGTTTCTCTGCCTAGGAGATTGTTTATTACTGACCCAAAACCAGCAAAACCTCAACATGCCAGACCACAATGTGTTCCCACCACCACGTCCTCTGTGTAAAGTGGGGACTACCCCTCTCCAAATCCTGGTTGCACTTGGGACACCTGGGACCCAGAGAAGCTCTGCTTACTCAGTGGGTCTTACACTTTCCTTTTGAAACAGCAGTTGCTTCAGCCCTCAGATTCCCTAAAGCTCAAACAAGAAACTGCACAGAACAGGGTTGAGGAAAAGACACTGCACTGTCCCCTCCACTCTGTTGTCTTGCTGAAACCCCGTACTTCTCGCTCATGCAAGTAGATGTCAGGGAGGTCATGAGTCAGCCTGTTCATCAGACACATCTACACTTTTTTAACCCCAGCTGGGAAACATTCTCCTCCAATATTAGTTTCAATAATCTAGTTTTCTCGTATATAAGAATTGTATTTTTTTATACAGATGGATAGTTTTAAATACATTAAGCCCATTTTTCTAATCAGTGGACAAACAGACAAATTTTATGGGATATTTATATGATAAATTACTATAGAATTGAGATTCAACAATCCTGGGTTAAACTCCTAACACTAGAATAACCAGTTGAATGGCCCCACTCAGATAATTTATTTCTCTGGGACTCTTTTTTCTTTAGAGGGTTTGATTTCCAAATAATTGGATTTTAAAGTCCTGCAGACCCTCCTAATTCCTGATTTCAAGTGTAATTTTATTATTTCAGATTATTGATAGGTTGGCAAATTGTTTTTTCAAAGATGGCTGCACCAATATATACACATGCCATATGCTCTTCTTACAGTGTGGCACTCACATGCCTCCACTGACATGTGGACTTGATACTTCCTCCTTTTGAGTCCCTGTAACTTCCTTGACCATTCAAATGTAGCAGAAGTAAGGCTGCTTGATTTCTGAGACTAGATCATAAAAGGCAAAAACAAGTTCAGTGTAGTATCTCCCCCTCTCTCAATATCTCCCTATCTATCTTACGTGCCCTTACACCCCAACCATCATATTGTGAAGAAACTCAGGCCACACAGAGAGGGCACGTGTAGGTGTTCTGGCCAACAGCCCTAGTTAGACCCTCCTTCAGTAATCCCCAGCAACTTCCAGACATATGAGTGAATAAGCCTTCACATGATTCAGCCTTCAGGCCTTGGCTCTTGCAGCTGAGGCCTCAGACATCATGGAGAAGAGAACAGTTGAGCCTATGGTGCCACATCTGATTTCTGCTTCCTGACCCACAGGAACTGAAATAGGAGGGAAGGGGGCAGGGCACAACCTTTAAAAGAATGACATAGCCATTAGGATAAACATAAACTGGTTAGAACCAGCTAGGCCCAAGATGGTGGAAGATTTGACATCCAGGAGACTTTGAGCCTCATTAGATGCTCACTGTAATGCACTACCATGCTAAATGACACACCCACAGGGGCCATGACAGTTCCAAGGCTAATCATAAAAAGGCCAAAAAGTGGGCAGGGCCCGAATCCTGGAAATCTCCTCCCCTTCTCCAAAATAGTTGGAATAATCCTCCCACTTATTAGCCTATGGAATTACCCAGCCCATAAAAACTAACCACGCCAAGGTTTGGGGCCTCTCGCTTTCTGAGATGGCTCACATGCTGTCTGTGGAGTGTGTTTCTCCCATGGCCACTCACACTTTCCAAGACGACCATATGCCCTGGGGCCACACTTGCCTTTTGAGACTGTCCGCATTCTGTCTATCAAACGTGTATCTCTCTAAATAAATCCACTTCTTACCTAGCACTTTGTCTCTCACTGAATTCTTTCTGCGATGAGACATAAAGAACCTGAGCTTCAGTTAAGTCCTGACACCAGGTGAGCAATTTGGACTAAAGGACAGTAGGTTCAAGTCCCAGCCCATGGGTTCAAGTTCCATCTGAGTTTTCACTGGGTTCAAATCCCATCGGAGTTGTGTGGTTTCAGAACTTTAAAAGAAAATAGGTGATTATTATTATTTTAAGCCATTAAGTTTTGGAGTAGTCTTTGAGGCAGCCAAAGTAACCAGAACCTGGGATATGAGACGCTAACATGTATGGATTGCCTACTGTGTGACAGGAACTCATTTGCATCATTTCCTCTAGTCTGCACCATGACTCAATATTTGCTTTTATGCTATATTATTGGACATACCTGTGATTTATTTTATGCTAAGTTTTTGTCAGTAAAGCAACCCCCAGATATAACATTGTCCCTTGGGAAAAATAAGACTTTAAGATGTTCCATTTCCTAGTGCTGTTCCCGGAAATGCCCTGTGCCACCTGATTCTTACAAAGGAAAACCTACTGTGAGGTAATGAAAACTCATTTCAGGGTTAATGCTCAGAGAGAATGTTGTGATGTCTTGAAAAAAAGATTTTTAAATGATTAAAATTGAACTCTAAACTGCCTTCCATCTCTAAGGTTTAATTCCTTAAAATTATCAATATATTTATTTTTGGGGTGCCACTTAAAAAGAGGAATTTTAGTTTTATAAAATATTTCTTCCTCTACCTCTTCTTTCACAATATCTAATATCCATTTTTCTTAAGCTTTGCTGAATCTAAGAGTATAAGGGGAAAAGTGGTCAAATGAGATAGAAATATTCTCATTTATAATCTTTTAAAAATATGTTTTATACCAAATCCTGATTTTTTACAGAAATGCAGCTGGGCTTATAGCTAGTGTTTGAAGAAGATACCTATTTCCCCCACTCAATCTCTATTATGCAAAAATAAAAATAGTAATGTAATAATACAGTAAAATTATATGTATACACACATAGATATTGATATATGTGTTTAATTTTATACATTCATTATGATTGGTGCTAATTAGTCTCAGACACAATATTATTATTTTTAATAAATATCTTAAATATTTATTACAAATATCATCATCATTATTATTGAAATACTTGGGGCAGAAATTCAACCCATGTGGAGTTCAAAGCAGCAATTCAAACTGCTTTGTTTTATCGGTCATCAACAAATGGAACAGATGCAGTGTTTTGTTGACAGATAATAGTAAGTGGTATATTGGATCTTGCGCTAGTAACACTGGTGAATATTAAAGCCATAAATAATTCAATCCTTTGTAGTGTCAGTGTATGACCTCAAAATAACCCTGTTCAATCTGAAGCTACTGGTAATGGCCCAAAGTTCAGTAAGGCCAAATCATAGCCTGCCATATATAGTAACACACTGTAATATAGAGTTTCAACAAAGAAAATACAGTTAGCATAATAATGAGGCATTAGCTGAAATGCACACGAAGTTGTTGACCTGAAACAAAAAATCTACAGAAAGGATGTCTTCTGAAGGATGCTGACAAAGTAATTAAAATAACTAGAGAAATAGACCTATCTTAAAACTTAGCAAGTCATAAGTACTGTCTTAGTCACTTAACCTTTAGCTTATGCTCCCTGATCCCTACAGACTATTTTAATATTCAATTATTCAATAGAGTAAATTCAGAGTATTGTCATATTTAATTCCAATGCTCCTGCCACAAGCACCTCTACCCCAATGCCAAATTTTGCATGATTTACATAATGTGCAATGTCTTTTCCTCTTTAGCGGCTCTTTACTTACAATGCTCTTAGCCTTGAATACCCTTCTTTTCCTTTGTGTCTCAGATTTCACATCTGTGAACCCTCACTTGATTTACCCAGATACAACTGCTGCCTCCTGTCTCTGTGCTCACATGCCATTTTGTATATCCATTTTCTCCAGTTCTTACTGTAACACATTGATATAATTTGTGTACACATCCACCCATTTCTCCCTTCACATTGTGAAGTGCTTAAAGGCAGGCACTTTAATTCATCCTTTTCCTACCCAGCTAGTCACAGAGCTTGGTGGTCAACAGTATGGACTTGGAAGTTATACATCCAAGTTTGAATTCTGGCTCTACCTTTCATTAGCAGTGTGTTCCTGGAAGAGCTACTTAGCTTCTGACCCTCATTATCTCCTAATGGACCACACTAACAGGAATCTTTGAAAGATTAAATGAATTAAAACACACATACACAGAGTACTCAATAAACATTGGGTTACTGAATGTAATAAATGTTTGCTGTCATCTGATTAACTTGAAATGTTTACTGTAGGTTAGATCAGACTAATGGACTGAAATTAGTTTACAGATACCATTTGTCTTCTCTGGATTAAAAGAACTGTATGCACTTATGAATGTTACCCAACAAATTTCCAACACATCATGGGCAATAATACAAAGAATCCATGGAGATATTATTTGACTCAATACCTTAACCTCTTCCAGAACACCCTCAAAACCACAAAATGATCATCATCATCATCATCATCATAGTTATCAACTTATACCAAATTCACTCCCCACAGTCTTTTCTTATTAATAAAGAGGTACATTTAAATTAATTTGGTAAAATTTAAATATAAAAATATTTTTCTATTATAGAAAATATTATTTTATTATATATGAAATACTCAAAATATATCAACTATTTAATATCTTTAGGAATAGTGACTAGTGGTAAAGAAGTAGGAACCATGAAGGAATAGTTTTTTGTGTGTTTTCTTATATAATAGCACTGGCACCATGCTTAGCCTTATACTAAAAAATGCGGAAGTCATTATTCCAGAATATGCATCTACAGGCTCACAGGAAACATGATCACACAGTAAAAGCCACAATCAAGTTTGTGACCTGTTCGGTGCAGGAGAGCAAGTGAACTCTGCCTTGAATCTAATCATGCTCCTGCTACAGGGCCAGGAGCTTGAAACATTTTGCATTTTTCAATATCAAACTCACCTTAGAGTGAATTTAATCTGGATAACTGACTGGATCTAATCTTATTCATGGCCCTGGACAGTAATAATAGTGGGCTGCCAACTGCTCAAGCTATAGTCCTGAACAGGAGAGTGGCTGAATGAGGTGGAAATGTCTATGTAGGGCAGAGAAGTCAGAAGTCCTTCTCAGGGGAACTGGAGAGTGTAAGGAAATAGAGCAAAAATGAACCTTTCTCTCCCATCCATGCCAACATTTTCTTGCATAGGGACTGAAGACACTGTTTTCGCCTCCACATGAAAAAGCGAAGTAACACCAAAGACAGAGCCTACTACTTAAAAACAGCTTGGAAGAGGTAGGAGGTAAGAACAGAGCTGAATAATAATACTGTTCAACATTTCCCTCCATTATCACTGCTCTTCATTTCTTCTTGTACTTAAGCTCTTTTCAGAAATGTCAAGCAAATAGCCAGTATGGTATTACTTCGAAATGCACACTCTATCTACAAATAGTGAGGGGGTTTGATCCTTATTATATATAAACTGTTAAGGCCTTTAAAATTCAAGGATCTTAGAAAAACCTAAGTAAATTAATTCATTCTCAAATTTAGACCTCCCAGCAAATGATAGCTTAAAAATTGATATTCTGACTTTAACAAAATAAAATGAGATTTCCCAGTAAGTATTAATAGGCAGAATTAAATGTAATGAATAAAAATGTAAATAGATTAGTATTGCTTTGAATTTATATCATTTTTGTCAACTATACCTCAAACTATTAAGTATATTTTTTGTTCTTGTTGCAGCATTGTATAGGTAATCTTTTAATCTTCATTTTAGTAATGAAAAAATTTTATACATATATGTGTATATATATACATATGTATATATATATATTTACATATATATATATATATATGAAGTTAGGTAGCTGTCTTTTGGTAATTTTGATGGTGAATGCATTAAATGGAGAACTCAGGGATCCTGAGCAATTCAAGTCAATAAATATATTAGCTGTCACAAATTCTTAACCCTAACCCTAGCTAAGAGCCTTGTTATACTAGTGACTAATTGAAAAAAAGTAGGGTTGTTTTTTTTTAATTCACCTTTGTACCATCTGTAGGTGCCATCAAGTGGCAATAAGTTAGGACTCACTAGACTTGTTACAGGAATGTAGAAACACACCTTTCTCATCAAAGAAAATACATTCAGGGACATATAGTCAAAACTTCACAGAGCTATAAATAATCTTCAAAGCTCTTCTTTCCCAGCAACACCCTGACAAAGACTTACTTTCTCCTGTTCCTCTCATCCCATTCTCACTTAAACCCATTCCATTTTGCCCCCATTACTCCATTAAAATTGCTCTTGTCAAAGTTATCACAGACCTCCATATTGCCAAATGCAGCGCTCAGTCTTTCTTTCTCACCCTTTTTGACCTATCAGCGTTGACATTTAGCACATTGATTTATCAGCCTTGACCCTGAACACAGTTGAGCACCTCTTCTTCCCTGGTACACATTCTTCACTCGGCTTGCAGGATACTACACTCTTGATTTTTCTCCTACAAGAAAAACAAAGAACTTCATAGCAATTGAACCATTTGAAAGATAAAAAAATGTATCTATGCTCAGAGAGGCAGCCTTTGCCAATCTCCTATAATCTGAAATGCCTGAGGGTCTACTGCTCTGAATGTTTGAAATATTATAAAAACAAAGTTCTCCGCACCAAACCAGAGAAATGCAAACAAAGCAGGAGATGGGAAAACTAACATGAGAAGAAATTGGCATTTAAAAAAAGTCTGATGCTCAGGTTCTTCCCTAGCATCTCTTGTTATGAATTCTCTTCTTGCAAAAGGGAATAATCATTGTAATTGCAAATATTCAGTGGGCTTGCAGCTTGGGGGCTAAAAGCTGCTTAGTTATTGCCTATTCACTTGCAGACCATATGTTCACTGTGCTGTGAGACAAAGGACTAGATAAAGGTCTTGACACTGAGATCTGGGCAAATAAAGAAGAAACTGAAGGTGGTTGCTAAGAAGTACAAATCCCTGCTCAGATTCTAAGTTGAATGACTAATTTAACAAGATTAAACAGATTTGGTGATTAACCCATGGTATTGCAGACTCAGAGTCAACTAAATTTTTAGATTGCATTGCTAGAGAAATCTCAAATTTAGTAAAGAAAGGTGCTGATTGCTTAATTCCTAACTCCTAAAAGGTGGTGATTGCTTAATTCCTAAGTCCTAAGTAATCCTTAGACCTCCTCTCAGTGATTTCCTGATAAATGGTAAAACTGGCTGCAGGGAGGGGGACCTTGATTCATAGCATTTGCTGATTTCTGTAGTATAAATACTCCCACCGTGGCCATTTCAAGCTGCCAATATATGTCACTGGATTCAGAGTTGGCAAGAGATATACACAATTAGCTCTCACACCCCTGCCTTCTTTGCACCAACAGAAAGTCGGCTGCTACAGACATAACTTCACCAGAAGAGGACTTGTCCTTAATGGTCATTATCTATGGAGGATACTAGACTAGGGAGATCCTTCCAGAGAGAGAGCTAGCAGATTGTATATGACCAAGGATTTTCTTTTACTCCCCAAGCAAAAGTCCATATTGGTCCTTACCTGAAGGATGTGATATATACTACTGAATCAGTGACCAGCCTTGGTTGTCTCCTATGCTATCCCCTTCTCTATATGAATTCTAAATTGAAATTAGGCTATTTTAATCTACAATTGCATTTTGAGTTAATTGGAACTACTTAGGTTTTGCATTTATCCACTGGTTCTCAGATCATGAGAATTATATCAAGATCTATTTAAAAACATGCATTATCCAGATATCTTAAATTTAGAGTTAGATGCAGTAACTGGCCAAACTCACAGTTGTCTCCCTTTGGGAAGGACAGGAGTGTCATTATGTGCCAAGCTAAGACATGTTTGGAAATGTATATTTGTGGAGAAAGATGAGTATTCGAGCTGAGTTACCAAAAGGTAGACGCCACTTGATTTTCTCCATCTAACAGTCATTCTCCCTCTTTTGTTAACAGTGTTATATTTGGATTTCTTTTGGGTGCCCATTTCTCTTCATTCTCATCCATGCAGCGTGGCATAATTTTACCTTTTGTTCCAGGGAAAAGTATGTGACTCAGGCCCTTCCAAATAGACTTCTGCTTTCCTCTAGAGAATAATTTGATCTACTATGAGAATGTGACCCCAGTTGGTCCAGTAAGAATGAATTCTATCACTTTTGCTGAGTTACTAGCAAGAGGTATTTTCCCTTATCTTCTGGACTTGAATCTTGGGAGATATAAGCCTGGAGATCCAGAAGCCACTATTCAGTGCCTTAAAATGATACCCCACAATGAATGGCATGGTTGAAAGAGATAAATTGATTTATTTTAGCCACTAGATCAAGCCAAACCTGAAGAAATTGTTACATGGGCCAATAAGTTATTTAACCAGTTTGAATAGGATTTTTTTACCTCTTAAAACTGTTTCAAGTACATATTTCTCTTAGCTAATTTCAAATTAAAGAGAAAAATTTTACACTAAATTATATATATTTTTTTATACTTAAGTTTTCTCAGATTCCCCTAGCCACAATCTACTTCTTTAATTAAATGGAATACTAACATTTCAAAAAAAAATCAAATCACATTTAGGAAAGATAGAATACTGATTACTTGATTCCCTATCTGCTACCATTTCAAAAACTCCAAAAAAAAATTCATAAAGCAAAATTTGCATATTTATGTTTATTGAATTAAGCTGAAGAATTGAGATTTCTATAGTGGCTAGTTTCTGTGATATCACCGCAGCCCTGTCATCTATGGTCAAAAATCTGTTGCCATCAAGATCTTGTCTCTGCCATGTTCCATTCAATTTTATTGACGCTCAGACCTGTCCGATTTCTTGTCACTACAAAAATCAAGATAATAAATATCAATAGCTTATATAATTAAATAATTTATATTATTATAATAGGAGAAGAACATGCTCTAGTAAAAGATCCCTTTTTGCCATGGCACATAGAAATATCTTGGAACAACTTGACATTTTGGTGTCCCTCAAACCAAAATTGTAGTGAAACTCCCACTTTGCCAAATTGTTGCAACAATTGTAGTGACTTCTTTTAAAGGCATAAGTTAAACAAAGTGTGTCTTGAAAGAGCATGAAATTTTGATTATGACAAACCTTTACATAAGGTTATTAAGTATCATCTGTTACAGGTAAATTATAATCCATACATAAATTAATACATCTGTTTCTTATATTTAATGATCTATAACATAAAATATATTTGATCTTTCAATGAACAAAGATGTTACATTTTTCTTTTTCTTAAACGATGAGTTTCTTTAACATTTCATCTTCCCATTCTCATACTCATAAGGAATTTTTTGTTCCCTCTAACACATGAGGGTCAGATTAATTCTCAGATTTTCTCTTGAACTATCAGAACTCAATTGGTAGTCTCAGAAAGACATCTGTTTGAACAGAAGAAATTAGTCACCAACTTTGTATATTAAGGAAACTTAATGTAGGCACTGAATGAAATGCAGAAATCCAGGGAACATTTGTTCTTAGTCTGCTGTGCTAGGGCTAGACCAATACCCACTCAGAGCTCGGAGGGCATTTTTCAGAGCATAGATAAAATTAAGTAAAATGCTACATCTAGTCCTCTAGCTTCAGGTTCCTTCCCCATGAGATAGAAGTTGATTTACTGTGCCCAGTTTGTAAAATTTTCTAAAGAAGGATATTTTAATCTCAATCAGTTAAAACCACTGTCTCCTTCTATTCTGCATTGGAATTCTACATATTGGGGATTTGCCTAAGGGGAACTGAGTTGGGGGTACATTTAGTTTGGATTTGGAGACATGTGTTTATGTAGTTTGTGGGCACTTCCCTGGATAGCTGTTATTGCTGGCTGTCCCAGTGTGGAATGACTTCCCAGAATCTTCCTTCATCCCACTGTGCAGACCCACCCAGCATCATAATACAAGAATATCAATTACAAATTGGTTAATGAGTGCTATCAGATCAGTCACTGGTTAAGAGATCTTGAAATGCCTTGAAATCCAATAACTCATGTATAAAAGAAACTTGATAGAGGATTTTCCAAATTTCCAACAATATTAAAATTGTATATGGATGTGATCTACAGGAGTTGTGAAGCTGAAACTTTTCTAAATTTTTAATAAGAATAAACAAGTTTAAGTTAATTATGCTAGAGGAAAGTCTGAATTATTTTTCTATTCTCTAGATAAAAAACTATATTCTGAAACTATTGTCGTATGAAGAGATCATTAATGAGTATGCTGCTAAAAAGTGTAGGGAAAAAAGTATTACAGAGATATATCAGGAAGTCCATCAATTAAAATAATTTTGTTAATTTTCTGGATTTTGTGATGTTTTGGTATTTCAGGCTTTTGAAATTTGTAACTTGCTGCAATTTCTACTATCTTTCTAAATAATAATCACTTTATTACCAAATTTTATATTCACTACTTTGTATTCTTTTTCTTAAAGAAATCCCCCTCCCCAAATTGCATAAGCTTCAGGATACACAAAACATGAATCCACATATACCTTCAAAATAAATATCAATACAATTCTATCTATTTGAGTGCAAAGTAAGAAATTTTATTATCCAGGAGTTTCCAAATATCTGGATGATTTGCTGTATTTTTAAAAATTTCTCATCAGGATGACTATCTCCTCAGATAGTCATAATCAATGAATGACATTTCAGAATTAGAATGTGATTTACAGCCTCTGCCAGTTCTCCAGGCTATGAAATCTCATTTGTTTGAGGGTTCAATCCCACTCAAAATTAAAGAAAGTTTTAAATAACTCTGGTTATCATGGAAAATAATGTTCTGGCTCTTTGCTTCCTTATCATATAGTTCTTCTCATTTAAACACAGTAAGTTCTTCCTTTACATTTTTATTCAATATCTTTTGGCTAAGAATAAAACAGTCGCTATCAACTTCTCACCAGTTCCTGAACATCCCTAAGTTGAAATTATTTTAGAGTAGTTATTCATGGGGCTTGCAAGTTGAAATGAAAAAGCAATGAAAATCAATTTCATTATAAGCTTTGAAGTAAAGGGATGTTACATCAAAAAACTTGACTGGTTGGTAGGTGGTATTTACTTATTTTATTCTGGAATGCTATAGAACAGCAGCTTTTAAACCACTGAAAAACTCAGCTGGTGATTTTCTGAAATGCATTCCCTGTACATAATCAGGGAAGTCTCAGCTTGACTAGGTGTTTGCACAGAATTCACTGAAAAGAATACATCGGTATTATTTCATGGCAGTGACTTCACTTATAACATTATGCACTTTCCTTCTCAGAGTGGATGCTTCAGTTAATGATCCTGTTCCATAGCAGGTTGGATATTTTCCCTGGTGAGTATCAAAATAGCGAGACTAACAAACAGTTCTCAAAACCCTGCGGACAGTTCAAAAATCAACGTTTGCCAGAAGCCTAAGGTTTAAAGCCATGCATACACCAGCAATGTGAAGTAGAGAATAGCAATTGACACTCAGAAATTTTAATAGCCCCAAGTGTTACTAACTTCTATGGGAAACCAGAGTTCTTCCCAAACCCCTTGAAAAGAGTCAAGGGCAAAATGGAGTCCCAAGTACACACAATTTAGGTTTTGATATCAGGAGAGGAAAATTTGGTGGAAATTGCAAAGATACAGTCAATAGAATTCAAATGAAACCATCATCCTGCCTTCCTATGCCACTGAGCTGGCTTTCTACATTCTCTTCCCTCCAGTGATGAATACATCAAGGTAAAGCCTGAGGGTATTTCCTGTATGGGAATCCTACCCTACCCCAATTTAAACAGTGTAGTCCTCTGTGGGTGCTGGGATATCCAAAAGCAAACAGAGGGCTGTTTACCAGCAGAATCCTTATTGAGGATGCCCTAACTTTGTAAGGTCTAGTGGACAGCAGGGTGGGACCAGGAAGAGGAGACAGGCAAGCTCCTCTCCAGTCCTTAAAGACAGGGCTCTTGTTTTCTCTGCCAAGCTTCACAGGGAAAATTTCAGGTGCTTAGGGTCAATCAAAGAAGACCTAGGAGCAAGCCCCCAAACTACCTCTGGTGTAATCTGAAGGAATTCTCATGGATCTCATGTCCAACTACTTCACCAAGCACGTGGTCAGATAGGAGTTTTGACTAAAACCCAGGCATCAGACTTGCCTATTACAGTGGCTGTGGGCATCTGGCAGATAACATGACTGATCCAGTCAGCCCAGGCCTAAGGAAAGTAAAGCATGAGTGTCCTGATACAGCATCAGTGCCACCCACCTTTAAGGTCAGGGGGACAGGACGAAGTTGGGGAGCTGCCCCTCTACTCCAGGGGATTGCTGCCAGCCATCCTGATTTTTCAAGGGAAATTGGAAATCTGGATTTTCTTGTGAAATCTCCTGATTTTTTAAGTTTTGTCAATTAACTGAAACTTTTTAAAAAACATGCTGGCTGATACCATGCAGGTCAAGCAAAAAATAGCTGTAAACTGGATGTTGTTTATGGGCCACCAATTTGTAGTCTCTGCCAGGTGTTTACCATATATGGGATCTTCATGTCCCCATGACTCTGTGTGGCAGTAAGTTGTTGTTTCAGGAATCAGAAGATCTGGGGTTCCTATCTCTTTATATGAGATGGTGGGACTAATACTACCTACTTAATAACAATAGATTCTAAAAACAAAATGGAGAGATTCAAATTCCAAGTAATATAATTATTATATTGCATTGAATTGGGATTGGAATTGGAATTGAAGGTGATAATTTTGCTCTCATTTTCATCTCAAAAGCTGGGAGACAAAATCCAATAGAGAGCTATAAAATACTTAGGTTGTAATTGCCTCATGTGGATGAGATTTTGAGGATAAGTTTTTATGTAGGATAAATTACTCAATACTCTGATTTTTAGAATAGGTAATGTTAGTACCCAGAAAAAAGTAAATTACTTTAGATTTGGAAGTAAGAATACGAAGTTCTATCTATAGAAAATTTGAAAGTGTACCACTATTATATGAGCTATTATAACACGATTCAACTCAGGAAAACCCAAAAAAACTATTGTACCTTTACGACATGTTACAAATATAATGAAACAAGTGCATTTATTATGGAGAAAACATGGATTAATTTAATGGAAATAAGCCACAGGCTCTTTGCAGATAATTTAAAAATAACTCACTGGAAGCTCAAGAAAATGTGTGACGTGAATTAAAAAGACCAGATTTCTGGAAGAAAAAAATTCGTCATGGTTGATTGCAATGTCTAAAATAATGCAATATCAAAGATGCTGTCACAGAAAGGAATAGAGCATTTCTTTAAAAATATAAAGATTTCTCACGGGAAGATCAGGTGAAAATAAAATTATGAGAGGAAAAATTATCCAAGGCTAACCGTGAATTAATATCTCAGTGATGTATAGAAGAACACACACCACAAGAGTACCAGTAAAATGGGAAATCTGAATAAAAATTGATGGATTGCTTCATGTTAACATGTTAATATCCCGGTTGTAATATTGTACTATTGTTTTGCAAGATGTTACCATCAGGGAAACTGGATAAAGTGTACATGGGATCTCTGCATATTATTTCTTACAACTGTTTGTGAATCTACAACTATCTAAAAGTAAAATTTTTAATTTCAAAACACTAATAAAATTGTAAAATATCAATGACAAGTTGTTAAAATATTGAAAGATAGGAATCTTGCTAGAGAGGCACTTAATAACCAGTGTGATACATGTACAGAGGAGAATAGAGAGAGAATAAGTTAGTTGTTTGCTTCAATCAGAGAAAAGACTTAAGGGAAGTTCTCATTTCCATGGTGTCTTTGAAAAAGAAAGGTAGCAGGTACTATATCAAATATTGGCAACCACATGTACTAGCCTCAACTTAGTAGTGAGTTCTGGTAGTTCAAGACTCTGTAAGGTGTCGCTGTCAGCTATTGGCCACCATGAGCCCAAGGACAGGCACACTGCTCTATTATCTTTGTATACCTATTGCCTTTGAGAGTACCTGGCACATAATAAGCATTCAATAAATGCTTATTTTTCTATAGAAAGAAAGAAGAAAGAAAGAAAGAAAGGAAGGAAGGAAGGAAGGAAGAAAGGAAGGAAGGAAGGAGGAAGGAAGGAAGAAGGAAGGAAGGGGAGAGAGAGAGAAGTGGAGAGAGAGAGAGGAAGAGAAAGAAAGAGAGAAAGAAAGACAGGAAAGAGAAAGAAAGAAAGAAAGAAAGAAAGAAAGAAAGAAAGAAAGAAAGAAAGAAAGAAAGAAAGAAAGAAAGAAAGAAAGAAAGAAAGAAAGAAAGAAAGAAAGAAAGAAAGAAAGAAAGAAAGAAAGAAAGGAAGGAAGGAAGAAAGAAAGGAAGGGGGAGGGAGGGAGGAAGGGAGGAAGGAAGGAAGGAAGGCAGGAAGGAAGGATGAGGGAGTAAAGGCCTGAGGATTAGTGAAATGCCAGAGCAAACATTCCTCAAGAGGCAATATAATTCATAATTAAGAGGATGGGCACTGGACTTGGACTAACTGGGTTCAAATCCTGGCTCTGTTCCTAACTAGCTGGGGGGTTACGCAAACTCTTTAATCCTTGGATACTCACCCTTGAGCTGAGGATGATGAAATAACACCACCAACTTCACAGGTTTGGGAAAACTCAGAAAAGTTTAATGCAGCAAGAGTGCAAAACACAGAGCCTAGGACACAATAAATGCTCAGTGAACATTAGCTGCTACTCTCCTTAAGGAAGAGCCCAGTGCTAGCTTTGAGCATTACAGGACAGTAATCCTTCCATACTCAGTAAATTAGTTAACAGTGGAATAACAGTAATGAATAGCAACTAAGATAAATAGAGCAAATGCAAGAAGATAATCCTTGTGCATTTGCTGGAGTTCTTCATGAAGACAATTGTTTACTAAATACCTAGTAAATGCCAGATGCCTTATGAAGTGTTTAACTTAACTCTAACAATAACCCTAAGAGGTAGGTACTATTATTATGCTCAGTTTACACATGAAGAAAGCACAACCAAAGAGTTCAACTAGTTAGTCAGCTAACAAAGTCAATCAACCTGAAATTGGGAAAGCCAAACTTTAAGCTGAGAGGCTGCCTTGAGAGCCCACTCCTTTGGAGGATAAAGAAAATTAAAGTGTGATCAAGGATCTAAATACCAAAGGACATACTGTAGATTATCAGGCAGTACATACTTTTTTAGATAGTAAACAATAAAAACTGTGGAAAGAGGGTCTCAGGTATTAATAGAAATTATTTTTAATGGCTGTCTAACTAGTATAGAAACAGTCTTATAAATAAAATATATGTATGGATTAACTTCCTAATGGCTCAATGATTCTAGAGAGAAGCAACTAAAATGATCAAGTAATTTCTGGAAAAATAAACAGAAAACTAGTGACTTGGCTGCCTCTGACAGAATGTGAGTGACTGGGAGGCAGAGAGGGTCAGAGATTTACTCTTCATTATATACCATTTAGACTTTTCTAATTTTTTTTTTACCATGTATGTATTACATTTCTTAAAAAAAAAAAATGAACAGGGCTTGAAGAGTATGTTTGGGTATCCAGTTTGATACTATAAAATGCTAAAATCTCAATCAAATTATCTCTGTGTAGTTACTGGATTAGATAGACCTTGGCTTCAAACAAATATGGCATTTATGGTTTTTAAGCTTGAATTTTATTAATTACTATATTAACTTTAGACTTCACATAATCTCATTACTAAATATCTTAATATTTTTATTTCTATGCAACTTCAGTCTTTTAGTTAATATTAAAGTCTAATTAACCTTTTAGAATCTGGTCCCAATTTTATATATTTCTTTGCTTGTCTGGTATAGCAGTAATGAATTTTGTGGTAGACTGAAGGATGTCCCAAAAATGTCTATGTCCTAATCCTCAGAAAGTTTTAACTTGTTTACCAAGAATTTTTGTGTGTTACCTTGTTCAGCAAAAGGGACTTTGCAGATGTGATTAAGTTAAGGACATTAAGGTGAAAGATTGTCCTGGATTATCTGGGTGGACCCAGTATAATCACACAGGTAGTTATATAAAGAAAAGATAGTCAGAGAAGGAGATGTGAGACAAAAACATAGGTAAGAGTGATGCAGCCACAAGCCACAGAATACAGGCAATCTCTAGAAGCTGCAAAAGGCAAGGAACAGATTTTCCCCTAGAGCGTCCAGAAGGAATGCAACCTTGTTGACACCTTGATTTTAGCTCTGTGAGACTCATTTCAGACTTCTGACCACCAGAACTGTAGGATAATAAATCTGTGTTATTTTAAGCTCCTAAATTTGTGGTGACTTGTCACAGTAGCAATAGGAAACTAGTACAAATGCTTTGTTTCTAGTTCTTTTAAAACTGTAAATCAGTGAAGAGATATATGGATAATTGTAAAATCTAAAGACAATACAACACAATAAATAAAAATTTTGCTATAAACAAGAGGTTTATCCACAAAATTCAAGGTTATTATAACAGGAAGAAACAATCAACAAAATTAATTATATCAACAACAAATTTGTAAACACTAAATGTTTATCTTAGAAGTGAAAACTCATTATTACAATTAACTTTGATTAAACAGATATTTACTGACTTAAGCTAGGTGCCAATAAAGGCCTGAGGCCCAGGTGAGCTGATCCAGATCTACACGGCTGAGTGGAGAGCAAGAGCAGAACGTATATGAATGGGTCAGCCATGAGGCCGTGAAGGATGAGGGGGTGTTTCTGGAGGCAGAGCACGGAGGGTGGCCAGGATGCAACAGAGTGCACAGTGGAGCGAACCTGTGTGTAAGGAGAGAGCCTGCACCCACACATGTGGGTAAGGATGGAGTCTTTAGGATTTTCCCAAACACCTAGAATGGCCACAGTGATTTGCCCTGTTCAATTCATGGTTTTATCCTTTAGCTGTAACTCAGTAATCTACAGAAGGCAAGTAAACTTTTCCCATTAAGATCTACAGTATAAGAATAATTGATCTCCACAATGACCATAATGTCCATACAACAGTAAGTACATGGGAATCAGAACATGGTTTTATAAAAGAATAAAATAATCCTGACAGTTTCTTTAACTTTTTGTGTCCCTTTGTTCCCTCCTTCCCCTGTCATTTGTTCTTGAGCCCAATAGACAGACTGTGAAACATTTATATGAACCTATTTGACACATCTTAGTTTTAACTTTCTTTACCAAGACTTTTTTGTAAATATAAGCCATAAGTGTTCCAAACATTGTATTCAGTTCAGAGCAATTTACTGGTAATTACTCAGACATATCTTCTCTTAGAAATTAAAAATGGAAAGAAGGGAGTGTTGCTAGGTAGAATTACAATTCATTGGTAAAACAATTAACATTTGTAAGGTGCAAACACAGAGTTAAATTTCATATAGACTAATCATTTCTATTTCACTGTTTTGACTTTTCAAACAAATTTACCTAACTTTTAAAACAAAATTGAAAAAGTTAGCAGCCTTAACTCATTTAAAAGCAGGTTAGGGCTTCCTGGTGGCGCAGTGGTTAAGAATCCGCCTGTCAGTTCAGGGGACACAGGTTCGAGCCCTGG
The DNA here is from genome assembly GCF_964374135.1 of Grampus griseus. Taxonomy (NCBI): domain Eukaryota; kingdom Metazoa; phylum Chordata; class Mammalia; order Artiodactyla; family Delphinidae; genus Grampus; species Grampus griseus. The sequence continues at coordinate 47,213,667 of NC_139012.1, forward strand.
TCTGGGAAAATCCCACATGCCACGGAGCAACTAAGCCCGTGTGCCACACTACTGAGCTGGCACTTTAGAGTCCACAAGCCACAACTGCTGAGCCCACCCACCACAACTACTGAAGCCCGTACGCCTAGAGCCCGTGCTCTGCAACAAGAGGAGCCACTGCACTGAGAAGCCTGCACACTGCAACATAGAGTAGCCCCCACTCGCCACAACTAGAGAAAACTTGTGCATAACAATGAAGACCCAACACAGCCAAAAATAAATAAATTAAATAAATAAATTTATTATTTTTAAAAAAAGCATGTTAAATGTGCCATGATTAAATGGGGTAAGTCATTAATGGATAATTCAGAGAAATATTTATATACACCATAGGGCTGTTAAAACTTAACTTGTACTTACTGTGCTCAAAGTAATCACCCTATTATCTTCATTTTACAATTCTCTATACTTAGTTAACAACATGGCTCACAATATATTAAAGAATGATGCCTGGGCTTCCCTGGTGGCGCAGTCGTTGAGAGTCTGCCTGCCGATGCAGGGGACACGGGTTCGTGCCCCGGTCCGGGAAGATCCCACATGCCGCGGAGCGGCTGGGCCCGTGAGCCATGGCTGCTGAGCCTGCGCGTCCGGAGCCTATGCTCCACAACGGGAGAGGCCACAACAGTGAGAGGTCCACATAATGCAAAAAAAAAAAAAAAAAAAAAAGAATGATGCCTGAAAATAAGAATTAGATAAGCTTATGATCAGTAAATCAAATTAAGTTGACTCTAGATTAATGACAATAGGAGAAAAACTATTCTTACAAAGAGATAATGAATCAAGAATGTTAAGTACTGGGACTTCCCTGGTGGCACAGTGGTTAAGACACCGCAATCCCAATGCAGGGGGCCTGGGCTCAATCCCTCGTCCAGGAACTAGATCCTACATGCATGTCACAACTAAGAGTTCTCATGCCACAACTAAGGAGCCCACGAGCTGCAACTAATGAGCCCACGTGCTGCAATTAAGGAGCCCACCTGCAACAACTAAGGAATCCTTAACTAAGGGTTATGGGTAACTAAGACTCAATGCAACCAAATAAATAAATAAATAAATATTTTTTTTAAAAAAGAATGTTAAGTACTTAATACTTGCTGTGTTGTCATTTATGGAGTATTTGTACCCTACAAGTAAGGCTGAGATTGCCCCTTGACCTTGGCTGTAGTTACAGGTTAATCAAACCTTTGCTCCTCCTGACTTGTGTTAGAAACAGAGAAAGGTTTGTGTGTTGGGCTGCTAGGAGGTATCTTGCTAGGTCCCCCTTCTGCCCTATGAATTGATTTCCCTGGCACAGTGGTGGATCCGGGCATGAGGGCGCTATTTGTGCCACCTTATTCCAGGAGATGGACAAATGACTCAAGGTGAACTCATCGAAACTTCCCCATGATCTGAGATTTCCTTTTGCCTGATAATATAAATAATTTGAAACAACCTGAGTCATGGGTCAAAGAAGAGCTATAAACTGAAGTTGCAGAATTTCTAAAATGCAATGATAATGAAAACTATATATCAGTGCTCAAAAATGTCATAGCCCTAAATATTTACATTACTTAAAAAAGAAGGAATAAAAATAAATGAATTAAGCTATTTACTTAGAATAAGTTAATTTTCATTTTGTAAATGGCTGTCAGCCATGAGTCATTCTCAACCTTGAGAGGCCCCTGCAGTTCCTTGCTATGTTGCCCTCTTAGAGGACCTCTAACAACAGAGAGTTTTGCTTCCTTAAGGTCAGCAGAAGACTCTCTGACATCTAAACCCCTTATTAAAGGGCTCAGCTGATTAGGTCAGACCCATTCAGGACAATCTTCCTCTTTATTAATTTAAAGTCAACTGATTAGAGACCTTAATAACATCTACAAATCTATTCACTTTTCCCATGTAATCTAATCTAATCACAGCAGTGACACCCATCATATTCACAGGTCCTGTCCACAATCAAGTGTAGGGGATTATACAGGAAGTGTACACTGAAAGGCAGGAATCTTGGGGGTCATCTTAGAATTCTTCCTAATTCCATTTGAAGTTAAGTGAAGTATCTCACTTAATTTTATCTAGAAAGCACCCCATTTTTTCCAACACCACTCAATGAATAATTCTCTTTTTAACAGGTTTCAGATGCCACATTTATCATATATTAATTTATAATATGTTTCTCAGTATCTATTTGGCTGTATTTCTGGAATTCTTATTCTGATTTATTGGTTTGTCTGAAGACCTTGTAATATTTTAATATCTGGTAGGGCTAGTTCTACATCACTATTCATTTTTTTTAAAGAATTTTAATGTTTTATTCTTACTTTTTAATTTCCTAGGTAAAATTTAGGAACAACTTGTATAGAAAAAAATTAATTTGTTGTATTTTTACTAGGACCACATTAAATTAGCAAATTAACTTAGCAGAAACTGATTTGAATCCTAATCAAGCATATGATATGTCTTTCCATTAATTCAAGTGCTCTATATGTGTCTTTCCTTTGTATTTAAATGTTTTATTCATAGAGGACTTGCAAACTTATGGAAAAAATAGGTTTGGGATTTTACTTTTTTCCATTCTTGGAATAGTTCCAATAGCATTGGAGTTACCTTTTTTTTTTCTTTTTCTTTTTCTTTTTTTTTTTGGTATGTGGGCCTCTCACTGTTGTGGCCTCTCCCGTTGCGGAGCACAGGCTCCGGATGCACAGGCTCAGCGGCCGTGGCTCACGGGCCTAGCCGCTCTGCGGCATGTGGGATCTTCCCAGACCAGGGCACGAACCTGTGTCCCCTGCATTGGCAGGTGGACTCTCAACCACTGCGCCACCAGGGAAGCCCGGAGTTACCATTTTTTAAGATTTTATGAAATTCTTGTAAAATTGCCTGGGTCTGGTAATGTTTTTAGACGGTCATGCTTTGACAGCTGCTATTTCTTTTTGAAATTTGGTCTGTTTATATATTCATTATTTTTTATGGTAATTTATTCATTCCATCCAGGTTTTTCAATTTGTTTGCATAGAGTTAAGCAGAGTAATCTCAGAATTCTTGAAAGTCCTTTCTGTGGTTACTTTCCTACTGTCATTTATCAATCTATGGAGTTATACTTCCCTTATATTTTTCCTTAACTAATTTATGTACTCTGTTATTTTCCACAAAGACTGAGGATTTAAATTATTTATCACTTCAATTTTCTATTTTTTTAATTCATTAATTCTGCTTTTATCTTTACTAATACATCTTTCTGTTTTCTTAAGTTTATTTTGTTTTTCCTTTTCAAACCTTTTTAAGTTAATAGCTTAATTCATTTATTTTTATTCCTTCTTTTTTAAGTAATGTAAATATTTAGGGCTATGACATTTTTGAGCACTGATATATAGTTTTCATTATCATTGCATTTTAGAAATTCTGCAACTTCAGTTTATAGCTCTTCTTTGACCCATGACTCAGGTTGTTTCAAATTATTTATATTATCAGGCAAAAGGAAATCTCAGATCATGGGGAAGTTTCGATGAGTTCACCTTGAGTCATTTGTCCATCTCCTGGAATAAGGTGGCACAAATAGCGCCCTCATGCCCGGATCCACCACTGTGCCAGGGAAATCAATTCATAGGGCAGAAGGGGGACCTAGCAAGATACCTCCTAGCAGCCCAACACACAAACCTTTCTCTGTTTCTAACACAAGTCAGGAGGAGCAAAGGTTTGATTAACCTGTAACTACAGCCAAGGTCAAGGGGGCAATCTCAGCCTTACTTGTAGGGTACAAATACTCCATAAATGACAACACAGCAAGTATTAAGTGCTTAACATTCTTTTTTAAAAAATATTTATTTATTTATTTTTCTAATTCTGTGAAGAATGTCATTGGTAATTTGATAGGGATTACACTGAATCTGTAGGTTGCTTTGGGTAGTATAGTCATTTTCACAATATTGATTCTTCTAATCCAAGAACATAGTATATTTCTCTAATCCAAGAACATAGTATATTTCTCATCTGTGATTTCTTTCATCAGTGTTTTATAGTTTTCTGAGTACAGGTCTTTTGCCTCCTTAGGTAGGTTTATTCCCAGGTATTTTTTTCTTTTTGTTGCAATGGGAAATGGGAGTGTTTCCTTAATTTGTCTTTCTGCTCTTTCATTGTTAGTGTATAGGAATGCAAGAGATTTCTGTGCATTAATTTTGTGTCCTGCAACCTTACCAAATTCATTGATTAGTTCTAGTAGTTGTCTGGTGGCATCTTTAGGATTTTCTTTGTATAGTATCGTGTCATCTGCAAACAGTGACAGTTTTACTTCTTCTTTTCCAATTTGGATTCCTTTTATTTCTTTTCCTTCTCTGATTGCCGTGGCTAGGACTTCCAAAACTATGTTGAATAAGAGAGGCAAGAGTGGACATCCTTGCCTTTTTCCTGATATTAGAGGAAATGCTTTCAGTTTTTCACCATTGAGAATGATGTTTGCTGTGGGTTTGTTGTATGTGGCCTTTATTATGTTGAGGTAGTTTTCCTCTTATGCCCATTTTCTGGAGAGTTTTAGTCATAAATCGGTGTTGAATTTTGTCAAAAGCTTTTTCTGCATCTACTGAGATGATGATATGGTTTTTATTCCTTAATTTGTTAATATGGTGTATCACATTGATTGATTTGCGTATACTAAAAATCTTTGCATTACTGGGATAAAAATCACTTGATCATGTATATCCTTTTAATGTGTTGTTGGATTCTGTTTGCTAGTATTTCGTTGAGGATTTTTGCGTGTATGTTCATCAGTGATATTGGTCTGTAATTTTCCTTCTTTTTGACCTCTTTGTCGGGTTTTGGTATCAGAGTGATGGTGGCCTTGTAGAAAGAGTTTGGGAGTGTTCCTCCCTCTGCAATTTTTTGGAAGAGTTTGAGAAAGAAAGGTGTTAGCTCTTCTCTAAATGTTTGAAAGAATTCACCTGTGAAACCATCTGGTCTAATAATTTTAAATTTATTTATTTTATTTTTAATTTATTTTTGGCTCCATTGGGTCTTCGTTGCTGTGTGTGGGTTCTCTCTAGTTGCGGCGAGTGAGGGTTACTCTTTGTTGCACTGCGCGTGTCTCTTGTTGTGGAGCATGGTCTCTAGGCACACGGGCTTCAGTAATTGTGGCTCACGAGCTCTAGAGTGCAGGCTCAGTAGTTCTGGTGCACAGGCTTAGTTGCTCTGCAGCATGTGGGATCTTCCATGACCAGGGCTTAAACCCGTGTCCCCTGCATTGACAGATGGATTCTTAACCACTGTGCCACCAGGGAAGCCCCATTTCTAATGTTATTGATTTGCATCCTCTCCCTTTTTTTCTTGATGAGTCTGGCTAAAGGGTTATCAATTTTGTTTACCTCCTTAAAGAACCAGGTTTTAGTTTTATTGTCCTTTGCTATAGTTTTCTTCATTTCTATTTTATTTATTTCTGCTCTGATCTTTATGATTTCTTTCCTTCTCCTGACTTTGGGTTTTCTTTGCTCTTCTTTCAGTAGTTACTTTAGGTGTAAGGTTGGATTGTTTATTTGAGATTTTTCTTGTTTCTTGAGGTGAGACTGAATTGCTATAAACTTCCCTCTTAGAACTGCTTTTGTTGCATCCCATAGGTTTTGGGTCATCATTAATTTCTATGTATTTTTTTAATTTCCTCTTTCATTTCTTCAGTGATCTCTTAGTTATTTAGTAGCACACTGTTTAGCCTCCATGTATTTGTGTTTTTTTATGGGTTTTTTCCTGTAATCGATTTCTAGTCTCATAGTGTTGTGATCAGAAAAGATGCTTGATATGATTTCAGTTTTTTAAAATTTACCAAGTCTTGATTTGTGACCCAGTATATGATCTATCCTGGAGAATGTTCCATGTGCACTTGATAAGAATGTGTATTCTGCCACTTTTGGGTGCGATGACCTATAAATATCAATTCAGTGTATCTAGTCTTTTGTGTCATTTAAAGCTGCATTTCCTTATTTACTTTCTGTTTGGATGATCTGTCCATTGTTGTAAGTGGGGTGTTAAAGTCCCCTACTATTATTGTGTTATTGTCAATTTCCCCTTTTATGGTTGTGAGCATTTGCCTTATGTATTGAGGTGCTACTATGTTGGGTATATATATATATTTATAATTATATATATTTATATATATATATATATAGGATTGATCCCTTGATCATTATGTAGTGTCCTTCCTTATGTCTTGTAACAGTCTTTATTTTGAAGTCTCTTTTAACTGATACAATTATTGCTACTCCAGCTTTCTTTTGATTTCCATTTGCATGGAACATCTTTTTCCATCCCCTCACTTTCAGTCTGTATGTGTGCCTAGGTCTGAAGTGGGTCTCCTGTAGACAGCATGTATAAGGGTCTTGTTTTTGCATCCATTCAGGCAGTCTGTGGCTTTTGGTTGGGTCATTTCATCCATTTACATTTAAGGTAATTTTTGATATGTATGTTCCTATTACCATTTTCTTAATTATTTTAGGGTTTTTTTGGGGGGTGGGGGTCTTTTTCTTCTCTTGTGTTTCCCACCTAGGGAATTTCCTGTAGCATTTGTTGTAAAGCTGGTTTGCTGGTGCTGAATTCTCTTAGCTTTTGCTTGTCTGTAAAGCTTTTGATTTCTCCATTGAATCTGCATGAGATCCTTGCTGTGTAGAGTAATCTTGGTTGTAGGTTTTTCTCTTTCATCACTTTAAGTATATCCTGCCACTCCCTTCTGGCCTGCAGAGTTTCTGCTGAAAAATCAGCTGATAACCTTATGGGGATAACCTTGTATGTTATTGTTTTCTTTTCCCTTGTTGCTTTTAATATTTTTCTTTAAATTTAATTTTTGTTAGTTTGATTAATATGTGTCTTGGTGTGTTTCTCTTAGGTTTTATCCTGTATGAGACTCTCTGTGCTTCCTGGACTTGGGTGGCTATTTCCTTTCCCATGTTAGGGAAGTTTTCAACTATAATCTCTTCAAATATTTTCTCAGATCCTTTCTTTTTCTCTTCTTCTTCTGGGACCCCTATAATTCAAATATTGGTGCATTTAGTGTTGTCCCAGAGGTCTCTGATATTGTCTTCAATTCTTTTCATTCTTTTTTCTTTATTCTGTTCCTCAGCAGTTATTTCCACCATTCTGTCTTCCAGCTCACTTATGCATTCTTCTGTCCCAGTAATTCTGTTACTGATTCCTTCTAGTGTATTTTTCATTTCAGTTATTGTGTTGTTCATCTCTGCTTGTTATTTAGTTCTTCTAGGTCTTTGTTAAGCACTTCTTGAATTTTCTCGATCCATGCCTCTAGATCACCTTTACTATCACTACTCTGAATTCTTTTTCAGGTAGGTTGCCTGTTTCCTCTTCATTTATTTGGTCTTGTAGGTTTTTACCTTGCTCCTTCATCTATAACATTTTTTTTTTGCCATCTCATTTTTTTTTTTTTTTGATGGGTGAGGTTGTGTTCCTGTCTTACTGGTTGTTTGGCCTGAGGCTTCCAGCACTAGAATTTGTAGGCTATTGAGTAGAGATGGGTCTTGGTGCCAAGATGTGGACCTCTGGGAGACCTCACTCTGATGAATAGTCCATGGGGTCTGAGGTTCTGTGTTAGTTCAGTGGTTCAGACTTGGAGCTCCCACCACAGTAGCTCAGGCCTGATTCCTGGTTCATGTATCAAGGTCCCGCAAGCTGTGCAGCGCAGCAAAAAAAAAAAAAAGAAAAGGAAAAAAGAAAAAAAGGAGAACAATAACAAAGAGTAAAAAATAAAGTAAGATTAGAAAACTAACAGATAGGTTAGAAAAAATAAAAATATAGAGGAAACAACAACCAGAAGGTAAAACAAAACCACAGTAGCAAAAAGGAGGAAAAAAAAAAAAAAACAGAAAAGGCCTTGGCCGTGGAGGGCATGGTTTAGGCAGCGGGCAGCGTTTAGGCAGCAGGCAGGGTCTAGGCTTAGAACCCATGCCACTGGAAAAGGCCCTGGAGGTGCTATGGGTCAGAGCTTAGGCTCAGCATGGCCGGAGGGGCCCCAGAGTGCCTCCAGCCTCAGTGGGCAGAGGACCAGTCCCAGGACCCCAGCAGGCTTCCGGGGGCCTGAGTAGGTGGGGGAAACTAGGCACATCTCCCCTGATCCTCCCATCCTGGAGGGTCCCTCCCCATCTGCCTCTTCTCTTCTTACCCCCCTCCCTCCCTCCCACACCCCTAGGACCCAGGCGGCTGTAAGGGGCCTTGAAGGGCAGAGGACCTGCCTTTGGAGCCAGCAGGCTTCCCAGGGCCCAAGTGGGCAGGGGAAACACCAGCTACACTTCCCCTGATCCTCCAGTCCTGGAGGGTCCCTCCCATCCATCTCCCTTCCTCTTCCTCCCTCCTCCCTCTCTCCTATGCCTCTAGGACTCACACTGCCAGAGGGGGCCTCGGAGGGTGGAGGACCATGCCTGGGAGTCCAGCAGGCTGCCCAGGGCCTGAGTGCACAGGGGAAATGCTAGGTGCATTCCCCACGATCCTCCAAACCTCCAAAGATCCCTCCAAGTGTGGGAACTCCTCCACTCCCCCAGCTACCCCTCAGGATCTGGCCTCCACTTCTCCTACCCCCTCATTCCCTCCACATCCTACCCAATTGCTTGGGGTTTCCTCCCAACCCCTTGGGTGTCAACGTCCCCCACCAGTGTCTGGTAAGCACCCTAGTTGTGGGGAGACACCTATTTTATACATAATAGTTTGTACTTCTTAATCCCCTTCTCCTATCTTGCTCCTCCCCCTTCCCTCTTCCCAATGGTAACCAGTAGTTTTTTCCTTATGTCTGTGAGTCTGTTTCTGTTTTGTGATATTAATCCCTTTGTTTTATTTTTTTAATTCCACATATAAGTGATAACATAGAGTATTTGTCTTTCTCTGTCTGAATTATCTCACTAAGCATAATATCCTCCAGGTCCATCCATGTTGTTGCTTGTGGAACCAGGTCCTGGGCCCTCTGGTGGACAGGGCCGTGTCCTGGGGTGGCTGTAAGCTTAGGGTGTCTTAAGGCAGCCTGCCTGCTGGTAGGTAGCTCTGTGTCTCCACCTCACTGGTTGCTTGGCCTGAGGCATTCTCAATACTGGTGCCAACAAACTGATGGAAGGGGCCGGGTCCCAGTGCTAATAAGCTTGAAGGAGGATTCCAAAATGGCCCTTGCCAACACCAGTGTCCTTGTGGTAGAACAAGCTCTCAGAATGGCTGCCTCCAGCATCTGTGTCCCCTAGGTGAGCTCCAGTTGCCTCCTGCCTCTATGGAAGACTCTCCAAGATCAGCCGGTGGGTCTGACCCTTTCAAATTACTGCTTCTATCTTGGCTCCAAGAACATTTGAGAATTTGTGTGTGCCCTTTAAGAGTGAAGTTTCTATTTCCAACAACCTTCTGGCTCTCCTGAAAGTAAGCCCTCCTGGCCATCAAAGCCAGAAGTTCTGAGGGCTCATCTTCCTGGTTCAGGACCCCTGGGCTGGGGAATCTGATGTGAGGCTTGGACCCATTGCTCCTTTGGGAGAACCTCTGCAATTATAATTATCCTCTTATTGTAGGTTTCCCACTTGGGAGTATAGATATTTACTATACTGTGGCTCCACCCTTCCTACCCATCTCATTTTGGTTCCTTCTTTATACCTTTGGTTGTAGAAGATCTTTTCTGTTAGATTTTGGTCTTTCTCATCAATAGCTGTTCTGTAAATAGTTGTAATTTTGGTGTGCCTGTGGGGGGAGGGGGCTCAGGGTCTCCATTTCGTACTCACCAACTTAGCTAAGTTCAATTCTTTGTGGTTTGTTTCACAGAAATAATTATTTCTTTTACCATTTAAAATATTTATTATGAAGCGCTTAGTACCAAATATCAACTATTCCATGGCATTATTTTTGGAGAGCATTCTGTTCTTGATATTGCTAATCACTTTTATCTTTTTTCTATAGTATCATTTTATCAATTCTGTGTCAGTTTCTTTTCTGTCAGTTTTAATTTGTGAGATTTCCCTGTACTGGTTATTTGTAGTTGTTTCCTATGGAAGGGTTCAGAGCATTGCTATTAAAACTACACTGCCAAAGATACCTTAATTTAACACCATGCAATTAAAAAGCACTTTGACACATTATCTTATTTTTATTTTCATCCTACCACAACCTGGTGAACCAGATAGGATAATTATTATATATTTTTCACAGGTGTATGTTTGAGATCAAACAGATTGTAAAATGTTTCCAAGTAGTAAGTAATTAAAACCTAGTCTCCAAGTCTAGACTTCACTACCAAATATATGGAAATTAATACCTCTCTTTGTACTTAGCATAAGTATTCTTCTTCTAGGTGCTTTTAACCCATCTTAAAATTGCCAGTGAGACACAACTTTTGTTATTGTCATGAAATGACTCAATAAAAGAGTAAATTTATCTATTATTCATTTCCTTCTTATATGAACTTTAACTTATATAGAATTTGGGATTATCTAAAGGAAATATTTGCTTAATTGACATTAATATGATCTATTTCCTATTCAGTGGTTAATTAGCTGGTTATTCAACTTCATGGATCAAAGTTTCTTTACCTTTATAAGGGCCAGGCTTAAACCCAAATATCTAAAACAAATATTCAACGAGACTAATTCTCAGTACATAGTGAACTGAGACAAAACCATGACATCTTGAATCAAACACAAGATTGAAACACAAGATGAGACTCTCATAACCCTACCTTTCTGCAAGTATAACAGGACATTTTGTGGACAACCCCCCCCCACGCTGTGTCATTCTCAGCCTTAGTTCTCCTCCCTGCACAGAAGGGAGCAACTCAAGGTAAGACAAACTGAAACCAATGTCCGAGGTAATTCCATGGGGCAGAGAATGGGAAATCCTCTTCTTCCTTTTTTTTCCTCCATTTTGTTCTTACCTCTCTGTCTCTCCCCTCATTGCCTTTCTTTGATGTAAGGTTGACTACGGCTGCACTTCTTTGACTCAACAAACAAGTAGTTTATGCCTACCACATGCCAACGTGGTGTTAAGTACTGGAGTTTGTGATTGAGGAACAACTCTTATTGAAAGTTATAAGAAGACTTTGAAGCCTCTTAGATAGCCTCATCTACCAGAGAGCAGACAGCAGAAACAAGAAGAACTACAATCATGCAGCCTGCAGAACGAAAACCACATTCACAGAAAGATAGCCAAAATGAAAAGGCAGAGGACTATGTACCAGATGAAGGAACAAGATAAAACCCCAGAAAAACAACTAAATGAAGTGGAGATAGGCAACCTTCCAGAAAAAGAATTCAGAATAATGATAGTGAAGATGATCCAGGACCTTGGAAAAAGAATGGAGGCAAAGGTCGAAAAGATGCAAGAAAGATTTTGCAAAGACCTAGAAGAATTAAAGAACAGAGGTAACTATTTGAATACAATAACTGAAATGAAAAATACACTGGAAAGAATCAAAGGCAGAATAACTGAGGCAGAAGAATGGATAAGTGACCTGGAAGACAGAAAGGTGGAAATCACTGCTGCAGAACAGAATAAAGAAAAAAGAATGAAAAGAAATGGAGACAACCTAAGAGACCTCTGGGACAACAGTAAACACCGCAACATTCGCATTATATGGGTCCCAGAGGAGAAGAGAGAAAGAATGGACACGAGAAAATATTTGAAGAGATTATAGTCCAAAAGTTCCCTAACATGGGAAAGGAAATAGCCACTCAAGTCTAGGAAGCACAGAGTCCCAGGCAGCATAAACTGAAGGAGAAACACACCGAGACGCATAGTAATCAGATTGACAAAAATTAAAGACAAGGAAAAATTATTAAAAACAACAAGGGAAAAACAACAAATAACTTGCAAGGGAACTCCCATAAGGTTAACAGCTGATTTCTCAGCAGAAACTCTACAAACCAGAAGGGAGTGGCATGATATATTTGAAGTGATGAAAGAGAAGAACTTAAAATCAAGATTACTCTACCCAGCAAGGATGTCATTCAGATTCGATGGAGAAATTAAAAGCTTTACAGACAGGCAAAAGCTAAGAGAATTCAGCACCACCAAACCAGTTATACAACAAATGCTAAAGGAATTTCTCTAAGTGGGAAACAGGAGAAGAAAAGGACATAAAAAAACAAACCCAAAATAATTAAGAAAATGGTAATAGAAACATATATATCGATAATTACCTTAAATGTGAATGGATTAGGGCTTCCCTGGTGGTGCAGGGGTTGAGAGTCTGCCTGCTGATGCAGGGGACATGGGTTTGTGCCCTGGTCCAGGAAGATCCCACATGCCGCTGAGCGGCTGGGCCCATGAGCCATGGTGGCTAAGCCTGCGTGTCCAGAGCCTGTGCTCCACAAAGGGAGAGGCCACAGCAGTGCGAGGCCCATGTACTGCAAAAAAAAAAAAAAAAAAATGTGAATGGATTAAATCTCCCAACCAAAAGACACAGGCTTGCTGAATGGATGCAAAAACAAGACCCATATATATGCTGTCTACAAGAGACCCACTTCAGACCTAGGGACACATACAAGCTGAAAGTGAGGGGATGGAAAAGATGTTCTGTGCAAAGGAAATCAAAAGAAAGCTGGAGTAGCAATACTCATATCAGATAAAACAGACTTTAAAATAAAGAATGTTACAAGAGACAAGGAAGGACACTACATAATGATCAACAGATCAATTCAAGAAGATGATATAAAAATTAGAAATATATATGCACCCAACATAGGAGCATCTCAATACATAAGGCAAATGCTAACAGCTGTAAAATAGAAAATCAACAGTAACATAATAATAGTGGGGGACTTTAACACCTCACTTATACCAGTGGACAAATCAGCCAGACAGAAAATTAAGGAAACAAAAGCTTTAAATGACACAATACACCAGGTAGATTTAATTGATATTTATAGGACATTCCATCTAAAAACAGCAGATTACACTTTCTTCTCAAGTGCACATGAAACATTCTCCAGGATAAATCATATCTTGGGTCACAAAACAAGCCTCAGTAAATTCACAAAAATTGAAAATGTATCAAGCATCTTTTCCAACCACAATGCTATGAGATTAGAAATAAATTACAGGGTAAAAAATGTAAAAAGCACAAACACATGGAGGCTAAACAATACATTACTATATTACCAAGAAATCACTAAAGAGATCAAAGAGGAAATCAAAAAATACCTAGAGACAAATGAAAATGAAAACATGATGATCCAAAACCTATGAGATGCAGCAAAAGCAGTTCTAAGATGGAAGTTTATAGCAATACAATCCTACCTCAAGAAACAGCAAAATAAACAATTTAACCTTACACCTAAAGGAACTAGAGAAAGAAGAGCAAACAAAACACAAAGTTAGTAGAAGGAAAGAAATCATAAAGATCAGACCAAAAATAAATGAAAGAGAAACAACAAAAACAATTGCAAAGATCAATAAAACTAAAAGCTGGTTCTTTGAGAAGATAAACAAACTTGAGAAACCATTAACCAGACTCATCAAGAAAAAGAGGGAGAGGTAGGACTCAAATCAATAAAATTAGAAATGAAAAAGGAGATGTTACAACGGACACCACAGAAATACAAAGCACCGTAAGAGACTACTACAAGCAAGTCTATGCCAATAAAATGGACAACCTAGAAGAAATGGACAAATTTGTAGAAAGGTATAACCTTCCAAGACTGAACCAAGAAGAAATAGAGAATATGAACAGACCAATCACAAGTAATGAAATTGAAACTGTGATTAAAATCTTCCAACAAGGGAAAGTCCAGGGCCAAATGGCTTCACAGGTGAATTCTATCAAATATTTAGAGGAAAGCTAACACCCAAACTTCTCAAACTCTTCCAAAAAATTGCAGAGGAAGGAACACTCCTGAATTCACTCTACGAGGCCACCCTCACCCTGATACCAAAACCAGACAAAGGTACTACAAAAAAAGGAAATTACAGACCAATATCACTGATGAATATAGATGTAAAAATCCTCAACAAAATACTAGCAAACAGAATCCAACAACACATTAAAAGGATCATACACTATGATCAAGTGGAATTTATCCTATGGATGCAAGGATTCTTCACTACATGCAAATAAATCAATGTGACACACCATTTTAACAAATTGAAGAATAAAAACCATATGATCATCTCAATAGATGCAGAAAAAGCTGACAAAATTCAACACCCATTTATGATAAAAAAAAAAACTCTCCAGAAAGTGGGCATAGAGGGAACCTACCTCAACATAATAAAGGCCATATATGACAAACCCACAGCAAACATAATTCTCAATGGTGAAAAACTGAAACCATTTCCACTAAGATCAGGAACAAGAGAAGGATGTCCACTCTCACCACTCTTATTCAACGTAGTTTTGGAAATCCTAGCCATGGCAATGAGAGAAGAAAAATAAATAAATGAATCCAAATTGGAAAAGAAGAAGTAAGACCATCACTGTTTGCAGAAGACATGATACTATATATAGATAATCCAAAAGTTGCCACCAGAAAGTGACTAGAACTGATCAATGAATTTGGTAAGATTGCAGGATACAAAATTAATGCACAGAAATCTCTTGCATTCCTATACACTAACAATGAAAGATCAGAAAGAGAAATTAAGGAAACAATCCCATTTACCACTGCAAGAAAAAGAATAAAATACCTAGGAATAAACCTACCTAAGGAGGTAAAAGACCTGTTTTCAGAAAACTATAAGACACTGATGAAAGAAATCAAAGATAACACAAACAGATGGAGAGATATACCATGTTCTTGGATTGGAAGAATCAATATTGTGAAAATGGCTATACTACCTAAAGCAGTCTACAGATTCAATGCAATCCCTATCAAATTACCAATGGCAGTTTTTTACAGAACTAGAACAAAAAATCTTAAAATTTGTATGGTGACACAAAAGACCCTGCATAGCCAGAGCAATCTTGAGGGAAAAAAAACAGAGCTGGAGTAATCACACTCCCTGGCTGCAGAATAGACTACAAAGCTACAGTAATCAAGACAATATGGTACTGGCAGAAAAATGGAAATATAGATCAATAGAATAGGATAGAAAGCCCAGAGATAAACCTATACATCTATGGTCAACTAATCTGTGAGAAAGGAGGCAAGGTTATACAAATGGAGCAGATAATCTCTTCAATAAGTGGTACTGGGAAAGCTGGACAGCTACATGTAAAAGAATGAAATTAGGACACTACCTAACACCATACACAAGAATAAACTCAAAATGGATTAAAGACCTAAATGTAAGACCAGACACTATAAAACTCTTAGAGGAAAACATAGGCAGAACACTCTTTGACATAAATCACAGCAAGATCTTTTTTGACACACCTCCTAGAGAAGTGGAAATAAAAAGAAAAATAAATATATGGGACCTAATGAAACTTAAAAGCTTTTGCACAGCAAAGGAAACATAAACAAGATGAAAGGCAACCCTCAGAATGGGAGAAAATATTTGCAAACAAATCAACAGACAAATGATTAATCTCCAAAATATAGAAATAGCTCATGCAGCTCCATATTTAAAAAAATAAAACAAACAATCTAATCAATAAATTGGCAGAAGACCTAAACAGACATTTCTCCAAAGAAGTCGTACAGATGGTCAAGACGCACATGAAAAGCTGCTCAACATCACTAATTATTAGAGAAATGCAAATCAAAACTACAATGAGGTATCACCTCACACCAGTTAGAATGGTTGAGCATCATCAGAAAATCTACAAACAACAAATGCTGGAGAGGGTGTGAAGAAAAGAGAACCCTCTTGCACTGTTGGTGGGAATGTAAATTGATACAGTCACTATGGAGGACAGTATGGAGGTTCCTGAAAAAACTAAAAATAGAATTACCATATGACCCAGCAATCCCACTCCTGGGCATGTACCCAGAGAAAACCATAATTCACAAAGACACATGCACCCCAATGTTCATTGCAGCACTATTTACAATAGCCAGGTCATGGAAGCAACCTAAATGCCCATCGACAGATAAATGGATAAAGAAGATTTGGTACATATATACAATGGAACATTACTCAGCCATAAAAAGGAAAGAAACTGGGTCATTTGTAGAGATGTGGATGGACCTAGAGACTGTCATACAGAGTGAAGTAAGTCAGAAAGAGAAAAACAAATATCGTGTATTAACATATATATGTGGAATCTAGAAAGTGGTACAGCGAACCAGTTTGCAAGGCAGAAATAGAAACACAGATGTAGAGAACAAACGTATGGACAACAAGGATGGAAACTGGGGTGGGGATGGTGGCGGTGGGATGAACTGGGAGATTGGGATTGACATATATACATTAATATGTGTAAAATAGATAACTAATAAGAATCTGCTGTATAAAAAAATAAAATAAAATTCAAACAAAAAGAAAGTTATAAAACTTTGATCTACATATTCTGAAGAAAAATCTATGGAAATTTAATCAATAAATTAGGGAGGCTGTTGTACTATAGCTTATTGTTATCTCCAATCTGCAAATGTAACAACAAACATACTTTGTGGTTTTTATTTATTACATATCATTTTCTCCTTCAGCCAGATTTGTGGCTTATAAAAATAACCAAATATTTGCTTACAAATTGTTATAATGAAAATCTGTAGCCTGATGCAATAAGATTCATGGTCACAATAACTTTGAACACATTCATTTGCTTTTGGAGTGTGGGGGAATAATTTTAATTTAAATTTTTTGCATAAATTATTTATATGTTGAGTCCAAGATACAGTGCAATTATGACAACATTTTTTAGAAGTTTAGAATTTATAAATACCTCTTTACATTTTGGTGGCACTAGATATTGTTTTCTAGAAAGCTGTATTTTTTGTTTGAATAGCAGTTAGCTGTTTTCACTTTCTCTAACAGATGGAACCAAACCATGGTGAACATTTTTATTAAAACAACAAATGAAGCTATGAAAGAAGTGTCACATTGCCAAGTATTCATCTTGCAAATTAAATTCTACAACTTAGCAGGTGGTTTAAGTTCCCTTTAGAAATTTAATATCAGCTTATTTCATTTATCTGCGGTTTAACAGAGACACAGGTTCACTGCTGTATTCAGTTTCACAGAATCTCTTTGCATGTTTCTTAGAATTGACAGTTGGGAAAATATTTGCCAACTCTCACTCAAACAGCTCACAAACGCCACATTCAGATGGCTGAGTCTTTGATTTCTTTCACTGTTGAAGTCTACTATTTGTCTCTGTAATCAGTTTCAAGGCCCGGATGGATCCAAAAATTTAAAGCCCACACTTGGTATGTTTTCTGGGGATTTTTTTTCTACCATTTTGATAAACATTACCATTCAGGCACTGGCACTATATTATCCAATACAGAAAATTCCAATATTAGATAGTAATTGCTATAGACAGAAAATTTGTGTCTCCCCAAAATTCATATGTTGAAAACTTAATTCCCAGTATGGTGGTACCAGAAGTTGGAGCCCTTGGGAAGTGATTAGGTCATGAGGATGGAGCCCTCATGAATGGGATTAGTGCCCATATAAAAGAGACTCTAGAGAGTCTCCTCTCTCCTTCTGCCATGTGAGGACACAGTGAGAAGGCATCATCTATGAACCAGGATCTGAGCTCTCACCAGACACTGAATCTTCTGGCACCTTGATCTTGAACTTCCCAGCCTCTAGAACTTTGAGAAATAAAATTTCTGTTGTTTATTAGCCACCCAGTTTACAGTATTCTGTTAGAGTAGCCTGAACCGATTCTAGCTTAGAGAACAACAGTGAAGCAATTGACACTTCCAAGTCTCTACAGGGCTGTACTGATGAACTATAGTAAATTAGATATATTAAAGTACTGCCTTCTGCAGTCATTTCAGAGGTGATGAAGTAAACCTACCTTTTCAGCTTCTAAGTCAGTGCCATAAGATTAATTTCACAAAAACATCATTTTTCCTCCAAAAAAGTTTTTAATGTTTTCCCACTACCTACAGAATAAAACTTAGATTCATCATTCACAGACTTCAATTTTGCCTCCAAACTCTTTTTACAACTACTTCTCAAAAGATCTTCTTGTTCCAGATAAACTAGTCTATTTATTAATTGTCTCCCAAGCAAGTTGGTACTACTTTGCCTGCCCCTCTTTTCACTTTTTATATACCTTCCTCCTCCTCTTTGATTGTCTAAATCATTCTTTTCCCTGCAGGCACAACTTAAATCACAACACAATGAAATCCTTCTTAACCACACTAGATTATATTTGTTTCTTCTTTAAACCTCTCTAGCATCACTTATTACATGATAGCTTCTATGGTTCTTTATATTCGATGTATACATTCCACCTCCCAATTAGAATGTAAGATCCTGAGGGTAGAGATGCCATTTTACACACCAGTACCTAGGACATAGTAATCAATAATATGTGTTGATGTTGGCAGGCTACATCAAAAATATAAAACATACTTATTGGTAGCTCATAGCCCTTGGGGTTTAAAATTATAGCTGAAGTTTTGCTTGTCTAGCATGCTTTCTCACTTCCTTTCTTCAGGCTTTTTTGGGGACTTCACCCTCACTCTATGTGGAGTTGTCAATTTCAGTGTTGAATTTTTAAGAACAGGCTAGTACATGAACTTGGTTATGAGTGAATTCAAGCAAAAGTTGAATTCTCACTCACACTGTGTCCAGAGTGCTTTGGTTCTGAGCTTTTCTCCACATTATCCTTACTGTGGAACCCAGGCTAAGATTTCAGCCCCTATCTGGAACAATGAAGAAGCAAAGAAATAAAGTGTGGCCAATTGTGCACTGGCTCTTAAAACTTGCTAAGGAAGTGACACACATGAACTGGCAGAAGGCTAAACATCAATGACATAGAACTGAGAACCCAGAATTAAATCTTCACATTTATCATCAATTGATTGTTGACAAGGATACAGAGAAAATTCAATGAGAGAAAAATAGTCCTTCTAACAGATGGTGTTGGGACAATTAGATAGCCGCATAAAAAAGAATAAAGTTGACCCACTACCTCACACCATACAGAAAAATTAATTCAAAATGGATCATAGACCTAAATGTACAAGCTAAATGTGAAATATGAAATAAAAGGTAAACGTAAAGTTAAATGTAAGAGCTGAAATTATAAAACTCTTAAAAACAGGACTAAATCTTCAAGACCTCAGGTTTCCTGTATATGATACAAACAAAAATGTTTCCTTATATATGGCACAAACAAAAGAAAACAAATAAATTAGACTTCATTAAAATGAAAAACTTTGAGCTTTAAAAGACTCTATCAAGAAAGTGAAAAGACAACCGAAGGAATGGGGGAACGTAATTGCAAACCATATATCTGACAAGGGACCTGTATCCAGAATATATAAAGAAGTCTTACAACTCGACAATAAAAAGACAATCCAGTTAAAAATGGGCAAAAGATTTAAATAGACATTTCTCCAAAGAAGATGTACAACTGACCAATAAGCACATGAAAAGATAGATATTCAACATTGTTAGTCATTAAAGAAATGCAAACCAAAATCACAACAAAGTACCTTCAAGAATAGTTAAATTTAAACGATAAAAAAGTTAAACGATAGAAAATAAGAAGTGTTGGTGGAGAAATTGAAACCCTTATACATTGCTGGTAGGAATGTAAAATAGTTCAGCTTCTTTAGAAAACAGCTTAGCAGTCCCTCAAAAAGATAAACATAGAGTTACCACATGACCCAGCAGTCTCTCTCTTAAGTATATATGCAAAAGAAATAAAAAGAAACAAAAACCTGTAAACAAATGTTCGTAGCAGCATTATTCATAATAGCCAAAATGTGGAGACAATCAAAATGTCCATCAATGGGTGAACGGATAAACAAAATGTAATAGTAAATCTATACATTGAAATATTACCCAACCATAAAAAGGAATGAAATACTGATTCTGCTACAACTTGGATGAACCTTGAACACATTATGTTAAGTGAAAGAAGCCAGTTATGAAAGGCCACACATTGTATGAAACATCCGGAATAGGCAAATCTGTATAGACAGAAAATAGGTTAGCAATGTGCAGGGCTGGTGGGAGAGGAAAATGGGGAGTGACTGCTAATGAATATGGGGTTTCATTTTGGAGTGATGAAAACTTTCTGGCATTTGATAAAGGTGACAGATGTACAACTCTGTGAATATACTGAAAACCCCTGAATCATACAATTGAAGATGGTGGATTTTATGGTTTGTGAATTATTCCTCAATAAGGCTGTTATTTTTTAAAGTGATATCCATTACTTCTGCTCCCTTTCATTGGTCAAAGCCACATGGCCATAAGTTACCCCCAATGAAACAGGGAAGTGCAATCCTACCTTGTGATGGAAGGAAAGTGGAAATATCTGGTGAACTGTATTAATGACTACAAGCAATGCCCTCAGCCTTTAGTTATACAGGTAAGCATGAGTCTCAGGGTAGGCTAATCATGACACTACAACCTCCTGGACACAGTGATTGGTCCTGCAGTGGGCATGTAGCATAAGCAAGGACAACAAGTCCTTTTATGGCATGGATGTATGTTACAGACAGAAAAACTGGGGTATTACTGAACAGGAGGATGGGAGTCGGGGACTATCAGAAGCCATATATAAGATACAGCCTTGTGGAGAGAACGTTCATCCAGCTATGACTTTTCACCCCCTGGATTTTCAAGACACAGAAGAATTCTGATTAATGAGTCATTAACAAAAAAACGGGATTCTAATCTTATAATTCTTTGCTTAACAGATGTCTCACGTTTCCTGAGAAATTCTGACAGTGTTCCTTCTTTGCCACCTTCCAGGATCTGCTCTCTTCCCCTCACTGTTTCCAATGCCTTAAGGGAAGGATTCTCCTACTCAAGCTCTCATGCTCCCCCTTGCCTACAACCTCAGAATCCATCTTTGATGTTGCCCCAGATTGAAAGATTTCTAATGGGGCTCATTCCTCCTGTGTTTTACTGTCTTTGCTGAACAGCTTCTAAAATTGCTCCCAATGATCCCCAACTCTTCACATATGTATGTGTGAGGGTGGACTGGACCCTTGAGAGTAGGCTGGACCTGGTGACCTGCCACTAGCAAATAGAATGCCGCAAAAGTGATGGGATGCCACTTCCAAGATCAGGTTAGAAATGACTCCAATTTCTGATTTGCTTGCCCTCTCTTGCTCTCTCTCTTGCTCACTCCGATAGATGGAGACACCATGTTGTCAGTTGCCCTGTGGAGAGGCCCACGTGGCAAGAAACTGAGGGCTGCCTCCAGCCAAAAATCCACAAGAAACTGAATCCTGTCACCATCACTTGGGTGAATATGGGAGTGGATATTCCCCAGTTGAGCCTTGAGATTTCTGCAGCCCAGCTGATACCTCGATTACAGCCTGTGAGACACCTTGAAACAGAGGCCCCAACTAAGCCATGTCCAAGTTTCTGACACATACAAACTGTGAGATCATAAATATTGTTTTAAGTCACTACGTTTTGGTGTAATTTGTTATGCAGTGATAGATAACCAATATAGTGCCCCTTGCTCAAAATCTTGCCACAAGATTGGGAGTCCTTATGTCTTTGTTCTAAACTACTCTCAAAAATGATCCATTCTGGGATTCCCTGGCAGTCCAGCGATTAGGACTTGGCACTTTCACTGCCTGGGCCTGGGTTCAATTCCTGGTTGGGGAACTAAGATCCTGCAAGCCACGCAGCAAGGCCAAAAAAAAAAGTATCCATTCTCATTGACTACTTATTCAAGGCCCTGAACCAAGCAGATTTACCCTGCTTCTCTTCCTTTGACTGAACTGCTTCCTCACCTCAGTATGCTGCCTGGGGAGATTAAAATGGGCCTCATGCCTCCTTCCTTGCTTGGTGGTCTTAACCCAGAGTTTCAGCCCAACGTGCCCCATAGTTTCTTTTCCCAGATGCCACAAGCTGCTTTCATACTACTAGAGCCTCATTGCTCCTGGACACTCTCCAAAATGCTCCAATTTTCAGTGAGCTGTAGATTCCATTATAGGAATCTCATAATAATAAGTTTGGGGACTGGATAGAATCAGGATAGTAGTAAAGTACAGAATAGGCTTAAGTAGGCTTCTTATATGAGCAGGTGTTGGTTCTACAATAAGCATGTGATGTCATGGCTATTTTCATTCCTGTGGTGGCCCATCCATCTCTACAGTAATGCCCCAGCTACTCAGCATTCTCCCTCTCATGCTGCCCCCACCATCCCTCCTCACATCCTGGGTCCAACCATGCTGCATTCCTTGGCAATCCCTAGACTTGCTAGGATCTCTCATGTCGGGTGTCTGGCATATGGTTCCCTCTGTCAAGAATACTCATTTCTAGATTACCCTGTGCTTCAAAACTTAGCTCATACAGCACTCTCACACTCTCCAGGAATGTCAAGGCTCCTCTCCACCCTGTCCTTCCTCCACAAACTCTCCCCCAGGGTACAGCAATATTGTTAAGATTGGTCATTCAAAGGCATTTTACTGATCACCATGAAAGGAAAGGAGCTTTTCCTTGGGCTGAGCAAAGGAGTCAAAAGGTGAATCCACATAAGGCAGTACTGTGTTCTCCTGATGTACTGTGAAGAGGTGCAGAGAGCTCAGAGCCTGCTCCTGCAGCCTTAGCCTGCAATGGCCTGAGCTAGGTGGGAGCCAGGGTGAAGGATAGAAGGAGGCAAAGGAGGACTTTGAGGCCACTTTCGTTCTAAGCAACTTGGCTTATGTAATTCCCATTGTCTGTCCTAACTCATTATTTCAACTGATTTAGAGCCAAATCTGATCATTAGTTTCTGTGCATACATTTCTCTGTGGAACATTGAAATGAAGGACTACTGATTAAAAAAGGATTGGGTAATCCAGGTCCCAGCTATCTATGTCTATCTGTATAAATGTATATGACATCCCATTTGATGGGACTTTCTTCCTCTGGGAGGCTGCCTGTGGCTCCCAGGCTGAGCTGGGTTTGTTCGCTGGCTTCTATAAGACTTCATACTTACATCTGATATAACACATTACACTTTGATTATTCTTTAACTCATGTGTTTCTCCACCAGATGAAGAGCTTCTTGAGAGAAGTGATCATGTCATTCAACTTTGTGTCCTCAGTATCTTGTATGGTTCTTGTCCCATGGTATTTTCTCAACATTTAAAATAGTTAATATATGAATTATACATATATGAATATATATATATGTGAATATATTTAATACAGGAATCAATGCTATATGATTCCTTAGTTCTTTTTTTAAATTTTATTTTATTTTATTAATTAATTTATTTATTTACTTATTTTTATTTTTTTATTGGGGTATAGTTGTTTTACAATGTTGTGTTAGTTTTTACTGTACAGTGAAGCGGAGTTCCCTGTGTTATACAGCATGTTCTTATTAGTTATCTATTTTATACATATTAGTGTATATATGTCAATCCCAATCTCCCAATTCATCCCCCCCACCCCAGGTGCCTTATCCCATCTTTGTCACATGATAGCAATTGATCATTACAGTATCTTGACTTGTTCTGTTATTAGTTGGCATTTACAAGTCTCATCCCTCCATTCAGAAATCACATTCTGTCCATTTCCATTTGATGTCAATTCCTGTTCCTGTCTTATCCCTTTTCTAGGTGGTCTTGATGACTCCTCATGTCTACAGTCTGCTCTGTGCTGCTTCAAAATTAAATGAGATGATATTGAATCTGTATATCATTTTTTTCATCCAAGGAATCAATATGAGTGTGAAATATTCAAGCCTGAGACATGGTTGGTGAGTGAGCCCATGAATCTATCTAGGAGAATCCTGTAAATAATTGGGGTTGAGGCTGCTTAACTGGCTCCTTCTGCTTGGGTTTCTAGGACTCCTCTGTCTTGGCCAACCCCTCCCACACACGGATACCCACCCACACATTCAACTTGAACCACAGTGGTCAGAGCCCTGGCTCCCCAGGGAAGCTCAGTCAATGTGTCTTGCCAGCAGCTGGGATCTGCCCATTACCCCGCTCCTGCCAGCCCTACCCCAAGAGGATTGGGCCCAGCCTGCCCTCTCTTGATTTGGTGTTACTAGTAACATAAAAGACTTAGCCAGTGTCTAAAATATAGTAGACAGTTATCATTTCACTTCTCTCGTGTAACAAAGTGGTCAACTGGGGCCGCTTCCCCTCAGACAATGGAAAGTCCTGTCCACAGGCCAGTGCCCATCTGGACCTTCCCTGTGGTTCCCCACAGCCTCCTTCCCTCAACTCCTCTCAGAAGGCTGAACATCCATCTCTGCATTTACACCAGTTTCTACAAGAAATCCAACCAAATGAAATAGGTTGTGATTGTCTGTGGATTTTTATTCAAGCTGGGAGGCTCTGGGAGCATGAGGGTCTCCAATGCAGGCTTTACTGTCTGAATCCATCTGCATTTTTCACCCCCGGGTGTCCTCCCAGGTGACCTAACATGCTGAGCACACCCCCAGGGACGTGTGTCTGGCCCTCGTACTCACAGCAGTGCCTCTGCCAGGAGTTTTGGTTTAAAAAGTTTCCTCCTTCTCGTTACACTTGTTTCCGATGCACTTTCGAGTATGATTTGGCACTGTGTCTGATAACAGTTCCTTTTCTCACCTATTCAAACACCTTCCTCCCTTTTTTCTGATGCTGGTTCTAGAATTAGGCTGCATTTGCCATGCCTTGGGTGTGTTGGCCTGTTCCCCAGAATTTGGCATCCCCTTCCCCAGCTAATCCTGAATTGTTTACCACTAAACCCCTGCTTTGGGAAAACCCTAACAATTGACTGGGACAGCAAAGCTTTTTCCATTCATTGATGTGTGTGCTGAGCCCGAGGCAGTGTTTTCTCCTAGATCTGCATGCAGGGAGGCAGATTAATCAAAAAGATCTTAAGCAGGCACTGTTTGTTTTGCATGAACAAACAGCAATTGTTCTTTGTTTAAATTTAATAGTTAAAAATGAACAGTTCCGGTGATAATTACCACATATTTATATTGGTATTTTACTTTTTAAGCTCTAGAAGAACGGCAGTTTAACTCAATTGAATCACATTTATCAAGCCAAAGGTTAAGTACTACTACTGCCTTTTAACACTAGAGAAGACAGAGGATTTAGTAAGAAAATGCCCAATAATTATGTGCAATATACATGTCTTTTGTGCGGGAGGGAGTGAAGCGAGAGCTAAGAGGAACTAACAGTAGATCAAAGGAAATAAGTATAACATTTGTCTATTAATATTGGGGAACATACATAAGAAATCATCTTTGTTGCCCACATTTGCATATGGCTAACTTCTGTCATTGGATGAATGAAGCATGTTTGTCATAAAAGACACTGTAGTACAAACCAAATACTAAGCACTTCACACCACAAAACTAATCCTGCTGATGCAGCCCTTATCACACTGTGAGAATGTCGACAGTGGCATTTTTAATAAGAATATTGTTAATGATAATCTCATGATTTATGAAATACATTGCTGGTTTTAGAGTCATGCTTAATTTTAATCCTGTTTCTAGGCACCAGAAAGAGGAAAGTTTCTTTTTTCATTGTCACAGTGTATTTGCACCTCTCTTTAAAATATGTCTTTCCAGTGCATGGCACACAGGTACTTAATTAAAACTCATCCATATGAAAGCTTTCTACGTGCTCCTAGTAAATAATTACAAATAGAAATATTTGAAAGAGACTGAGTTACGAATTGAAAACAATTACCAATTTGGAATTGGAAATAGAGTAGATTACATAGAACACGTTTATAAAAATGTGCCTTTAGTTATTTTCACTTTAGGGATTTAAGATAACAATTTAAATTATAGAATTACAGAACTGGAAGAACTTTACAGGTTACCAAGATCAACCTCTCCTCACTCTCCTTAGATAAGGTAACAAGAGGTTAATTATGTATCTGAGACTACAGACCTGGTGGGAAGGGTGGAACTAATTCAAAAAGCTCCTGATTTCTAGATTAACATTCTTTCTACAACCTCCACTTGTGTTCCAGTAGTAAATAAAATTAATTTGAAGTATTAAGTTTCATTGTATTTTAATAGATCAATTTTCTCAATGAAATTAAGATATCAATATTTCAACCAGGCAAACCATTGACTTTGTGTGCATATATTTCATGTTTATAGTATTTTTCATATTTAAAATTCTAGATGTTCTTTTCCTAGACCTAATTTTCAGTCCCTACAATTACTCAAGGTTGAGGGAGGGATAAGACATAGACTTTAAATATTTGCATTTTTCTGCCAAATGAGAGTTCAAAAAATTAGTTCCACTGAGGTTTTAATATTAAAATATGACTTGAATTGTAGAATACATTAATAGGAAATATATATCCATTCTAAGGTAAGTAAAATGCTTAATCAGTTATTCCTAAGCTGATTTTTTTGTAGTTGTCTTATAAGATTAAGTTGTAGATTTCCTTTTATTAGAAAAGTGCTTTACAACACTGGTTGAAGAATACTTCACACAAATAATCTTTCTTGAGAATTTGTAATAAATCGGTGACTGTCTGACAATTAAAAATAGAAATCGTCTTCATATATCTCTGTATCAGATAAGCTGCTTCCAGCTACAAGTAACAGAAATCTTAAATTAAACTGATGAAACAAGGAAATGTATTAGCTCACAAACAGAAAGTTTGCTTTGGTTGATTTTGCAGCTCAGCCATGTCATCAAGGGCTTTAGTTCCTTTAATCTCTTTGCATGAGTGTCCAAAGTGCCAGCTTCATCCTCTGTGAGGTAGGTACTAGCATTATCCCCATTTTACAAATAAGGAAATTTATGACCTTAAAATTATGATGTCATTGTCCTTTGTGGTCCTGATATGACCTCCAGTAACAACAAGGGCTATATTATTTCCATCCAGTGGGAGAGACAGACATTAGCTTCCTATTGTTCTCTATCAAAAGAAAGGAAGGGGGGCTTCCCTGGTGGCGCAGTGGTTGAGAATCTGCCTGCTAATATAGGGAACACGGGTTCGAGCCCTGGTCTGGGAAGATCCCACATGCCACGGAGCAACTAGGCCCGTGAGCCACAACTACTGAGCCTGCGCATCTGGAGCCTGTGCTCCACAACAAGAGAGGTTGAGATAGTGAGAGGTCCGCACACCGCAATGAGGAGTGGCCCCTGCTTGCCACAACTAGAGAAAGCTCTCACACAGAAAAAAAGACCCAACACAGCCCAAAATAAATAAATAAATTAAAAAAAAAAAAAAAGAAAGGAAGGAAGGATATTCACATAAGTCACTAGTACATTTCTAGGATCTTATTGGCCAGAACTGGCCTCACATTCATTCTCGTAGCAAACATTGGTGGCAGGGGGTGGAGGACGTGGGGAGGGTTACTTTAACTTAGTCAGACCCACCCTTGAGTGAGGGTCAGTTGTTCAACAAAGCATTGCTGCTACTCAGTGAGGAGGGGAGAGGTTCTGCATTGAGTAGAGGGGCCCCAACTTCCCCTCTGAAACACTCTACCCTCTTAATTTCCATGACCTCACTCTTAGCTTGCTTTCTGCCCCTCTCGTCCCCACTTCTCAGATTCCTTTTCAGGCTCCTCTTCCCCTTCCCTTTCTCTAAATGTTGGAGCTACCCATGCCCCAATCCTCAGTCTTCTTCTCCTTCTTTCTCTGACTCTCTCCCTTGGTTATCTCACGTGTTCCTGTGGCTTTGAATAGCACCCTAAATTGATAATCTCCCACTCACAACTTTCTCCTGAGCTCCAGATTCATATGTACAGCTTTATGCCATGTGGACATTCAGGTACTTCGGTTTCTTCATTTTATGTCTCCTTTTTTGCCTAAAATAGTGGTTTTCAAACTTGGGCATGCACCAGAATCATTTGGACTAAAACACAAATTTCTTGCCTCCATCCTCAGAATTTCTGATTTAGTAGGTCTGTGTTGGGACTAGAGAGTATGAATTTCTGACAAGCTTCTGAGTGATGCTGATGCTGCCCATCTGGGACAACACTTTGAGAGCAAGTGTCCTAGAGTGTTGTCCTCATACAACTGTCCAAAGCTAAGTCACTGCCACTGCAGCCGGTGGGAAGGGATAAAAAGAGAGGATAAAGGAAGAACATCCATTGGCTGAGGCATTGTCTCTAAAGGATTAGCCAGTCGTGCCTACTGACATTCTATTGGTCCCACATAAGTGAAAGGAACCTGGGAAACACAAAGCAGTTGGGCATTCGTTTACCCAGCTACATTGTTGTGCTGTAAAAGAAGAGGAGAATGGGTTCTGGTAGACAGCCATAAGTCTTCACCCTCTCCAATCTTGTAATACCAACTAGTCAAGAGCCACACTTGCTTTCTTTTATTTTCTCCAGTGTTCATGAAGTGTATTTGCACTTGTTTCCACACTGCTTAGTGCCCAGGTATTAATTTATGAAGGTAGCTAAGTGACAACATGGAGAAGTTAATGCCATTGAAAGAAGATTTTTATTACTTACATTTCCCAAGAGAGAGGGGCACATGCACCACAGCACTCAAGGCAAAGGGAAAGTGCTAGGCTTTGGTCAGAAGGCAGAAGACAGGAGCCAGAGGAGAGCCTAGACCAAAGCCTTTATTGATGTTTCCACGGGAAAGACAAGGCAGGGCAGAGTAAAGAGTTGAGGATCAGCTAGTTTGGCAGGCTTTGGGCTAGAGGAGTGGTCTCTAGTTGCCTAGTACCTGGCCCTGGGATGATTTAGAGCAGGGGAAATATTGACTTGGTGTGTGAGAACTAGACAAAAGGGGGTGTTTGGGTGTATAGCTTGACGTTGGTTGCTTGGTTTGCGTATGAAAGTCATGCTCCCAGCCCAGCCCTTTGCTGTCTCTAAGAATTGGCCAGCCTTGGGAGGGGCAGCACTTCCCTGGGTCTGTAAGAACCCAGAATGCGAAAACATCCTAAGACGCAAAAAATGTAAAACATGATTCACACACACACACACACACACACACACACACACACACATACATTCCTCTGTGCTCTGCATATAGCTGATTCATTCTCATCTTTGGTCTTAATTTATATGACCTCAATAGAGAGGTCTTTCCAGAAACACCTTGCTTTAAGTAGACATCAGTCTACTTCACAGATCCTTGTTTATTTCTTTCTCATCATTCATAGCAATGTATAATTTTACTTTTTTAAAAATTTTACTATCTTGCCAGGAGTCAGCTTCATAAGGACAGGATTTATGCCCCTTTTATTCATCTCTGTATTACTCATTTGGAAAAACAATTTTTGTTGGTGACTGAAAACCATTTCCCCTCCCCTCTTTCTTACATAGCAGACTCTCAATTTAGCTCAGGTTTCAAGAGATTCTTGATCTCAGGGAAGATGGGACTAGTGGTCTAGGAGCAGGTAAGTAATCCAATTCTAACCATTGAGATACAACAAGAAGTTCGGAAAATCTTCTGTAAGTTGTATGAGGATGTAATATCTGGAGTTGCAGCAGCTGATTGTAATCATGAGGGAAAGTTCTAGCAAATTGCAGAGTTACCAATCCTGAGACCCAACATCATTAAGCTGCTGCACATACCTAGCAAACACCAACCAATTGTTAAGGGAGATAATAGAGACCACTGTAGTTTAAGCTGCTTTCTATTACAGTGGTTAGATGGAGCCCAAAGTATTATGGTTTAGCACACTGCTTGACACATGCAAGCAATATGTGCTCAGTTAATACAGGTATTTGTTTTTGTTGAATGGATAAAAGACTACATAGCTAAGGCAAAATGAGAAAGGTTGTGGGAGGTATCCAGATAATATAATCTACATTAAAAACACAATTTTGTTTCTCAGGGTTAATCTTAGGGGGGAGAGAAGCAGGTTCAGGGCACATATTATGTAGACTGGTGATATTTATTAGCCAACTTATACAAATATTCTTTCATTCATTTAAATAAAAATGTAATGAGGACTTACTGCTTTGAAAAGTATTACATTAAGGAGGCACACAGTATACTGTTTGAAAATACAGGCCACTAAATACTTAAACACAACTGCTTAAAGTCTGGTGACCTTAAGTTGTCACTAAATTTCATTTAACTTCAGTTTACTCCTCGTCATAAAGGAAATATTCACACTTTTTAAAGGTTAGTGTGATGAGATGATACATATAAAGTGCTCAAAATGTCCTACATGCCCATCAAATAGTAAATAATAAAGTTTTATAATTGTTATTATAATTATTAAGCATAGCTGAGAGAAATGGGACATAAAAATGAAAAATACATCGCCTCTTTCCATAATAAAAATAACACAGAATATTTAAGTAACATAAAACAACATGAGGAATGTGAAGGAAGGAAAGGTCTTTCTGCTTTGGAGGATAAGGCAAGTTTTCAGTAGAAGAGAAGGCATTCGATCTGGACCTTTGAGAAAAGGTTGCATTTTCACATGCAGAGATGAACAGGGAAGCATGTATGTCACTGTGG
Source organism: Grampus griseus (assembly GCF_964374135.1). Lineage (NCBI taxonomy): Eukaryota > Metazoa > Chordata > Mammalia > Artiodactyla > Delphinidae > Grampus > Grampus griseus. The sequence continues at coordinate 47,244,056 of NC_139012.1, forward strand.
TTGGAAAGAGAGAACTGACAAACATATTACAGGCAATTAGACATGGGGAGAGGAGGGCAGGAAAATACAAGGCTGTGTAGGTCATGGCTGATAGGATGGTTTGGCCCCGGAATAGACTTAAGGAAGAGGCCCATGGAGATGAACCCATGGAGAAAATGGAAGGGCCACATCTCATGGAGGAGTCTCAATACCTAACTAAGAAGGCTAGAGCTTTTTTGGCAGGCAATGAGGTGCCATGAAAAGGTTTTAAAACAGGGCAAGAAAGTGACTTGATGAAAGTGTGGCAGGCACTATTAATACCTCCCCACAGCCATCCTTCCTTTGGTTTGCCCAGCCTCAAGGGATGAATACCACCAGCTCTGACAATGTAACCCAAGTCTGAGCAATGAGTTGTAAGGAAAATCTACTGAGTGCTTCCGGAAAATAAATTTTTTTTAAAGAGAAAGATATACAAAGGGAAAAATCATTTTGCTGTCTCCTCCATCTGGTTCCCCTTGCTGAACTCATCCTGTGAATTCTGTTGTGTACAGATACCATGCTTACAGCTTCAGCAGCAATCTTGAAGAAAGATCTCTCACACACTGAGGATTCGAGAAGCCTGGGTCTTTGATAACATTATTGAACTGTTGAATCAATTCCTGGACTGCCTACTCCCAGATGACCAGTTAAGTAAACAGTAGATACATTATAGTTTAAGCCGCTACTGGTTAGGTTTCCTGTTATTTGTGGCCACACCATTCTAACTAATGCTGAGAGAGGTGTTTTAGGAAGATTCGTGTGGGATCAATGGGATGAATTGATGCAGTGATGAAAATAAGGACAGTCAGTAGAAAAACAATTATTGAGCACATCTTGTGTACATTTTTTAAACTAAGAAACACATGTATAGCACTTACAATACACCAAACACTATGAAGCACTTTGCTAATTTAATTCTCATTAAACCTTTACGAGGTAAATACTATCATTATCACCATTTTTCAAATAAGAAGACTGAGTCATGAACTGGTGATACAGTTTGCCTAAGGACACAGAGCTAGCAGTAGTGGAGCATTTACCCAAGCAGCTCAGCTCCAGAATCTGTGCTCCTAGCCACTAATATACATTTAATTTACACACAAGCACTATTCTACCCCTATGTGACAATTCCATGAGGGAAAATGCCACCATTATTGCCATTTTTCAAATGAGGAAACTGAAGCAGAGAGGGTAAGTAATTTAGGGTCATGCATATAACAAAGAATGGAGCAGGAAGTCAAGGCCAGTTCCACCCGACACCAGAGACACAACCTTGGTGCCAAATTTCCAGCGATGAGACTGTTCCAGACTTCTGAATCAGAGGAGCGCCTCTACAAAAGTAAAAGGAGAAACTTATGCAAGACAGAGATTAGGCAAGAATTAAGGGTAGATTTTATGTTAGGGGAAAGGATGAAAGGTGATTCTGTTTTTTCAAAGCTAAGCTAAAACACAGGGATACTTAAAAAAAAATTTATTGAAGTATAGTTGATTTACAGTGTTTACAATGTTGTTAGTTTCAGGTGTACAGCAAAGTGATTCAGATATATATATTTTTTTCAGATTGTTTTCCCATATAGGTTATTATTGAGTATAGTTGAGTATAGTTATAGTTGAGTATTATTGAGTGTAGTTGAGTATAAAATATTGAGTATAGTTCCCTATCTATACAGTAGGTCCTTGTTGTTTATATATAATAGCAGGTCTATGTTATGCCCAAATTCCTAATTAGGGATACAGTTTTTAAAAAGGAAGTCTGGAAAATGAACATTTTAAATTTATATTTTGAGAGAACACTTCAAAATCCTGTCAGCACACCCCAGTGAGTTAGGTTCAACTCCAAAAGCAGATATTAAGATGAATTATCTTGTTTAAGCAGGAATTTCTATGTGCATCTAAAAATGTGGTCCAGGAGGAACGGGTTAGGGGCCTCTTCCACTTAATCCTTTTGCAATTTCAGATCCCTGAGGCAATTCTCTAAACAAAGCTCCCTGATAACCTACCCCCTCTAGAAGTAGTGCGGGATTGCCTGCCCCCCACTCAGGCCTCTGCCACTACCACACAAGGTCTCCCTCAGTGTAGGACACAAGGAGTCATTTGTTTTAAGAACATAATACATGTAGTGCTGTGGAAGGAGTCTCATGATAGGAGCTATATTCCCAGCGTCTCTGTGGGCTATTTCCTGGGCTTCCCTCACAGGGCCACCTGCATCCCAGCTCCAACCCTCTATTTTCCCTCTTACAGAACCTTATTTCTACCCCTTGGACAAGGCAGATGAATTATTTTAGTTTCTGTAGTCACTGTAGAAGTTTAGCTCTAGGTGAAGGCTTTGGTTTGGTGTTAAAATGCCTTTTTCCATCTCCACCTGAAACTCTGTTTGGTGGCCTCCAGGAATTCAACTTAATTCATTCAATAAACTTCCATTAAGCATTGACTAAGTGCCAGGCACCACGCTAGAAGCTTAAAGTTTAGGAAAGTGGTGCTTCTCAAACTGTGACTGCATAGGAAACACCTGGGCATTTGTTAAAACTGCAGGTGCAATAGGTCAGAGGTGGGATTGAGATTCTGCAGTTCTAAGTCTCCCAGCTGAGTTCACTTTGAATAGCCATAGAGGAAGATTGAAATATAAACAAATAATAAAGAGTTACAGATGCTATGATAAATATGTGAGAAACTGAGAATGGAAAGAGGTTTCCCAAATTTCTCTGGTCTGCACTGCTTCCTCAGTAACCTCCCCTAGACTGCTCCTGATTCATTTCAGTTTTTCTGGTCCTGCTTTAAACCTCTGCCATCAACTCCTACTCTAAACTTTTGCTACACACCTACTCCAACTAATATTCTCCTATGTCTACAAAAGCATCTTTCTGCACCACTATTTCCCTCATACTTCTCCTTTGTTTCACTTAAAGCTTTGCAGAATTCCTTCATCCTGGCTTCTAATTTCTCATCCATGGTTATCAGTCACCCTCAGGAAATTCAATTTTCCAGGCATACAATGCCAGATTCTATGATCTCATCCTCATGAACACTAGTAGTATATAAACATATACATGTTATACATTTACACTTATATGTTGATTCTTTGAATATAATCATAATAATAGTTAACAGGCATGAAAAGCTTAAAATGTGCCAAGCACTGTGATATCTCATAAAAACCTATGAAATGGGTACTCATATTATCTCATTTGAATAGAACTGAAACAGAGAGATTGAAATCACATTACCATTAACTGGTGGAACCATAGTTTAAATATTGTATCAGCAGTTAGGTCTTCCGAGGATGGTGCCATTTAAAATGAAACTAGTTACAACTAAATCTACTCACTACTGTGGTAAGTTTGGGAAGGTGTGTTAGCCATTCCTGTGGTGTGGGAAATCTCCTCCATGATGTGGAAGGAATTGGACATTTTCTCCTCTGCCTATGAGTAGAAGGAGATCTGGTGTCTATCAAATGTGCTTTCAAATCTGGTTAAATGGCTGTGTCATGGCAACTTATGGCTCTAGATGAGTCAATTAAACTCTTAAATGTAGCTCTGCCTTATATAGATGAAAGATTCACTTTTATTTGATGCTTTATGCTCTGATCAAGCCTTTCCGTCGAGTGTCTCAAAATGCAAATACAAATCTTGGTTTTATAAAATCATCTGGGTTTAGTAGAAGATCTGATCTCACTAGAGAATTGTATCATGTTGGGTTTCTTTTATGCTGTCTCTATAATTGAATTGCCTTTTCACCAGAAAGATTATTTTGAACTCATGGAAAACTTCTTAAAAAAATAAATGACAATGAAAGCCCAGAGGACACTCAATATGAAACCAAATTATTATAGCATTAAAGGATCTAAGTTAAATCCATGAAGGCAAGAAAATTCAAAGCAAGTTTTTAGGAATAAAATTTCTTCAGTTTCATGCCTCACTGCATGTGCAGGACCGCTTCCTTAAACATATAGGAGGGAGTGGAGGCAGTGAAATTATTTATCTGACAACTCCCATGGACCTTCAAATCAGTGAAGGAACTCAAGATATTGGTAATAGGAGTGGGATCAGATAATCCAAAAATAATCCAATTTTTTTTTTCAAACGAAGACTTTCATTATTACTATTCTCTCATCTTTTCTTTATCCTTGGTGTTTTCTTCAGCATACTTCCCAGAAGCTATCTGTTGGCCATAAAAATGATACCACAAAAGTGAGATTCCATTTTGAGTGCTATTACCACCTGTTCACCTGACCTAAGCACCTCCCACCTCTGACCCTCACTGCTTCCCAGATTCTGTCTTCTCGTCTTTATTTTCTTTCTCTCTGTTGGCCCATCCTAACAAGAACAATTGTAAGCAGCTTTTGGCAGGAAAGAGCCCTTTCTCTACAGGAGGCCCCTTCTGCTTTGTCACTAACCTTAAACCAGGCGCCCCTACACTCTACTCATCTTCCGCTGAGCACACCTTTCAAATCTTTTGGTCACACAATACCTTGCCTAACCTGTTGGTTCTTCCCACAGATAAAAGAAGTAGAAGTAAAGAAAAAGTAACTAACAGATGACCAGATCTCTTCCCTAGCTTTCCCTTCAGTAATCTTGCCAACTGTGTGAACAAACTGAGTGAACAAGAGAGCATCTAAAGAAAAATAACAAGAAGTCAATAAGCCTGCACACAAGCCTGCACACAGTGGGGGATGGCAACGACTCTGACCCCCGTCTCAGTGATTAACTGAGATTACTTCCCCTTTTCTCTTTAAATCTTTCATGGCCAAGCGTAATCTTCGGAGGTGTTTTTGGGGGACACTGAGTCCACCATCTCCCCAGATTGCCGGCATTCAATTAAAAGCAACTTTCCTATCTACCAACATTTGCCTCTCTCGAGTACTGATCTTTGAGCAGCGAGCAGCCAGATCTGATTTGGCAGCGCAATCTTTCTTTGTTCTTTCCCTTTAGCCCCCTGTTGAAGCTCAAATTCAAATCCTTCACCAGATCTCCGCACCACACCGATGACAATGTCCAGCTGTTTCAACACGCATGCATGTGGGGTGTTCTAATATAAGCAGGCAAGAAGAGCACTCCAGAATCAGCGGGCAAGTAGCAGTTTGCATCTACTGCATCAAATCATTCAAAGGCCCTGGAACTTAGTGTGCTTCATATTGAGCCTAAAAACAAATATTTCCTGGCTCTTCCTGTAACAAAGTAAATATTCTGGAGTCACTTTTATTCGTATAGGATAACTCTTTTCTGTAAGTTACAATAACCTCTGTCAGCTCCCAGATTTCTTTTCTATGACAAGTAGAGGGTGTCCTTGCCTCATATAGGCTCTGGTGTGTACACAGTGCGGGCGTTTATCCAGAGCAATTCTCTTTTCTCTCAATTGTGTTTAGCAACCACTTTGGTTCAATCATGTACACAGCTTTGTAATTCAGAGCATTAGGCATAATTTATTTATCTTCTTCTTTCTCCCTTTGGAATCAAAACGGTCTGAAATTTGGTAAGTCCTCTTGCATGGTTTCAATTCAGTACGTTAACCTTTCCTATTTGGCTATTATCCATGCTGCAGAAAAATGTGGGAGGGTGGAAAACCCACCTACATTTTATTTCTTTTAACATTAAGTCTAGCTAAGTTAATAGAAATATGCTGATTAATCTTTATTATACACAACTCTAGCTCTATAGCCCTTTCTCCACCTATTTCAATTTAGTCAAATAAGGTAATACAATGCAGTTCTGCATCTTTTTCACAAGATGGCACTATAACTTTCTGTATTTATTATTGAGCAAGGAAATACAATAGAATTCTAAAATTTATAGTTTAAATTACATAAATTGTAGTTGAATACTGAAGAGAATATAATGGCATGAAACTATATTATGATCTAATTTTCTTTAAGATATTTTAACTCCCTTTAAAAAAGTAACCAGTGAAAATCAGAACTTTTTTTTAAAATTTCTCCCTTGTTTTTAATATCTATTAAATCAGTAAAGCCTTTTTTTTCTTTTAGAATAATATGATATGGTATTTCCACTGGACAGAGATGCTAGACTTCTATTTAGTTTCTGCTTTCTTCGTTCAATTTTTCCAATACTGTAATAAATTCTTACCTGGAGTTCCATTGTCATTAATATACAAAGTGTCCGATTTTTTTTTCCCCAGAAATTTAGGCTGGGGAGAAATCAGAACTATGAATTCAAATTGGGATCTTATTACCATCTATAAGCACAATCCTATAAAGAGTAGACATTTTTCTAAAGAAGATAGAGATAATGGAAGTGATAGGGGAAATAAAAGAGAAAGTAAAGAATACATAATTACTTAAATTCTTCTATGTCTGTGCCCTGAGGTGTGCACTACATGTAACTCCATGCAATATAATAGAGAACATTTATTGAGCTCTTATTCTATGCTAAACATTATGTTGGATTCTTTACATGGACGAGCTCACTTGATTCTCAAAGCCCTATAAGGTGGTTACTATTATTATTCATATTTTAATTGGGGCAAACTGATATTCAGTAAGATCATTCATTCATTCATTTTGTCTTTCAGCAAGTGATTATTGAGTGCCTATTATGTGACCTGAACATTTGAACATGGCACAGTTAGAGTTAAACCCAGAATCTACTCAGACCAAAGCCCAAGACTACTTCACTTAATTACAGAACTATAAAGAATCAATTTCTCAGATAAGCCTAACGGGCAATTAAGTGGTGAAAAAGAGAAAAAGAAATTCCACTATAAAATGAGTAAACAAATTGACACCCCACCAAATCAGCACTGGTTTCTTGCTCTATGTGTTTTTCATAATGTTGATTTGAAGCTCCTTTATACAGGTCCAAATTAGCCAGAATACAGTGCATACATTAATTATAGAACAATTTGACAACCACTTCTTGTACACCAAATCTCTCTCAGAGTATAAAACATTTTGGGGTAGAGAAAAAGGCCTGGAATGACTTCCAGTTAAAATGGTAGGCTACACAGAAGAGGAAAACCCCTCTATTTCTCCAACAAAAACAAAAATACAGACATCTTAATAAAACATATTTTACATCACTTTAATAGTATGTAGCCAAACTCAACACCAGAAAAAAAATCTCCAGGCTACATAAATGAAGAAGGAATTTAAAAACTTAGAGTAAAAAGAAATAAAGTTGCACTGTCCACGAGGTACCAGTATACCATAATCAGGATCTTGATGCTTTGTGGAGACGAGACTCAAAGTGCAGATCCTTGCACAGCAAGAAGTCCATTCCCTGCCTAAAGGTAGAAGGTGAGAAGGCTGACAGCCCCGAGACAGCCATCTGCCTGGGGATGAGGAGGAAATAGTCCACACGGAGGAATCAAATCCATGCTCAAGTGAAAGGATTTAAATTCACTCTACCCACAATATGCAAAAAAAACTAAAAAACATGGTAATTAGTTCAGAACCTCAGTCCAGGAAATGTGAAACCACCCCTGAGGGATGCCTTCCAGGCCCATGTGAAACTGCCAGGAAAAATGAGTCTTATAAGCAGTAATTATATGAGAAATTTAGTGGCCAAAAAAAGAACCCGAAGTGGAGAAACCAAAGCCCCACCAAAAACTGGAGATTTCACAAATATGACAATAAAGAAATCTAAAGGGGACTTTAATATAAACAATTTTAAAATGCTCAAAAATATAGTGTGGGTATATATATATATATATATATATATATATATATATATATTTCAATGAGCAGTTCATTAACACTGAAACAAGTTGAACTATTAAAAAAATGATAAAAAGGAAAGAACAGAGTCACTTAAAAAAATCAATAGATGCTAAATAATAATTTATATCCCTTTAGATAGAAGAAAAAATTAGTGAATTGAAAGACAAATCTATGGAGATAACTCAGAACACAGCACAGAGAAATAAAAAGATAGATGATATTAAAGAAGAGTTAGGAGAAGTAAAAGTTAGAATAAAAAGATCTGGGCATGAAGACAGATGGCTAAGAGATTTCCAGAAGTGAGTAAAGGAGCACACATTATTCTGAACAAGATAAATAAAAATAAATTACTCTTAAACACATAGTAAAATTGCAGGATAAAGTAACCAAACATAAGAACCCTGTGAAAATCTTAGAAGTAAACAGAGAAAAGACAGATTAACTTCCAAAATGGGCATTAACGTAAGCACTGACTTTTCAGCAGCATGAGAAGATGCATTGAAAAAAAAAAGTGCCATCACTGCTAATTATCAGGGAAATGCACATCAAAACTACAGTGTGGTACCACCTCACATGGGTCAGAATGGCCATCACTTAAAAGTCTACAAATAATAAATGCTGGAGAGGGTGTGGAGAAAAGGGAACCCCCTATGCTGTCAGTGGGAATATAAATTGGTGCAGCCACTATGAAGAACAGTATGGAGGTTCCTCAAAAAACTAAAAATAGAATTACCATATGACCCAGCAATTCCACTACTGGGCATATATCCAGACAAAACTATAACTTGAAAAGATACATGCACCCCTATATTTATAGCAGCACTATTTACATAGCCAAGACTTAAAAACAACCTAAATGTCCATCGACAGATGAATGGATAAAGAAGATGTGGTATTGATATATATACACAGTGGAATACTATTCTGCCATAAAAATAGAATGAAATAATACCATTTGCAGCAACATAGATTGGCCGAGAGATTGTCATACTAAGCAAAGTAAGACAAACAGAGAAAGACAAATACCATATAATATCACTTATATGCAGAATCTAAAATATGACACAAGTGAACTTATCTGCGAAACAGAAACAGACTCACAGATGTAGAGAACAGACCTGTGGTTGCCAATGGGGAGGAGGAATGGGAGAGGGATGGATTGGGAGTTTGGGATTATCAGATCCAAACTCTTATACATAGAATACATAAACAACTAGGTCCTACTGCATAGCACAGGGAACTATATTTAGTATCCTGTAATAAACCATAATGGAAAAGAAGAATATATATATGTAATATATATGTATAACTGATCACTTTGCTGTACAGCAGAAATTAACACATCATAAATCAACTATACTTTAATAAAATAAATAATTTTTTTAAAAGTGCCAAGAAACAAAAACTGTACTGAGCTAAATTTTATCCTAAAGTGAGGGCAAATTAAAGACACTTCCAGATTTATTTATAACATCTAAAAGAAGTGTAAGTTGAACAATATTTTCCTCTTGCACAACCATGGTTTTCTTTTCAATGGAAAACTTGCCCAAAGTGGAGATAACTGACAAGTACATATAGTAAAGCCACTTGTGGTTAAGGGAATGTATATTGTCTGTCCTGCTAAAAGAGGTTGTTAGTTGCCTTCTTAAGAAAACTCCTGTTGCATGAGTGAAAAGTAAACTAAAAAAAAAAAAATTTGTTTCAGTGAGAAAGAGGGTTAGAGAGCCATAGACTTTCAGACTTCAAAATGTCAGCAATAAAGGTTTTCCTTGAAGAATTTTGTGTATAGCTACAAACCCAATGCATTGCTTTTTTTCCAGGTGCCATATCTATCCTTTGGGCAGGACTAGACTGGGGACATGCAACTTTTGGTGTTTTAAATTTGAAGCAAGCCAATTCTTCCTTGCGTAGATCTGTTCTGTGCATCGCATGGAGTTGGCATCCCTGGTCTCCACCCACTAATTGCCAGTAATTCTCTCACACCACGCCAGTTATTTTGACAACTAAAATTTCCCCCATATTTATGGAGACCCAGTTCCACTGCACCACAGGACTAATTGCTTTTCTTTACCAGAGCTACCATCAGCACAGTGCTTATCTAAAGACCTTCTTTAGAAGGTCTTATCATCTTCATCATCCATTGTCTTATCACCTAAGCATTTAAACAATGCTGGCTGCAACCAGAGCAGCAGTTTGGTTCTGATTGATGCTACTTCCCAGTCTCGGCCCAATTATAGCCAATGCAATCTATAAATGTAAATAATGTTCCCTAATTAATCAATCATACTGAAGTCAATTCAAGTTATGAAAATTCAGGTTGTAGCTGAGAGGTTTGCACCCTTGTCACCTCTGCACTGTTTCTGTTCCCCTGTCCATTGACAACAAGTCCTTCAGCTTGCCTTAATTCTGAGCCCTGAGTACAAAGCCTTTCAACCTCTTACACCCTGTTTGCACCTAGAAATTCAGCCTCAGATTCATATTGTGTAGAATACATTAGGTCAAGAGTCTGGAGAAATCAGTATGGAAGCCATTTGAAAGTCGGTGAGAACATTTGGGAAGAGTAGCATTACCTCGCTCCTAGGGTCAGAGAGCATTTTCAAAATCATAAATAAATAACAGGCAGAAAGGAGGAAATGTTTCCTGCTGACCCCCACCCCCACTCCATTCCAGGCACAATCGAGCCAGGCAAGTAAGGATGTGATAAAGATCCTCAGACAGAAAACCGATCTGTCCTTTTATAACAATCTTTCCTCATGCAGATAAACATTCTCTCCAGTTAAAGAATACAGTGAGAAAAATGCTATTGGTGAAATCAGTAGCAAAGTGATGAGGTTGGCTTACTTCAGCAGACAGGGTCTTTTTGAGGCCTCTTGAGACTGTGCAGCCTTGGTATCGGAGACAGATAACACAGAAAGACCTATGTAAATAAAGGGAGAGGAAATGCAGCCAGGTGTCAGACTGAGCCTAAGCTTAGGAAGAAGCCTGCAAGGGGATGACGGAGGACAAAGTAGCAGCCCCTCCATTCTGTGCTACACAGGTAAGGCGAGTATCCAGGACAAAACATGCAGGAGGACTAAGCTGCTGAAGGAAAAAGAAAGAGGAAACAAAATTGTGCCTACATCCAGGACATGTATACTAGGACATCAAGGATTAGGTAATATCCAATGATTCATTCTTTCACCCAACCATTCATTTATTCATTCAACAAGTTTTTATGGCACTGTTATTACATGCCTGGCACTGTGCAAGGTGCTGCACAAAGATGAGCATAATAAAATCCCTGTCCTTCAGGTTTTAGTGAGGAAGACTGACAAACAAGCAGGTACAAAACGATGTGATCAAGTGCTTTAGCAGAATACAGGATGCCATGGGAACTTGGAGGAGAGAATGACTCTTTCCTGGAGTCACAGAGAAGGCTGGAAAATACTTCAGAGACCATGTCTTTAAAGGGTGAATAGAAAAGTGTAGGACAGGATGCTGAGATGTAGGAGCTGCAGTTGATCAGAAGCTAAATTGCCTGTGAGACAAGGTAGGGAATGAGGCTAGAGAGGTGGGCAGAGGAGGCCTTTCATGAAAGACTTGTGCCATGATGAGGAGTCTTGATTTTATGTTGTAAGAAATCCAGAGAAAGTAAAGGATTTCAAACAAGGAGTAATATGGCCAATACTGATTAGAGAACTAACCAACAGCCATTCCCAACTTCCTCCTTCCTTGCCCAATTCTCTCTCTCTAGAAGCTGAAAAAAACTATATATTTTCCTGGTCTCTCTTGCAGCTTACATAGCCATAGGACCCAGTTCTGGTCAATGTGACATTAGTGGAGGTCTCATGGGTAGACTTCTAGGAAAGATTTCCCTCCCTGGCAGAAGAAGACAGGCATGTGCAAGGAGGTCTCTCACCACCCTGGCCGCTCCCTTGCTTCTTACTTCTGAGGCCTGGAGACATGATGCTTGTGCTGTGGGGAAGAAACATCAACTAAGTGCCCTAAAATTTGAGGCTGCTGATCTAATCCCCAAACCATGTGCATCCAGGTTTTTATTACATAAACAATATTCTTATGGCTTAAGCCGTTTAAGCTTAACTCCAACTTAAGCTGGAGTTTTCTGTAATGTGCCGCCCAAAACATTCGCCTTACAGAGAATTACTAAAATGTGGTAATTCATAAACTAAACTAAACTTATTCTAGAATTTACTGAGCATTCTAAATCAGTATTCTAGTGGCTCTTATCTTCGCAAAGTGTGTTGCAGATACCTGAAATTCCTCCCACTTTCTGAAAGTATCCTTTATTGTCAGTGTGTCAACTGTGTGATGTTGGGTTGGTCCCAGTTCTCATTCACTACTAGTCGTACTCTTTAATTATAGGCATACCTTGAGGATATTGCAGGTTTGGTTCCAGACCACTGCAATAAAGCAAATATCACAGCAAACACATGGAGATTTGGGGAGAAAAGCAGCCTGGAAAGGGCGTGGGAGCTACAAGCCCTCTCCCTATACCTTGCCCTCTGCATCTCTCCCACCTGGCAGTTCCTGAGTTTTATCTTTCGCAATGAGCCAGTGATCTAGGTCTAAATGGACCATCTTTAAAACTATATCTATGGGAGAGGACCTTCAAGATGCCAGAGGATTAAGACGTGGAGATCACCTTCCTCCCCACAAATACATCAGAAATACATCTACATGTGGAACAACTCCTACAGAACACCTACTGAACGCTGGCAGAAGACCTCAGACCTCCCAAAAGGCAAGAAACTCCCCCACGTACCTGGGTAGGGCAAAAGAAAAAAGAAAAAACAGAAAAAAAAAAGAGGGACAGACCTGCTCCTCTGGGAGGGAGCTGTGAAGGAGGAAAAGTTTCCACACACTAGGAAGTCTCTTCACAGGGGGAGACGGGGGTAGGTGGGGGGGGGGGGGGGGTGTGTGTGGGAAACTTCGGAGCCATGGAGGAGAGCGCAGCAACAGGGGTGCGGAGGGCAAAGAGGAGAGATTCCCGCACAGAGGATCGGTGCCGACCAGCACTCACCAGCCCGAGACGCTTCTCTGCTCACCTGCCACGGCGGGTGGGGGCTGGGAGCTGAGGTTCGGGCTTCGGAGGTCAGATCCCAGGGAGAGGACTGGGGTTGGCTGTGTGAACACAGCCTGAAGGGTGCTAGTGCACCACAGCTAGCTGGGAGGGAATCCGGGAAAAAGTCTGGAACTGCCTAAGAGGCAAAAGACCATTGTTTTGGGGTGCGTGAAGAGAGGGGATTCAGAGCACTGCCTAAATGAGCTCCAGAGACGGGTGCGAGTCGTGGCTGTTAACGCAGACACCAGAGACGGGCATGAGACGCTAAGGATGCTACTGCAGCCACCAAGAAGCCTGTGTTCAAGCACAGGTCACTATCCACACCTCTTCCCAGGGAGCCTGTGCAGCCCGCCACTGCCAGGGTCCCGTGATCCAGGGACAACTTCCCCAGGAGAACACGTGGCGCACCTCACGCTATTGCAACATCACATTCTGCAGCTGCAGGCTCGCCCCGCATTCTGTACCCCTCCCCCCCCCGGTCTGAGTGAGCCAGAGCCCCCTAATCAGCTGCTACTTTAACCCCATCCTGACTAGGCAGGAACAGAAGCCCTCATGCGACCTACACGCAGAGGTGGAGTTAACCCAAAGCTAAACCTCAGGAGCTGTGCAAACAAAAAAGAGAAAGGGAAATTTCTCCCAGCAACCTCAGGAGCAGCAGATTAAAGCTCCACAATCACCTTGATGTGCCCTGCATCTGTGGAATACCTGAAGAGACAATGAATCATCCCAAAATTGAAGCTGTAGACTTTGAGAGCAACTGTAGACTTGGGGGTTGCTATAAGTGACTGACTGGTTTCTGGTTTGATTTTTATCTTAGCTTAGTATTTAGAGTTTATTATCATTCGTAGATTTGTTTATAGATTTGGTTACTTGCTTCCTTTTTTTAATAATATATACATATTTTTTTTTCCTTTTTCTCTTTTTGTGAGTGCATGTGTATGCTTCTTTGTGTGATTTTTGTCTGTATAGCTTTGCTTTTGTCATTTGTCCCAGGGTCTCTGTCTCTCCGTTTTTTTGTTTTTTTGGAGTAGTTTTTAGGGCCTGTTACAATTGGTGAATTTGTTTTTTGGTGGGGTTACTCTCTTCTTTCTTTTTTTTAATTACTTTTTAATTTAATTTTTAATAATTTAAAAAAATTAATAACTTTATTTCTTTTTATTTTATTTTTTCCTTTCTTTCTTTCTTTTTTTCCTCCCTTTTCTTCTGAGTCATGTGGCTGACAGGGTCTTGTTGCTCTGACCAGGTGTCAGGCCTGTGCCTCTGAGGTGGGAGAGCCAAGGTCAGGACATTTGTCCGCCAGAGACCTCCCAGCTCCACGTATATCAAATGACAAAAGCTCTCCCAGAGATCTCCATCTCAAAGCTAAGACCCAGCTCCACTCCACAACCAACAAGCTACAGTGCAGGACACGCTATGCCAAACAACTAGCAAGACAGGAACACAACCCCACCCATTACCAGAGAGGCTGCCTAAAATCATAATAAGTTCACAGACAACCCAAAACACAACACCAGATGTGGTCCTGCCCACCAGCAGGACAAGATCCAGCCTCATCCACCGGAACACAGGCACTAGTCCCCTCAACCAGGAAGCCTACACAACCCATTGAACCAACCTCACCCACTGGTGGCAGACACAAAAAACAGTGGGAACTATGAACCTGCAACCTGTGAAAAGGAGAGGGCAAACACATAAGTTAAGCAAAATGAGAAGACAGAGAAACACACAGTAGATGAAGGAGCAAGGTAAAAATCCACCAGACCAAAGAAATGAAGAGGAAATAGAGAGTCTACCTGAAAGGAATTCAGAGTAATGACAGTAAGGATGATCCAAAATCTGGAAATAGAATGGAGAAAATACAAGAAACGTTTAACAAGGACCTAGAAGAGTTAAAGAGCAAACAAACAATGATGAAAAACACAGTAACTGAAATTAAAAATTTTCTAGAAGAAATCAATAGCAGAATAACTGAGGCAGAAGAATGGATAAGTGACCTGGAAGATAAAATAGTGGAAATAACTACCGCAGAGCAGAATAAAGAAAAAAGAATGAAAAAATTGAGGACAGTCTTAGAGAACTCTGGGACAACATTAAATGCACCAACATTTGAATGATAGGGGTCCCAGAAGAAGAAGAGAAAAAGAAAGGGACTGAGAAAATATTTGAAGACATTATAGTTGAAAACTTCCTTAATATGGGAAAGGAAATAGTCAATCAAGTCCAGGAAGTGCAGAGATTCCCATACAGGATAAATCCAAGGAGAAACACACCAAGATACATATAAATCAAACTATCAAAAATTAAATACAAAGAAAAGATATTAAAAGCAGCAAGAGAAAAACAACAAATTGCATAAAAGGGAATCCCCATAAGGTTAACAACCGATCTTTCAGCAAAAACTCTGCAAGCCAGAAGGCAGCGGAAGGACATATTTAAAGTGATGAAAGGCAAAAACCTACAACCAAGACTACTCTACCCAGCGAGGATCTCATTCACATTCAACAGAGAAATAAAAACCTTTACAGACAAGCAAAGGTTAAGAGAATTCAGCACCACCAAACAAGCTTTACAACAAATGATAAAGGAACGTCTCTAGACAGGAAACACAAGAGAAGGAAAAGACCTACAATAACAAACCCAAAACAATTAATAAAATGGGAAAAGGAACATACATATTGATAATTACCTTAAAGGTAAATGGATTGAATGATCCAACCAAAAGACATAGACTGGCAGAATGAATACAAAAGCAAGATCCGTATACATGCTGTCTACAAGAGACCCACTTCACACCTAGGGACAGATACAGACTGAAATTGAGGGGATGGAAAAAGATATTCCATACAAATGGAAATCAAAAGAAAGCTGGAGTAGCAATTCTCATATTAAGCAAAATACACTTTAAAATAAAGACTAGGGCTTCCCTGGTGACACAGTGGTTGAGAGTCTGCCTGCCGATGCGGGGGACACGGGTTCATGCCCCGTTCTGGGAAGATCCCATTGCTCCGCAATGGAAGAGGCCACAACAGTGAGAGGCCCACATACAGCAAAATAAATAAATAAGTAAAATAAAATAAAGACTATTACAAGAGACAAAAAAGGACACCACATAGTGATCAAGGGAGCAATCTAAGAAGAAGATATAACAATTGTAAATATTTATGCACCCAACATAGGAGCACCTCAATACATAAGGTAAATACTAACAGCCAGAAAAGGGGAAATTGACAGTAACACAATCATAGTAGGGGACTTTTAACACCCCACTTTCACCAATGGACAGATCATCCAAAATGAAAATAAATAAGGAAACACAAGCTTAAAATGAAACAAGGTGGACTTAACTGATATTTACAGGACATTCTATCCAAAAAAACAGAATACACTTTCTTCTCAAGTGTCCATGGTACATTCTCCAGGATAGATCATATCTTGGGTCATCACATATCAAGCCTTGGTGAATTTAAGAAAATTGAAATCATATCAAGTATCTTTTGCAACCACAACGTTATAAGACTAGATATCAATTACAGGAAAAAAACTGTAAAAATACAACACGTGGATGCTAAACAATACACCAGTAAATAACCAAGAGATCACTGAAGAAATCAAAGAGGAAATCAAATAATACCTAGAAACAAATGACAATGAAAACACAATGAACCAAAACCTATGGGAAGCAGCAAAAGCAGTTCTAACAGGGGAGTTTAGAGCAATACAATACTACCTCAAGAAACAAGAAAAATCTCAAATAAACAACTGAACCTTACACCTAAAGCAATTAGAGAGAGAAGAACAAAAATATCCCAAAGTTAGCAGAAGGAAACAAATCATAAAGATCAGATGAGAAATAAATGAAAAAGAAATGAATGATATGATAGCAAAGATCAGTAAAGCTAAAATCTGGTTCTTTGAGAAGATAAACAAAATTGATAAACCATTAGCCAGACTCATCAAGAAAAAAAGGGAGAAGACTCAAATCAACAGAATTAGAAATGAAAAAGGAGAAGTAACAACTGACACTGCAGAAATACAAAGGATCATGAGAGATTACTACAAGCTACTCTATGCCAATAAAATGGACAACCTGGAAGAAATGGACAAATTCTTAGAAAAGCAAAACCTTCCAAGACTGAACCGGGAAGAAATAGAAAATATAAACAGACCAATCACAAGCACTGAAAATGAGACTGTGATTAAAAATCTTCCAACAAACAAAAGCCCAGGACCAGATGGCTTCACAGGCAAATTCTATCAAACATTTAAAAAGCTAACACCATCCTTCTCAAACTCTTCCAAAATATAGCAGAGGGAGGAACACTCCCAAAATCATTCTGAGGCCACCATCACCCTTTTACCAAAGCCAGACAAAGGTGTCACAAAGAAAGAAAACTACAGGCCAATATCACGGATGAGCATAGATGCAAAAATCCTCAACAAAATACTAGCAAACAGAATCCAGCAGCACATTAAAAGGATCATACACCATGATCTAGTGGGGTTTATCCCAGAAATGCAAGGATTCTTTAATATATGTAAATCAATCAATGTGATATAACATATTAACAAACTGAAGGAGAAAAACCATATGATCATCTCAATAGATGCAGAAAAAGCTTTCGACAAAATTCAACACCCATTTATGATGAAAAACCCCCAGAAAGTAGGTATAGAGGGAAGTTACCTCAACATAATAAAGGTCATATATGACAAACCCACAGCCAACATCATTCTCAATGGTGAAAAACTGAAACCATTTCCTCTAAGATCAGAAACAAAACAAAGCTGTCCACTCTCACCATTATTATTGAACATAGTTTTGGAAGTTTTAGCCATAATAATCAGAGAAGAAAAAGAAATAAAAGGAATCCAAATTGGAAAAGAAGTAAAGATGTCACTCTATACAGATGACATGATACTATGACCAGAGAATCCCAAAGATGCTACCAGGAAACTACTAGAGCTAATCAATGAATTTGGTAGAGTAGTAGGATAGAAAATTAATGCACAGAAATCTCTTGCATTCCTATACACTAATGATGAAAAATCTGAAAGTGAAATTAAGGAAACACTCCCATTTACCATTGCAACAAAAAGAGTAAAATACCTAAGAATAAACCTACGTAAGGAGACAAAAAACCTGTATGCAGAAAACTATAAGACACTGACGAAAAAAATTAAATATGATACAGACAGATAAAGAGATACACCATGTACTTGGATTGGAAGACTCAACATTATGAAAATGACTATACTACCCAAAGCAATCTACAGATTTATTGCAATCCCTATCAAACTGCCAATGTCATTTTTCACAGAACTAGAACAAAAAAATTCACAATTTGCATAGAAACAAAAAAGACCCCGAATAGCCAAAGCAATCTCGATAAAGAGAAACGGAGTTGGGGGAATCAGGCTCCTGTATTTCAGACTACACTACAAAGCTACAGTAATCAAGATAGTATGGTACTGGCACAAAAACAGAAATCTAGATCAATGGAACAGGATAGAAAGCCGAGAGATAAACCCACGCACATATGTTCACTTTATTTTTGATAAAAAAGGTAAGAATATACCATGGAGAAAAGACAGCATCTTCAATAAGTGGAGCTGGGAAAACTGGACAGCTACATGTAAAAGAATGAAATTAGAACACTTCTTAACACCATACACAAAAATAAACTCAAAATGGATTAAAGACCTAAATGTAAGGCCGGACACTATAAAGCTCTTAGAGGAAAACATAGGCAGAACACTCTATGACATAAACCACAGCAAGATCCTTTTTGACCCACCTCTTAGAGAAATGGAAATAAAAACAAAAATAAACAAACAGGACCTAATGAAACTTAAAAGCTTTTGTACAGCATAGGAAACCTTAAACAAGATGAAAAGACAACCCTCAGAATGGGAGAAACTATTTGCAAATGAAGCAACTGACAAAGGATTAATCTCCAAAATATACAAGCAGCACATACAGCTCAATATCAGAAACACAAACAACCCAATCCAAAAATGGGCAGAAGACCTAAAATAGACATTTCTCCAAAGAAGTTATACATATTGCCAACAAACACGTGAAAGGATGCTCAACACCACTAATCAAAACTACAATGAGGTATCACCTCACACCTGTCTGAATGGCCATCCCCAAAATTCTACAAACAATAAATGCTGGAGCAGGTGTGGAGAAAAGGGAACCCTCTTACACTGTTGGTGGGAATGTAAATTGATACAGCCACTATGGAGAACAGTATGGAGATTCCTTAAAAACTAAAAATAGAACTACCATATGACCCAGAAATCCCACTACTGGACATATACCCTGAGAAAAGCATAATTCAAAAAGAGTCATGTACCACAATGTTCATTGCAGCACTATTTACAATAGCCAGGACATGGAAGCAATCTAAGTGTCCATTGACATACAGATGAATGGATAAAGTGGGCGTGGCACATATATACAATGGAACATTACTCAGCCATAAAAAGAAGTGAAATTGAGTTATTTGTAGCGAGGTGGATGGACCTAGAGACTGTCATACAGTGTGAAGTAAATCAGAAAGAGAAAAACAAATACTGTATGCTAACACATATATATGGAATCTAAAAAAAAATTTTTAAAAAGGTTTCTGAAAAAGCTAGAGGCAGGACAGGAATAAAGATGTAGACATAGAGAATGGACTTGGGGACACGGGTAGGAGGAAGGATAAGCTGGGATAAAGTGAGAGAGTGGCATGGACATATATACTCTTCCAAATGTAAAATAGATAGCTAGTGGGAAGCAGCCACATAGCACAGGGAGATCAGCTTTTCCCTGTGGCCACCTAGAGGGGTGGGATGGGGAGAGTGGGAGGGAGATGCAAGAGGGAGGAGATATGGGGATATGTGTATATGTATAGCTGATTCACTTTGTGATAAAACAGAAACTAACACGCCATTGTAAAGCAATTATACCCCAATAAAGATGTTTAAAAAAAAAGTGAATATCACAATAAAGCAAGTCACACAATTTTTTTGGTTTCCCAGTACATGTAAAAGTTATGTTTGCACTATACTGTAGTCTATTAAGTGTGCAATAGCATTATGTCTAAAAAAGCAATGTACTTGCATTTAATTAAAACATACTTTGTTGCCTAATTATGCTAACTATCATCTAAGCCTTCAGCAAGTCATAATCTTTTTTCTGGTGGAGGGTCTTGCCTAGATTTTGATGGTTGATGACTGATCAAGCTGGTGGTTGCTCAAAACAAGACAATAATGAAGTTTGTCACATCAATTGACCAATTGACTCTTCCTTTCATGAATGATTTCTCTGTAGCATGTGGTGCTGTTTGATAACATTTTTACCACAGTCAAACTTCTTTCAAAATTGGAGTCAATCCTCTCATACCCTGTCTCTGCTTTATCAACTCAGTTTATGTAATATTCTAAATCCTTTGTTGTCATTTCAACAATCTTCACAGCATCTTTATCTGTAGTAGATTCCATCTTAAAAAACCAATTTCTTTGCTTATCTGTAGGAAACAACTCCTCATCTATTAAAGGTTCATCATGAGATTACAGCATTTCAGTCACATCTTCAGGCTCCACTTCTAATTCTAGTTTTCATGGTATTTTCACAACACCTGCAATTACTTCCTCCACTGAATTCTTGAACCTCTCAAAGTCATCCGTGAGAGTTGGAATCACGTTCTTCCAAACTCATGTTAATGTTGATATTTTGACCTTTTCCCATGAATCAGAAATATTCTTGATGGCATCTAAAATGCAGAATCATTTCCAGAAGGTTTTCCATTGACTTTGCCCAGGTCCATCAAAGGAATCATTATCTATGGTAGATATAGCTTTACAAAATGTACTTCTTAAATAATAAGACTAAAGTCAAAATTACTCCTTGATCTATATGCTGCAGGCATAAAAAACAACATTAATCTCATGGTACATCTCCATCGGAGCTCTTGAGTGACCAGGTACATTGTCAATGAGCACTAATATTTTGCAAAGAATCTTTTTTTTTTTTCTCCTGAGCAGTATTACTCAACAGTGGATTCAAAATTTTCAGTAAACCATGTTGTAAACAGATGTGCCACCATTCAGGCTTTGTTCCATTTATAAAGCAAAGGTAGAATTGGTTTACCATAATTCTTAAGGGCCCTAGGATCTTCAGAATAGTAAATGAGCATTGGCTTCAACTTCAAGTCACCAGCTAGATCAGCCTCTAACAAGAGAGTCAACCTGTCCTCTGAAGCTTTGAAGCCAGACATTGACGTCTCCTGTCTAGCTATGAAAGTCCTATATGGCATCTTCTTCCAATATAAAGCTACATTGAAAATCTGTTGTTTAATATAGCCACCTTCATTTATTATCTTGGCTATATCTTCTGGATAACTTGCTGAAGCTTCTACATCAGCATTTGCTGCTTCTCCTTACACTTTTATGTTATGGAGACAGCTTTTTCCTTTGACTTCATGAACCAACCTCTGCTGGATTCACACTTTTCTTCTGCAGTTTCCTCACCTCTCTCAGCTTTCATAGAATTGAAGAGAGTTAGTTAGGGCCTTCTTCTAGATCAGGCTTTGGCTTAAGGGAATGTTGTGGCTGGTTTGATCTTCTATTCAAACCACCAAAACTTTCTCCATTTCAGCAATAAGGCTGCTTCACTTTCTTATCATTCATGTGTTCACTGGAGTAGCACTTTTAATTTCCTTCAAGAACTTTTCCTTTGTGTTGACAGCTTGGCTAACTGTTGGTGTAAGAGGCCTAGCTTTCAGCCTATCTTGGCATTCTACATGCCTTCCTCACTAAGATTAATCATTTCTAGCTTCGGTTTAAAGTGAGAGACATGTGAGTCTTCCTTTCACTTGAACACTCAGAGGCCATTGTAGGGTTATTAATTGGCCTAATTTCAATATTGTTGTGTCTCAGGGAATAGGGAGGCCCAAGAGGAAAGAGAGAGATGGAGGGTGGTGGGAAGGGAACTTCTGGCTGGAGCCATCAGAACACAGACATTTATCAATTAAGCTCTCTGTCTTATAAGGACATAGTTCATGGCACTCCAAAACAATTACAACAGTAACATCAAAAGTCAGTGATCACAGATCACCATAACAAATATAATAATAATGAAAAAGTTTGAAATATTGAGAGAATTACCAAATTGTGACACAGAAATATGAAGGGAGCAAATGTTGTTGGAAAAATGGCACCAATAGACTTGCTCTACACAGGGTTGCCACAAACCTTCAATTTGTTAAAAACACAGTATCTATGATAAACAAATGCAATAAAACAAGTATGCCTATCAGGACTATTGGCTTAATCATTATCGTTAGTTTGTTTTGCATTCTTTGGTTAAGCTTACAGTGTAGGCTTATTTTCATTTGATTTATAGTTTTCCAAATACTAGGCTTTTGTTCAGGTGTGCATTGTGGTTCAAATAGAACTCAACCATATTGCTA
Organism: Grampus griseus; assembly: GCF_964374135.1. Lineage (NCBI taxonomy): Eukaryota > Metazoa > Chordata > Mammalia > Artiodactyla > Delphinidae > Grampus > Grampus griseus. The sequence continues at coordinate 47,266,269 of NC_139012.1, forward strand.
CTGATAAAGCAGTACCTCTCACCAAAAAACTGTTCATATAAGGATACTTTATTGGTGATGAGCTACTTCTGGGTTTGTGATTTTTTTTAATTTACAAATATTATCAGGGTGTCATAAAATTACATATAATTACATAAGCTTAAATATGAAATCATGCTTATATTCTTCTCCTAAAGTAGAAGCAATTCACGTGAGTTATGAAATACAAATATTTGGGCTTACATTTCTCTAGAATTCTTCTCTAAGACTGCTCCCACTGGGACTGCCCAACAGCACCGCTAATCATTACTTGGAATTCAGACCCAACAGTCTACTCAATAGGCTGATACCATCTTGCTTGAGGCCACCATGTTTTTTTGGTCACTTCAGACAAGTACATCACACTGTGCAAGTATTTGAAAATTTCTCTACTGGAGCACTAACAGGGAAAGAATAAGTTTCTAGCTAACATAAAATTTTAAAATTTTTGGTGTCAAAAGGAATGGCACCAGAGACTTCTACCTTCACAAGGAAGTCGGTCTTCCTTCATAGCCCATCTCTCCTGCATACAGGACAGGTCATGCCCCCTTCTTCAGCTTTTTCCATCTGAAACTCCACTCCCTTCTCCTAGGAACACACCACATCTTTGCATAGTAAGAGACCCCACTTCCTGATTCTTTCCCTCTTCCTATCACACAATACTTCAAATATACACTTCAGTCAGATGATTAGGGTTAAATTCTATTTCCACGTGTGAAAGTAGATACAGATTTTCTATTTTGAGTAGCTGTTTACTTTTCTGATGGTTCCTTCACCTGTAACATGCAGATAATAGTATGTATCTCACAGAGTGGCTAGGAGGATTAAGTGATAGCTCACAGCTTGTAATAGTGACTGACCCATAGAAATTGTTACAGAGAAGTTTGTTTTAAAGAAACAATGTGTTTCTTTGTGTTTCACTAGTGTGTTTCACACTAGTGAACTCCTTTCACTAGTGTATCTAATTAAGTATAACTCTCAACAACAAATACTGTTTTGTTTTGTTTTCTGAAATAGAATGGTCAAGTCCTGTGCTGGGGCTATTAGTTTGTTTAAATAAGTGAATAAATAAGTAGTGAAAGGTTTAAATAGTACTATTCTAAAAAAAAATAGAAATGCGGGGGAAAAGCCAAGGCTAGAAAAGGGCATTGGGTTATTTTAAAAACAACATAAAAAGAATATTAAAGAAAAGAATATACGTATGTATAACTGAATCACTTTGCTATACAGCAGTAATTAACACAACATTGTAAATCAACTATACTTCAATTAAGAAAACCACAATAGTAAAAATAAATGTTTGTACACTATACAATGTATTATTAGAAAACAATAAAATATAAAATTGCACACTGAAAAAAGAAAATAATGAAATAAAAGTGAAAGAGCAGAAAGGGAAAAATAGTAAGAAATTATATTATGGAGGAACAAAGAGAAAAGAGGAAGAAAGTCAAGTTGTTTGTTTCATTAAGCAAGCCTCAGAGTTAATGAATCTAGTTTCCTGTGGATAATGATCAGGAGAAAATGAACAGTTTAGGTAACAACCAATCCTCACTGGATGCAGAGGTCCAGAAAACTGCCAAGGCAATAGCAGCTATTTATGACATTCTGAGAAGAAAGGATATTGAGAATTTCTTTTTATTAAGTAGCTGAGACAATGGCAGGATACCACCAAATGGTGGAGGTGAGGAACAGATCATGTCCAAACCTCAGCAGAAATGCAGTCAACAGCAATACAAATGTCAAGGATGCTCTAAGTGTTTTTTTTCATTCAACTGAGTTGAACAATAAAAGAGGTGTAAGAACAGTGTGAAGAAATATGGAAACCAAAGGAGAAACAGAAGGAGAAGCTCTGTGCTTTACAGCCTCTGTAAAGATGGGACATGACTTTTAGGGCCAAAGAAAAACTTGAACTTGGCTTCAAATCCTGACCGTATCATTGGGTAAATTACTTAAATGCAAACTTCAGTTTCCTCACCTGCAAAAAGAAGATAATATTAGAAGACTGTTACAAATATGAGTGAAATAATTTTATGTTTTCCCTGCCTGTTTCATTGTAAGTGCTCTATAAATTATAGACCTCCCCCCCTTTCTGTAACTAAATAAGAAACATTTTATAGTAGAATATGAGACTATTAAAAATTAGAAAGCATGAAACAGAAAAAAATGTTTTAATGGTTTGTGTTTGGACTATAATTAAAAGTGGAAAACAACAGAAAGGAGTCTGAGATTTATTTCAGTTCCCTAAAGTCAAAGAATTACATTACCAAGTTTAATCCTCCATGCTGTATATATTTGTAGATTTAGACTAATCTTAGAATATGATTGGCTTTTTATTATATCTAACCCAAACTTATACATCCTTGTTCCTAACTACATCTTTGCTTGAATATCTCATAGGAATCTCCAACTTTACATGTTCAAAATCAATTTCCTGAGTCTCTCAACACACAGATCTCCATAGGGATTTCTCAGAAGGCTACATGGCACCATGTTCACTTAATTAAAACACCAGACTCAAGAGGTTTCCTTGATTCATCGTTTCCTTCAGTCCCCACACCCAAGTCACCTTGAGGTCCTTTTCATCTTACCTCCCAAATCCGTCCATTATTCTTTACGTCTCTTGCCATGTCTCTGCACCAAGCCAGTACCATCTCTAACCAGAAATACTGCAATAGGCTCTACTCAGCTTCTCTCATCCAGGTTTGGTACCCTTCACACAGCCATGAGAGTGATCTTTTGAAAACATATATCTGATCATGTCATTGGACACTAAAAACCTTAGAAGGGTTCCCTTTGAACTTGGAGTAAAATTCCTCTCCTGCCTACAAAGCCCTAAATGATCTGACCCATGACTACGCTCATCCTCATCTCCCCCAGTTTCCACCAGGCTCACAGACCTTTCATGGTTTCTAGAACCTTCCACATTTTTTTCTGGGTTTTTATATTTGCTATTCCCTTAGTCTGGAAAGTTCTCCCCCAATTCCTGATGTAGCTGACCCCACCCTTTCTTTGGTTCTCAGACAAGCCTTTTCTGAACATCCAATGTAAAAAATTCCTCCTTTTTACTTTCAATCACGATCAGAGCCTGTAATTATTTATTGATTTATTGCTTTAACTTTGAGTTATCTGTCTCTCCCATGAGAATTTTGGCTTTATCAGCACAGAGACTGTGTTTGTCTTATTGTGAAGTGGAACTCTTACATTCAGAATTTTCCTAGCACATATTAGACACTCAATAACGATGTATGAAATGAAGGAATTTTTACTATATTTCCTATATTTCTATTTATTTTAATATGTGTATGTGGATATACACATTTACACATATACTCACTGCTTAAAAAAAACAAAGTAAGCCCCCCTGAGAGTGTAACCAAAAGTTTTCTTTCCTTTACTTTTATCAACAATTAAGAAATATTTGCCTTTTGTTGTTTCCGAGGTTATTCAAACCAAACATGAAGATTACTTTCTCCCACAGTAGTTAGCTCCTTCTGCAAAAACTTTTCTTTTTTTTAACATCTTCATAGGAGTATAATTGACTTACATTGTTGTGTTACTTTTAGCTGTATAACAAAGTGAATCAGCTATACATATACATATATCGCCATATCCCCTCCCTCTTGCATCTCCCTCCCACCCTCCCTATCCCATTCCTCTAGGTTGTCACAAAGCACGGAGCTAATCTCCCTGCGCTAAGCAACTGCTTCCCACTAGCTATCTATTCTACATGTTGTAGTGTATATATGTCAATGCCACTCTCTCACTTCGTCCCAGATTACCCTTCCTCCTCCCCGTGTCCTCAAGTCCATTCTGTACGTCTGCATCTTTATTCCTGTCCTGCCCCTAGATTCCATATATATGTGTTAGCATACGGTATTTGTTTTTCTCTTTCTGACTTACTTCACTCTGTATGACAGACTCTAGGTCCATCCACCTCACTACAAATAACCCAATTTTGTTTCTTTTTATGGCTAAGTCATATTCCATTGTATATACATGCCACATCTTCTTTATCCATTCATCCGATGATGGACACTTAGCTTGCTTCCATGTCCTGGCTATTGTAAATAGTGCTGCAATGAACATTGTGGTACATGACTCTTTTTGAATTATGCTTTTCTCAGGGTATATGCCCAGTAGTGGGATTGCTGGGTCATACTGTAGTTCTATTTTTAGTTTTTAAGGAATCTCCATACTGTTCTCCATAGTGGCTGTATCAATTTACATTCCCACCAACAGTGAAAGAGGGTTCCCTTTTCTCCACACCCTCTCCAGCATTTGTTTGTAGATTTTTTGATGATGGTCTTTCTGACAGCTGTGAGGTTATACCCCATTGTAGTTTTGATTTGCATTTCTCTAATGATAAGTGATGTTGAGCATCCTTTTATGTGTTTGTTGGCAATCTGTATATCTTCTTTGGAGAAATGTCTGTTTAGGTCTTCTGCCCATTTTTGGATTGGGTTGTTTGTGTTTCTGATATTGAGCTGCATGTGCTGCTTGTATATTTTGGAGATTAATCCTTTGTCAGTTGCTTCATTTGCAAATACTTTCTCCCATTCTGAGGGTTGTCTTTTCATGTTGTTTATGGTTTCCTTTGCTGTGCAAAAGCTTTTAAGTTTCATTAGGTCCCATTTGTTTATTTTTGTTTTTATTTCCATTTCTGTAGGAGGTGGATCAAAAAGGATCTTGCTGTGATTTATGTCAGAGAGTGTTCTCCCTATGTTTTCCTCTAACGGTTTTATAGTTTCTGGCCTTACATTTAGGTCTTTAACCCATTTTGAGTTTAGTTTTGTGTATGATGTTAGGAAGTGTTCCAATTTCATTCTTTTACATGTAGTTGTCCAGGTTTCCCAGCTCCACTTACTGAAGAGGCTGTCTTTTCTCCATTGTATGTTTGTGCCTCCTTTATCAAAGATAAGGTGACCATATGTGTGTGGGTTTATCTCTTGGCTTTCTATCCTGTTCCATTGATCTACATTTCTGTTTTTGTGTCACTACAATAATGTCTTGATTACTGTAGCTTTGTAGTATAGTCTGAAATATGGGAGCCTGATTACTCTAGCTCCATTTTTCTTTCTCAAGATTGCTTTGGCTATTCGGGGCCTTTTGTGTTTCCATACAAATTGTGAAATGTTTTGTTCTAGTGCTGTGAAAAATGACATTGGTAGTTTGATAGGGATTGCCTTGAATCTGTAGATTGCTTTGAGTAGTATACTCATTTTCTCAATGTTGATTCTTCCAATCCAAGAACATGGTATATCTCTCCATCTGTTTGTATCATCTTTAATTTCTTTCATATTTTTCTGCATACAGGTCTTTTTTCTCCTCAGGTAGGTTTATTCCTAGGTATTTTACTCTTTTTTTGCAATGGTAAATGGGAGTGTTTCCTTAATTTCTCTTTCAGATTTTTCATCATTAGTGTATAGGAATGCAAGAGATTTCTGCGCATTAATTTTGTATCCTGCTACTTTACCAAGTTCGTTGGTTAGCTCTAGTAGTTTTCTGGTAGCATCTTTAGAATTCTCTATGTATAGTATCATGTCATCTGCAAAGAGTGACAGCTTTACTTCTTTTCTGATTTGGATTCCTTTTATTTCTTTTTCTTCTCTGATTGCTGTGGCTAAAACTTCCAAAATTATGTTGAATAATAACAGTGAGAGTGGGCAAACGTGTCTTTTTCCTGATCTTCTTGGAAATGGTTCCAGTTTTTCACCATTGAGAATGATGTTGGCTGTGGGTTTGTCATATATGGCCTTTATTATGTTGAGGTACATTCCCTCTATGCCTACTTTCTGGAGGGTTTTTATCATAAATGGGTGTTTAATTTTGTTGAAAGCTTTTTCTGCATCTATTGAGATGATCATATGGTTTTATCCTTCAGTTTGTTAATAAGGTGTACCACATTGATTGATTTTCGTATTTTGAAGAATCCTTGCATTCTTGGGGTAAACCCCACTTGATCATGGTGTATGATCCTTTTAATGTGCTGTTGGATTCTGTTTGCTGATATTATGCTGAGGATTTTTGCATCTATGTTCATCAGTGATATTGGTCTGTAGTTTTCTTTCTTTGTGACATCTTTCTCTGGTTTTGGTTTCAGGGTGATGATGGCCTTGTAGAATGAATTTGGGAGTGTTCCTCCCTCTGCTATATTTTGGAAGAGTTTGAAAAGGATAGGTCTTAGCTCTTCTCTAAATCTTTGATAGAATTTGTCTGTGGAGCCACCTGGTCCTGTGCTGCAATGAAGGTTGTCCATTTTATTGGCATAGAGTTGCTTGTAGTAATTTCTCATGATCCTTTGTATTTCTGCAGTGTCAGTTGTTACTTCTCCTTTTTCATTTCTAATTCTATTGATTTGAGTCTTCTCCATTTTTTGCTTGATGAGTCTGGCTCATGGTTTATCAATCTTGTTTACCTTCTCAAAGAACCAGCTTTTAGTTTTATTGATCTTTGCTATTGTTTCCTCCTTTTTTTCTCATTTATTTCTGATGTGACTTTCATGTTTTCTTTCCTTCTGCTAACTTTGGGGTATTTTGCTTTTTCTCTCTCTAATTACTTTAGGTGTAAGGTTAGGTTGTTTATTTGAGATATTTCTTGTTTCTTTAGGTAGGATTGTATTGCTGTAAACTTCCCTCTTAGAACTGCTTTTGCTACATCCCATAGGTTTTGTGTCATCACGTTTTCATTGTCATTTGTTTCTAGGTATGTTTTGATTTCCTCTTTGATTTCTTCAGTGTTCTCTTCGTTATTTAACTTGTGTATTGTTTAGCACCAACGTGTTTGCAGTTTTACAGTTTTTTTCCTGCAACTGATATCTAGTCTCATAACATTGTGGTTGGAAAAGATACTTGATACGATTTTTATTTTCTTAAATTTACCAAGGCTTGATTTGTGACTCAAGATATGATCTACCCTGGAGTATGTTCCATGAGCACTTGAGAAGAAAGTTTATTCTGTTGATTTTGGCTGGAATGTCCTGTAAATATCAATTAAGTCCATCTTGTTTAATGTATCATTTAAAGCTTGTGTTTCCTAATTTATTTTCATTTTGGATGGTCTGTCCATTGGTGAAAGTTTGGTGTTAAAGTCCCCTACTATGATTGTGTTACTGTCGATTTCCCTTTTATGGCTGTTAGTATTTGCCTTTTGTATTGACGTGCTCCTATGTTGGGTGCATAAATATTTACAATTGTTATATCTTCTTCTTGGATTGATCACTTGATCATTATGTAGTGTCCTTCTTTGCCTCTTGTAGTAGTCTTTATTTTAAACTCTATTTTGTCTGTTATGAGAATTGCTACTCCAGCTTTCTTTTGATATCCATTTGCATGCAATATCTTTTTCCATCCCCTCACTTTCAGTCTGTATGTGTCCCAGGTCTTAAGTGGGTCTCTTGTAGACAGCATATATATGCATCTTCTTTTTGTATCCACTCAGCCAGTCTATGTCTTTTAGTTGGAGCATTTAATCCATTTATATTTAAGACAATTATCGATATGTATGTTCCTATTACCATTTTCTTAATTGTTTTGCATTTGTTTTTGTAGGTCTTTCCTTCTCCTGTGTTTCCTGCCTAGAGAAGTTCCTCTAGCTTGCTTTGTTGTAAAGCTTGCTTTGTGATGCTGAATTTGTTGCAAAGCTTGCTTTGTGATGCTGAATTCTCTTAGCTTTTGCTTGTCTGTAAAGGTTTTAATTTCTCTGTTGAATCTGAATGAGATCCTTGCTGGGTAGAGTAGTCTTGGTTGTAGGTTTTTCTCTTTCATCACTTTAAGTATATCCTTATACTCCCTTCTGGCTTGCAGAGTTTCTGCTGAAAGATCGGTTGTTAACCTTATGGGGATTCCCTTGTATGTTATTTGTTGTTTTTCCCTTGCTTGTTTTAATATTTTTTCTTTGTATTTAATTTTTAATAGTTTGATTTATATGTGTCTTGATGTGTTTCTCCTTGGATTTATTCTGTATGGAAATCTCTGCACTTCCTGGAATTGACTGACTATTTCCTTTCCCATATTAGGGAAGTTTTCAACTATACTCTCTTCAAATATTTTCTCAGTCCCTTTCTTTTCCCCTTCCTCTGTTGGCACCCATATAATTTGAATGTTGGTGCATTTAATGTTGTCCCAGAGGTCTCTGCAACTGTCCTCAATTCTCTTCATTTTTTTTACTTTATTCTGCTCTGTGGTAGTTATTTCCACTATTTTTTCTTCCAGGTTACTTATCTGTTCTTCTGCCTCAGTTATTCTGCTATTAATTCCTTCTAGAGAATTTTCAATTTCATTTATTGTTTTTTTGATTTTTAGTTCTTTAGGTCCTTCTTAAACGTTTCTTGTATTTTCTCCATTCTATTTCCAAGAATTTGGATCATCTTTACTATCATTACTGTGAATTGTTTTTCAAGCAGACTGCCTATTTCCTCTTCATTTGTTTGGTCTGGTAAGTTTTTACTTTGCTCCTTCATGTGCTGCATATTTCTCTGTCTTCTCATTTGCTTAACTTACTGTGTTTGGGGTCTCCTTTTTGCAGGCTGCAGGTTTCATAGTTCCCATTGTTTTTGATGTCTGCCCCTAGTGGGTAAGTTTGGTTCAGTGGGTTGTGTAGTCTTCCTGGTGGAGGGAACTGGTGCCTGTGTTCTGGTGGATGAGGCTGGATCTTGTCTTTATGGTGGGCAGGACCACGTCTGGTGGTGTGTTTTGGTGTGTCTGTGAACTTATTATGATTTTAGGCAACCTCTCTGCTAATGGGTGGGGTTGTGTTCCTGTCTTGCTAGTTGTTTGGCATGGGATGTCCAGCACTGGAACTTGCTGGTCGTTGACTGGAGCTGGGTCTTAGCGTTAAGATGGAGATCTCTGGGAGAACTCTTGCTGATTGATATTACGTGGGGCTAGGAGGTCTCTGTTGGTCCAATGTCCTGAACTCGGCTCTCCCACCTCAGAAGCTCAGGCCTGACACCTGGCCAAAGCACAAAGACCCTGTCAGCCACACGCTCAGAAGAAAAGGGAGAAAAAAAAAGAAAGAAAGAAAAATAATAAATAAATAAAATAAAATGGATAAAGTTATTAAAATAAAAAATTAAAAAATATTATTAAAATAAAAAAATTAAAAAGTAATTTAAAAAAAGGAGAGAGCAACAAAACCAATAAACAAATCCACCAGTGAAAACAAGTTCTAAAAACTATACTAAGATAAACATAAAAATCAGAAACTAGTCAGTTACATACAGCAAACCCCAAGTCTACACTTGCTCCCAATGTCCACTGCCTCAGTTTTGGGATGATTCATTGTCTATTCAGGTACTCCACAGATGCAGGGTACATCAAATTGATTGTGAAGATTTAACACCCTGCTCCTGAGGCTGCACTGAGAAATTTCCCTTTGTGTTTTTTGTTCACACAGCTCCTGGGGTTCAGCTTTGGGTTTGGACCTGCCTCTGTGTGTAGGTTGCCCTCTGGCATCTGTTCTTCACCCAGACAGTAGGGGGTTAAAGGAGTAGCTGATCAGGGGCCTGTGGCTCACTCAGGCCGGGGGGAAGGAGGGGTTCGGAATGTGGGGCAAGCCTGTGGTGGCAGAGGCCAGCACATGTTGCAACTGCCTAAGGTACGCTGTCTGTTCTCCCAGGGAAGTTGTCCCTGGATCGTGGGACCCTGGCAGTGGCGGGCTGCACAGCCTTCCAGGAAGGGAGGTGCGGATAGTGACCTGTGCTTGCACACAGGCTTCTTGGTGGCTGCAGCAGCAGACTTAGCATTTCATGCCCATCTCTGGTGTCCGCACTGATAGCAGCGGCTCGCCCCCATCTCTAGAGCTTGTTTAGGTGGTGCTTTGATTCCCTTCTCCTCACACACCCCGAAACAATGGTCTCTTGCCTCTTAGGCCATTCCAGACTTTTTCCCAGACTCCCTTCCAGCTAGCTGTGGCGCACTAGCCCCCTTCAGGCTGTGTTCACACAGCCAACCCCAGTCCTCTCCCTGGGATCTGAACTCCGAAGCCCAGGCCTCACCTCCAAACCCCCACCAGCCCCAGTGGGTGAGCAGACAACCATTATTGCTGTAGGGATGATGAGGCAATGTCCTATTGCCCGTAAGAGCACAATCTTTGAAGTTGGAGAGAAGAAATTGAGGCCCAGATCTGTTATTTATTAGCCACGTGACTGAACACTTCACTTGATCTCTGTAAATTTTCATTTTCTAATCTCTAAAAATCATAGTACTCCATAGGACCAGGAGGAGGATTAAATGAAACATCAAAGTGGAGCACTTAGCACAGGTGCCAAAAATTAACATTATAAATTATTATTGCTATAATATGAGACCATACAAGTGGCAAGCCCATCAATATTTAGAAAGGATTTGTGTGTGAAAAGCCCAAGAGCCTGGATGATGTTGATCTCAATATGCCCTATGTTGGCAGCTGGATCAACAATCCATCATTAGATCCCATGAATTCTACATCCAAAAATATACCTTCATCTCTAGGTTTCTTCCTCTCTCCCTGGACAAATTCTCCTACATGGATGACAGTGATATACTCCTAATTGGTCCCCCCATTCCTCTGTTTAAGACCCTACTGTGAAGCTTCCATACAGCAATCAAGGTAATCTTTAAAATATTTCAAAAGACCAAATCACTCTCCAGCTTTAACACCTTTCAGTGGCTTCTCACTTTATATGAGATTCAAGTATTTTACTATGACCTACAAGGCTCTATCTTTCCAACCTCATCTTCTCCCACTTCACATTGTCCTTTTGACTCAGCTTGAGTCCTTGACCTTGTTGAGTTCCTGCATGCCTCAGGAGCTTTACATGTCCTCTTTTCTTTTCCTCAAATGCTTCATCTTGCTGACTCCAGCCATCCTTCAGGTCACAGCATACATCATTCCCTCACTATGGGCTTCTGTCACCTTCCTCTTCCAATTCAGTTGGGGCTTTTCCATTATTATTTCTTACAGCATCTTACTCCTCTCCTTCGCAGTTTCTAACTTTATTTAGTAGGATTATATGTTTAATGTTTATCTCTTCTGAGCGGGCTGAGCCGATGTCTGTTTTAGTCCCCATTTTATGTTCGAGTCGAACACAATCCCTACTCATAGTGTTTTTTGTTTTTTTTTTTGCGGTACGCAGGCCTCTCACTGTTGTGGCCTCTCCCGTTGCAGAGCACAGGCTCTGGACGCGCAGGCTCAGCGGCCATAGCTCATGGGTACAGCCGCTCCATGGCATGTGGGATCTTCCCGGACCGGGGCACGAACCCGTGTCCCCTGCATTGGCAGGCGGACTCTCAACCACTGCGCCACCAGGGAAGCCCAGTTTTTTTTTTTTTTAAATGTTACTTCTATATATTTTGAGAGACACTTAAGTACACAAGGAAGTGTGGAATATTAAACAATAATGGGGGCTTGTCTAATGGAGAATCCAGTGTCTTTTCAAGAAACTGAAGATACTCAAAAGTCACTCCCCAATTTCTATAAACAACCTTCTAAAAATGAACCTCTCCATTTGATACAAATATACAAATTTAAAATGTGTGTAGTTCAGAAAAGCCTACCATTTTCAGATTGCTTATGTCCCAGAAAATATACAGTTAAAAAATACCAGAGATGTAGAGCCAAAGGCTCTCTAGACCTATACAGCAAAAATAAACATCACTTTAGCAGATAGCAATTTGTGGAGAACATGGCATCCTTGGAAACCAGTAGCACTGAAAGACGGAAGATCACAAATCTTCCAAAGATAAGATGTATATTAAGGTTCATTTTCCCCAGAATGATATTCAAGGACAAAATCTCAATACTTGAAATGCAGTGTATATCCTAATACAAAACTTCTCTCCTTAGTTGTAACACCTCACCCTACCTTCGGCATTATACCCCCCATTAAAATAGGCACCCAGGCTCTCCACATCTCAGAAATGTCTATGGGCACTAGAGAACAGCTTTCTCCTATTTCATTCCACTTTATCAGAATAGTATTTGATACTTTCTAAAAGTACTTAAATAATCAGAATAGCCTAATTTTTAAATTTTATATTGTATCTATTAGCTGAAGTAATAATATTGAGGGATTTTTCATAGAGTTAGATCTTTCAAAGATATATACAATACTTATAGATGAAATGACACAATGTCTAGGAATTACTTCAAGTGATTTAGGGCATTGGTGGGGGCTACAAGTTCACATGAAACAAGACTGATAATTTTTGAAGTTGAGTGATGACACGAGAATGCTCTTTACGAAACAGGGAAAGGCCAGTTTTGACTCCATGCTGGATCTGCTTTTTTGACGTTAACTTTTGCTTTTCGTTGCTTTTGTTATTATAATCATACATAATAGCCTGTCAGGGAATCCTGCCCCTCTGTCTGAATGTTAAACTAAAGTGCCTTTGTTCAGCTCACAGGGAGACAATCTGACCCTGCCCATCTGTGAATGGCTGCAGAAAAGAAGAAATTAACACTTCCCCTCCCTGATGCTGGCCAAGCCAGGAAAAACTAATGGCCTTCTTACTTTACTTCCTCACCTCCTCTGCTATTCTATAAAAGAAACTGGCATCCAGACCCCGATAAGATGGTTTTTTGGGGGACCCTAGCCCGCCATCTTCTCGGATACCTGGCTTTCCGAATAAAGTCGCTATTCCTTGCCTCAGCACCTTATCTCCTGATTTATTGGCCTGTCGTACGGCGAACAGACCGAGCTTGGACTTGGTAACAATTTTACCATTCTCTTTATTTTTTTTATTGAAATATTAATAATAAAAAATTAAAAGAATTCTTACAAAATATCATTAAAAGCTCCTAGATTCTTTACGCCTGCTTTTCTTTTCCCAGCCCCACCTTAGGTCACAATGCTGACCATATGGACTTAAAACTCTAGTGACTGAGAGTACAGTCTGGTCAAAACTGCTACAGTTCCAAACCTGGCTCCACCACTTACTACATGTCATATTGGTACATGCTGAAAGAGGCAGCATACTCTTTCTGTGGCTCAGTTTCTTTTTCTGTGAAGTGGGGAGAAAAATATCAATCTCAAATTATTTTGAAGATAAATAAAATAATGAATGTTAAATGCAGAGTCTAGCAGGTAGTAAGTGCTTATTCAGCTAATAATGACAATCAATTACAAATTAATTCAGCTGATTATTTATTGAGTACTTTTTGTAGGTCACTGTTATAAAGGTAACTATTATTATTCTCAGACTTAGCTATCAGCTGTAAATACACAGGAACACTGAATAAGAGGAGAAATTTGCAGAAACTCTAGAGTTGGACTGAAAAAGGAAAGGCATTGAAGAATCAGAATGAGGGAAAAGAAAATAAAGTCATAGGTGATAGTTTGACTATGTTTTCCTCCTTTGTCCCTGTCTCTTTATACAATGAAGGAAAGATAAGAGGACATCTTTGGTTTTTGAAGGACTTAGAACTTCACGGGCAGAAGATGTCCTTTGAGGGTCCTCTTTATAATGGATAGGAACACAATTGCCTGGTTAAAAGAAATACATCTATTCACTGGGACCCTTATCCATTCTGTAAGAACAAACCCAGGAGAATTTTTATCTCAAATTCAAATCCTTAGGGGAAAAGATTCATGAGGATTTGATATGCATTTCTTTTTCAGGCTACATCTAAGGAAAAAGCCCCTCAGCTCAGTCATGTGTCTGCGTTGCTTATTTATCCCATAGCCACCCTGTCTTGAGAGAGACTCAGAAGCAAGGCAAACAGGAAGTTTTTTCCAAGGATAAAGCTACTCTGATGTGGTGAGTTCCTCTCTTCTCCGTCTGCATCTGCCCAGTCCTGTCCCTGTGCACTAATTCTCTCCAACTTCCACCTCTGGTCAGGGGCCTCAGATCCCAAGGTGTCTGAGCCCTAGTCTTCTGCTGCCTGCCTGTCCCTGGCCTGCCTGCTCTGGCCCTGCAGCCCTCCCACCCAGCACTGTCCACCTCTCTGCTCTCCAGGTCAGCAGTTCTATGCACCTGCTGCCACCTTGGGCCATGCTGCTGTCTAGAGAATGTGAGAGCAAGAATCATAGCCTTGGAGATTAAGGCCCTTACCAATAGCAGAGTTATTGGAAGTTGTATTACAGTCAACAAGTACAAAAGAAAAACTTTTAAATAGCATATCAGTTTCTTAAAATGTGGAAATTTTGTTTAGGAAAATAATTCTTTTAGAATTCTTTCAGAGTGCATTTGAAAGAATACACTCTCTTAGAAAAATATAAACTTTTACAATAAGTCTCAACTACATTACTTAATTTGAGGTGAATGCAGGGCAGCTTTGCTTTTCAGGGAGTCAGGCCTCCTCTCACCTCACCATGTGGTATCTGACAAAAGAAGTTGACTGCTGTATTCTTTTAAAAGTCATTTCCTCCTTTTTGATATGTGTCAAGATCTGAATTAAATACTTTTTATTTCTTTTAATTTCTTCTTTTCTTTCTTTGATTTCTTAAGTCAACCTTTAGGGAGAGAAGGAGAATGATCCCATAGTATTGAACAGTGACAATTATTAGCAGTTACAGGGGAGAATTTGAAACTCAGTTTGGCTGGTGTGATCTTTGAAACGTTGCTAGGAATTTTCTAGAATAAGTGATGCTTTCAATGACATCTTTCCTAATTTGGGTGTAGGGGAGTAGTAGGAGTTAGTAAAATGCCCACTTTTAGAATCTTGGGGGAAATGGAAGAATTCAGAGGTCTACAGGCTCAGTGTTGGTCAGTTAATATCCATCCCATGTTGATTTCCTTTTGACATCACCAATGCAGCCACTGTGGATATTGCCAACTCTCCTTAACACTCCCAAGTCCCCCTACTCCTTCCACTCTCTGCTGCTAATATCACCACTTTTCTGGAGAAATCCGGTCTCTAGAAAGTGAGCTTTCTCAGCTTTCCTCCCCTCCACTGTGATTTTCAATTTCTATATCATCTCAGTGAAGATTAAAATGTATGTGTGTGGGGAAGTCAGGTGAGAATTTTTCAAAAATACCAGCAGTGATATTCTCTAGTGGGGATATTAATAAGGGATTGCTACTTCTTAAAATTTCCATCCCTTGTAAATTGTCAAGGAAGACAGTTGATAATATTTTGATCAGAAAATAACTCTGTTTTGCAAATGACCTGAAGAAGTATCTTTTCTCTTCTCTTCAGTGTCTCTCCCCTTTTACCTCTTCTGGCAACCCCTTCATCCCTTAAAAGAGAGCCAGTATCAATTTCAGAGCAACGGGGAGTGGATAGGGAGGGAACATTTATTTTGGAGACCTCAGAAGAAACCGTCCTTTCCCCTTGGCTCAGTTGTCACAATTTCCAGGGGCCCAATTTCCATTTATAGTCACAAGACTATCTCCCCTCCATTTTTATCCCTCGCCCCCTGGTCTTGTTCTCAGTCCCTTTTCCAGACTCTCTCCCTCATACAGCGCTGATCTTGCCCAAACCTTTCCTGCTCTCTCTCAGCCCTTCACATGCCTTGAGGAATTCTAGATGCTCAGCAAACTCCTCTCTGCCTCCAACTACTTGAATATACCTTGTACTTCTGGTCTAATGAAACCTGGCAGTTCCCTGAGGACACCACTCTTGGCAACCCTCACACTCTTTTTATCTCAGGGCTAGAAGTAAAGCATAGAGTGCTCCTCATTTCCATATGTAAGCCTTTTCTCCTCCTTTAAAGCCCAGATCCTTTGATTCTCCTGCCTTCCTTTTTGCTACATTTTCTTCACTCCTTTGGCTGTCATCTACTGACCCCCTTCCTAGGCTTCTCTCTTTGAAGATTTTTGCTCACTGTCTTCTGATGCTTACAATTGTCACCACTCTCACTGACACTGGACATCCACAAGGATGACACATCCTGGCTTTCTTGGCCTTGGCCTCCCAGCTCCAGTAAGCATTTCCTTTACCCCACCTCAGAGACCCACACCCAAGGTTGGAGTCTAGTCCTTGACCTCACGGTAATGGCACCTAAAATCAAACTTGAATATGCTTCTTCTTAAATACCACCTCCTACCTTTCCAGCTCACTTTTCCACTACATACACTCTAGTAATACTTTGACACTCTTAACATTTTTAAGTGATCACTTTCTACTCTTCATCGTTCCTCTTCTGTTTTCATGTCCCTGCTTCCCAGTTTAGACTTCACGGTCAGTCACTCCCAACAACCACCTTACACACACTTGCCCCCTCTTCTTCTATCACATTCACCTGTCAAAACCCCAACCTACTTAAACACATATCAGCACCGAAGTTGCTAATGGCTGCTAGGAAAATGATGCAGAGGACTTACGCGGTGACTGGTGGCATCCAACTCATGATTACAAACACCTGTTGAAATAATTTTCTAGGCCCAAGATGGAACCGCTTCTGCCTGGGGTGCACATCAGCAAATTGAAACTTCTTAGATAACTTTCGTTTTCTTGTAAATCCTCCCCCTGACCAGAAACACAGTCTATTCAGTCAGCCAATCCCTAGACACCAAGCTGACTCTGGGCCTTCTCACCCCAGAATTGACAATATGGGCTCGGCCAATCAGATATTTCATTTGTCTCTTCCTTAGTCTTTATTCTTTATCCTCTACAAGCTTCCTGCCTTCCACCCCATTTTGCAGTTGTCCGAAAGGTGACTATCCACATCATGAAGTGTTACACAGTTTGTTTGCATCATCTAAATTGTCCTTTTAAACCATTTTTTAACACCCTAACGGGCATCCAACTGCACCCAACAATCCCACTACATTTCCCTGGCGAGTTTTCTGCCCCGATATCTGAAACCGCTCTTTAGTTCACACCTTCCCCTCTCTTTCCACACTTTCTTGCTCCTCCACTCCAGGATGACCTTTCCTGATTCTTCACGGATAAAATAGAATTAAGAACTCTCTCTTCTTTCATGTTCTTTGCCTTCCTCATTTCCTCTTCCTCTTACTACCTTCCTCTTGTGTCTTGGCCACCATCTCTCTTTTTCTCAGACTTTGTTCCTTTGACTATTTCCTCTCACTGCAGCAGCATCAGTCTCTCCATTTCTACTGGCTAGTTCCCATCAGCACAACAGACATGCTCTGGTGTGTCCTTTTTAAAACATCAACCTTCCTTTACCCAACATCTCTCTCCAGATTTCTCCTTATTTCTCTTTTGCTTTTCACTGCAAAATACCCCCAAACATGTTCTACACTTACTTTTTCTCACTTCTTTTTCACTTCTTCATTCCCATTTTCTCTTCAAGTAATTTCACCCTGGTGTCTGCCTCCACAGTTTTTTCTACTTCAATGTCTACTGTGCATCTAAAAACTGACTTGTTCAAAGCCTTCCCCATCCCTTGAAATCATCTACCTTCTGGTCTTCCACAGTTTGGACAATGGAACCACCATCTGCCCAGACGCTGAAGCCAGAAATCTAAGGGACATTTTGTTTCATCCTGTTTTCTCCTCCTCAATACAATCCATTAGCAAATCCTGTCATTTCTTCCTCCAAATATATATAGAATCTGCCCATTCCTCTTCCTATTTACAATTGCCACTGTCTTCCAGGATAATGCTTTCTTTCTTTTCTTTTCTTTTCTTTTTTCACTTTTGGCTGTGTTGGGTCTTCATTGCTGTGCACCGGCTTTCTCTAGTTGTGGCGAGCAGGGGCTACTCTTCATTGCGGTGTGTGGGCTTCTCATTGCAGTGGCTCCTCTTGTTGCAGAGCATGGGATCTAGGTGCACAGGCTTCAGTAGTTGCAGCACGGTGGGCTCAGTAGTTGTGGCACGCAGGCCCTAGAGGGCGCAGGCTTCAGTAGTTGCAGCACGTGGGCTCAGTAGTTATGGCTTGCAAGTTCTAGAGTGCACGCTCAGTAGTTATGGCTCATGGACTTAGTTGCTCCACAGCATGTGGGATCTTCCTAGACCAGGTGGATTCTTAACCACTGTGCCACAAGGGAAGTCCCGATAATTCATTCTTAAGTGGACTTATGCTTCCACTCCTCCCCTTCTTCAATCCATTTTGCACAAAGCAGCCAGGAAGAGTGATCTGTTTAAATGAAAATTGGATCTTTTAGCACATCCTTTAATGGCACCCATTATACACATACAATACACTCCAAATCACCTTACCTCTTACTCTTCCCTTAGGGCGCAGCCAAGATGTCAATTTCTCCAGACCTGTCTTCTTTCACTCCACCCCAAGTCTGAATCAGTTGCCCCTCCCAGAGTCACATAGTAGTCTTCCCTCCCCCCATAGCTCTTCCCCAACCACTCTATCCTACTATTTTTTCTTCTTTTCTGCCTCTCTCTTTATGCTAAAAATTCTTTTAGAGCTGGGAATATGTTTATTTGCTCATGATTACATTGAAATCTTTTAGCAGATTGTCTAGCAGACAGGATGTCCTTGGTAAATAACCAGAATATGAATAGATAAATATCCCAGACTTTCCTGGTGGCTAAGTGGTTAAGAATCTCCTGCCAATGCAGGGGACATGGGTTTGATCCCTGGTCCGGGAAGATCTCACATGCTGCAGAAAACCTAAGCTTGTATTCCACAACTACTGAGCCTGTGCTCTAGAGCCCATGAGCTACAACTACTGAGCCTGCACATCGCAACTATTGAGCCCACGCACCACAACTACTGAACCCACATGCTGCAACTACTGAAGCTCACACACTTAGAGCCTGTGCTCCGCAACAAGAGAAGCCACCACAATGAGAAGCCCATGCACCACAACGAAGAGTAACCCCTGCTCACTGCAACTAGAGAAAGCCCACCAACGGCTATGAAGACCCAGAGCAGCCAAAAAGAAAATAAATAGATAAATGTCCCTCCCTACTCTGTATGTCGCTCCCCTGTAACCACTGAAGTTCACCTATAAAAGTCACTCTGGTAGGTGCTTCTCTTCATGTTGTCCAACCCAATTATGAAATAAAATTCATATTTTATGGCAAGACAAGAAAATTTTAAACATAAAATTTTAACCATAAAATTTTTCTCTGCCCATTTAGGCCTCCTCCCTTCCTTTTAGTGTGTGTTATGCATCTGCACACATCCATCTTAGGAGATAACCTTCCTTCTGAATCTTGTAAGGGCCCATGAAGACACATGCCCCACTACTTGCTTTGTACATGTAGACCTGAGTTGTATAAGCTGTCAATGTCATTTAGTATACAGCCTTCTTGTTTCAAAATCTCATATAACTGTGCTTTGACCACTAATGGGCAAACAGTTCTTGGAGCTTTCTGACAGGCTGTTCCTGGGTTATAACCCAGGGTCAAATAAAATTTTCCATTTCTCTCTTAGATCTACTGATTAATGTTTTTGTTGACACCAAGTCCATGTGCCAGACTTGTGAGGTCAAACAAACCAAAACATTGGAGTTTGGAGCAGAGAAGTGTTTATTGCAGGGCCAACCAAAGAGAACGGTTGGCTCCTGCTTAAAAAACCCAAGCTCTTCAATGGTTTTTGTGGAAGAGTTTCTAAAGTCAACATTTGGGGAAGGACTGCGGGTACATGACTTTCTTCTGATTGGTTGGTGGTGAGGTAACAGGGTAGAGTTGCAGGAATGTCAATCATCCACCTTCTGGTTGCGAGCAGTCTAGAGTCTCAGCATGTAGTTACCATCCTCCACCTGGGTGGGAGTCTTAGTTCCTGCAGAATAACTCAAAGATGTGTGTCAGATTGTTACATATATACATACCTCCCTTGAGGAAGAACTAGGACTCTTTTATCACTGAACTAGTGCTTCTTAACTGTTTTCCTTTGTTTCTGCATTCCCTCATTTCCCTAATGAGTAACTACTTGAATCCACTCTTTGGAACCAAGGGAAGGTCTAGGAGACTAAAGTCTTTTACTACGAACAAGAAATGGAAGACACAGAAAGGCTTTTGTAGCTGGGAGGGCCTTGTAGGGTCGTGCTTTGTTTCACTCACATGTAATTGATAAAGAATCTTGTTACTGATTTAAGAGAATGTTTAGTCAATATAGATTTATTGACCTTTATTTGTTGAACATAAGGCAAAAAGCAGAAGCAAGCAATTTTTTCAGTCTGTTTAAGATTTGGAGACATGAAGGGTTCTGTGACAGAATTTTCTCCTGTAGTGTCAGCTGCCATAATTAAATGTGAAATGGTGACAAATAATTAGGACATTTACCTTTATGTTGCTAATCACACAAAGATCGATGGGCCTACATCCAAGAAAGAGAATCAGTGAAAAAAGTAAAATTATAGTCACAACTATAAGAAAACACTTTCAGCTTGACAGATTTTCTTCTAGGTATTGAAAAGAAAACCACAAACCCAAAATGGCATCACTCATGCTGAAAGCCCAAGATACCAAACCTAGATTTAATACCTGATCTAATTGCAGTTTCAACTTCTCCCAGAAATGTAATCTTAATTGACCAGTCTGGAATTTTCTAGTCAAGCATCAGTAAGGTAATCGGTCATGTAGGCCCTTTCCATCCCCCAGAGAAAGAAGAGGTAATCTGCATGATAAAACCCTTGTCATTCCCTTCCCCCAAAAAAGAAGATGTCCTGGCCTAAAAATAATCCTTTCTTTTCTTGCACTAAAATCTCCCTTGGGTTCACCCTTCTTCCTATAAAATCTTCCATTTTGTACAATTGAAACAGGAGGGAAGAAGGCAGGAAACAACCTTTGAAAGAATGACATAGCCTAAGGACACAACATAAACCGATTAGAACCGACTAGGTCCAAGATGGCAGATAGTTGACTTCCACTAGACCTTGAGCCTTAGTATGCACTCATTGTAACACATCATCAAGCTAAATGACACAACCACAGGCGCCATGATATTTCCAAGTCTGACCATAAGGATCAAAAAGTGGGCAGTGGCCCAATTCCTGGAAATCCCCACCTCTTCCCGAAATAGCTGGAATACTCCTCCCACTCATTAGCCTATGAAATTACCCACTCCTATAAAAATTATCAACCCCATACCTTAGTATGGGCTCTTGCCTTCTGAGATGGCCCACACTCTGTCTGTGGAGTGTGTTTCTCTCTAAATAAATCCACTTCTTACCTACACTTTGTCTCACTGAATTCTTTCTGTGATGAGACATCAAGAACTTGAGCTTCATTAAGTCCTGAAACCAGGTGTGTGATCTCAGTTGGAAGACCGTGGGTTATGGCCAGGTTCAAGTCCTGGACACTTGGGTTCAAGTCCCAACCTGAGATGCATGTTTTCACACCCCCTTGGATCATCCTTCCAGTTGTTCTTTGGGATGCTTCTGGATTCATGAATCTTTGAACAAGCCAATTAGGTCTTTAAATTTACTCTATTTAATTTTGTTTTTAACATAGGTATAGCTTAAAATTAATCCAAATCTCAATGAAAAGTACATTTGAGTTCTTTTGAACTCATTTGAGATCTTTTGAACTTCAATTTTTTAAAGACACCTACAATATATATTAAAGTAGAAATAGTTTATTGTTTTAATCCGTTCATTCATTTATACAATCAACAAATATTTAATGAGAGCTTCTACATATCAGGCATTAGGCCAGGTACCAGTAATAAGCAGAGAAAAAGACCTAAAGTGTATCTGCCCTCAAGGAGTTTACATTCGAATAGAAAGATAGATGCTAAACTACTAATTATATAATTCATTTTTTAGCTTTAATTGTGACAAGTGCTATAAATAAGAAACCAAGAAACTATGAGTGCACATGGGGATAGACAATCTCTCTTTGCTTTTCATGTGAGTCCTCTCCCTGTTACCACAGATGTTTTTCCAGAATCATACCCCTGCCTCTCCCTCCAATAGAAGCCAATTACTCTTATTAAAGTTTCAGGAGGAAGCTGCAAAAAGAAAAAAAACAAGAACTGGTTAGAACCAACTGGGCCCAAATGGCAGAAGATTCGACTTCCAGTAGACCATGAGCCTCATTATACCCTCACTGTAATCCATTAGTTAAATGACACACCCACCAGTGCCATGAAATTTGATGATTGCCATGACAACAATAGGAAAAGCCCAGACAAGGACTGGAAAGGAGAGTTGCCTCAGTTCTAGGTCCAAACCACATCCCTGTTCTCAGAAAACTCATGAATATTCCTCCCACTCTTTCCAAATCCCTCCCTTTTACTTTGATCCTCCTATATATTTGGTGTCTCTGCCCAAATTGGGTTGAGGAGTTGATTTGTGAACTAGGTTCCAGCTTCTGCATTCTTTGGCCAGTGAATAAGCTTGCGCTGTTCCAGTCTCAGCATTGGTTTCATAACTGGCTGTGTGAATCTGATCGGGAAAAGAACCTCCCTGGTGGAGAAAAGGGTCTCGGCCTGGGCTAGGACCCCAGCACGGGTCCAGTTGACTGATTCAGTAACATCCCTTCTCTGCTTTGCTCTGGCTTGGGAGGCTGACCTCTTTGGGCTACACCCATGTTTCCTTGCTCTCTGGCTTCCCTTTGTGTTCATGAGGATATAGGAGAGCAGAAGGGGATCAAGGTCAGGGTAACTACCTCCCAGGCCCCTCTCAGTCCAACCCTGGCATGGCAGTAGTTATACTGCTCTCTTTAGGTCCTGGGAACCACTTCCTTCCCTTGTCACCCAGGCCTAGCCATGGGCACAGCTCCCACGTGACAGTCTGGCTGTCCTCACTGTACTGTAACCCTGCGTGCACGTGGTGAATCATCTTCTTCTTGAGCTCATCAGTTTTCCACGTTGAGTGTGCCACCTATTTCCTGTTAGGCTCCCGAGAACTCAGAGCAGATAGCTGGGGCATCTGACCAAATTTATTTATTTATTTATTTTTCAAAATTTAGATAGAAAGGGTGAGGACAAAGAAGGCTTCCTTGAGGAAGTCATGCTTAAGCTGCCGGCTAAAGGGTGTTGCTCTCCTGGTTGGTTCTTCTTACACCTCCTCTCCTCTCCACATTAACATCCACGAGACCAGAGAAGAGTAATGGCGTCCGTCATCAATTGTTCTTTATCCCTTTGATTCCACTGCCCTCCCTCAACCCCAGCAGTGAACTTTCTCTTTCTATTTTCACTGGAATGATCCCTCCTGGGATAGGTCACCATGCGCTCTGAGATCTTTCCCCCTCCTTACTCTTTCTCCTTAATCCTCCATCTTTCCTGTCCTGTCAATATCCCTAAAATATGTGCCCTCCATGTGACCCATGCTGTGACATGTATGCCTTCTCTCACTGCTCCTGTGTATTCAGCCACACTAGACAGTTTGCTGTTCAATGCCTTTGTTCACAGTTTTTCTTCTGGATCACCCTAACCTCATCTGTCTCTTCTGTTGAAATCCCTTCCAGTTCAAATGCCACCACTGTGCAAGACCTTCCTAAAGGTCTCAGTAGGAAGTACGCACGTCAATTATTTTTTGTTCCCATAAAGACTCTTTTTTTTTTTTTACCTTTTTTGATCTTCTCACATGATTTATAGTTTTGATATTTGTGAAAATGCCTTATTTCTCTCCCATGATTTTCAGCTCTGAGAAGGCAGGGACTAGTTTGCCTATGGAACATCTACAACACTATATCTAATACAATGCCCAGCACTTAGTAAGAGACTCTGGCTTTTAGTATCCATTGATACATATTATTTGTCCTCTGTTGTAGAAAATCATAATGGAATCATTCCCTTACACAACAAAATAAATGAAAATGTTAGTGTGCTCTCTTTGTGGCCCCTGGCATGGTTACTTGCATAGTGTGCTTTTTATTGCAATGTAATTAAATTGTACAGTTAAAACAAACATAACTAAGGGAAATTGAGCTAAGAATATTGCCTCCAGTTACAACTTGGAAGGCCTGATTTTATCCCACCATTTCCAATCTTCTAACATTCAAGAATCAGTTATGCCACAGTATTTATCATCTCAGGAAAAACTAAAATAAAAATCTTTTAAAGCCCTCCAGATACCATAGAGCTGCATAGAGCTAGATAAATAGGGACAAGGCATAGACAGATTAATTCAGGGGAAATAAAAATATGTTTCCCTGGGCTTCCCTGGTGGTGCAGTGGTTGAGAGTCCACCTACCAATGCAGGGGACAGGGGTTTGAGCAGCTGGGCCCGTGAGCCACGGCTGCTGAGCCTGCGCGTCCGGAGCCTGTGCTCCGCAACGGGAGAGGCCACAACAGTGAGAGGTCTGCGTACTGTAAAAAAAAAATAAAGTTTCCAACTGAGATCTCTAAAAGTTCTCCCCTAGGAGGCTTTTGTTGTGTCTATTGTTTGGTTTGACAATGTTGGAAGATGAGGAATTTGGGAATTTTAACTCCGAAAAGACTTTTCAATTCTATGTATTCTCTGAAACTGAACTTGGTTTTAAATGGTAGTTTCTATACTTTAAAGATATATTTAAAATAAAGTAATAATACTAACTACCATTTATTAATCATCCAATAACTCTTTTAACCTTATAACTAGCTCCAATGCAGATATTATTGTCCCCATTACATAGATGAGGAAACCGAGACTCAAGATGTTCACTGCCCTGTTCTAGGGCACAGTTTTCAGGTGACAGCTCTTCCTTGGTCCAATGTTCTTAAACACTACTGTATACCTCCTCCTGGCAATATCACTGGGGTGATGCACATTTGTTTGGCAATCCTCTCTATACGGTACAAATGTTCTACAACCTTCTGAAACTTGTATGGTCTCAGAAAGCATCTTCCTTAGGGAGCAGAGCTGCACAAAGAGCTGGAGAAGTGATGGCCTGGAGGAAACATGACAGGGAAATGGACCAGCCCTATTCAGAGTACTGCTAGGGCTTCCTTTGCCTTTTAAACCAATAACAGCTGGGAAATGAGTCTGTTAATCTGCTAGGAAGGAGAGTCACTGGAAGGACAAGGAAGGACTTTCTGCCCTGCACACATAGGTAAGCATGCTCTGAGAGCATATATCATTTTCTTTTTTAAAAATCACTCCCGAGAATGTGTGTTTTAAAGTGGTTGGGTGGTAGATTTCTTACGTTGCTTTCTGTGCATATTTAAATACAATTTTTGGAGAATACAAAGGAGAAAAGATAGTCTTCAATAAGTGGTGCTGGGAAAACTGGACAGCTACATGTAAAAGGATGAAATTAGAACACTTCCTAATACCATACACAAAAATAAACTCAAAATGGATTAAAGACCTAAATGTAAGACCAGACACTATAAAATCTTAGAGGAAAACATAGGAAGAATACTCTTTGACATAAATCACAGCAAGATCTTTCTTGACCCACCTCCTAGAGTAATGAAAATAAAAACAAAAATAAACAAGTGGGACCTAAGGAAACTTAAAAGCTTTTGCACAGAAAAGGAAACCATAAACAAGATGAAAAGACAACCCTCAGAATGGGACAAAATATTTGCAAATGAAGCAATGAATAAGGGATTAATCTCCAAAATATACAAGCGGTTCATGGAATGAAATATCAAAAAAATAAAAAACACAATCCAAAAATGGGCAGAAGACCTAAATAGACATTTCTTCAAAGAACACATACAGATGTTCAAGAAGCACATGACAAGATTCTCAACATCACTAATTATCAGAGAAATGCAAATCAAAACTACAATGAGTTATCACCTCACAACAGTCAGAATGGCCATCATCAAAAAATCTACAAATAATAAATGCTCTAGAGGGTGTGGAGAAAAAGGAACCCTCCTACACTGTTGGCAGGAATGTCAATTGATATAGTCACTATATAGAAGAGTATAGAGGTTCCTTATAAACTAAAAATAGAATTACCATGTGACCCAGCAATCCCACTACTGGGCATATACCCTGAGAAAACCATAATTCAAAAAGACACATGCACCCCAATGTTTATTGCAGCACTATTTACAATAGCCAGGTCATGGAAGCAACGTAAATGTCCATTGACACAAGAATGCTTAAAGAAGATGTGGTACATATATACAATGGAATATTACTCAGCCATGAAAAGGAATGGAATTGGGTCATTTGTAGAGACATGGATGGACCTAGATACTGTCATACAGAAAGAAGTAAGTCAGAAAGAGAAAAACAAATATTGTATATTAACGCATATATGTGGAATCTAGAAAAATGGTAGAGATGAACTGGTTTGCAAGGCAGAAATAGAGGCACAGAAGTAGAGAACAAACCTATGGACACTAAGGGGGGAAAGTGGGGTGGGGGGAAGAGCGGGATGAATTGGGAGATTGGGATTGACATGTATACACTAATATGTATAAAATAGATAACTAATAAGAACCTGCTGTATAAATAGATAAAATTAAATTTTAAAAAGTAAAGTGGCTGGGTGGTAGAGTTTTTACATTGCTTTCTATACATATTTAAATACATTTTTCTCCAGCTATTAATGAAAGTTGTTTAACCATCAAAATCTTCAAAGACATAGAGACCCAAGAAAAACATTTTTTATTGAATTGAAGCTATATTTTTTTCATCGAGAAAGCAGTCATCTAAATGTTTTTTTCTATTTTCTATCTCACATATAACACCTCAATAGTAATATGAGAGACAGTATTCAGAAAGCAATTCCAAACACATTAAAAAAGCTGCTTTGGAAAAATGAGTCAAGTGAGTTTTTTCCCTCTGAAGGCCACAAAAAGAAACACCCTTCTCACAGGGCAATAGGTTGTAAAGGGGATAAGCGCTGGGACTCAATATCTCATCTAAAATCTTGCAGGAAAGAACGTTTATTACTGCAGGAAGCAGAAGGTGAGCCTAGATTATAAATGAGATCCTGCAGACAAGGGAGATGTATCTTGCTGAAGTATTACTGTACAGAACGAACCTTTAAAGCTTAGACTCTGAAGGCATAAACCGTTGTCAAATAAATCTAAACTGATGTATTCATTTTTAATAAAAGAAAATGCAACATAGCATGGCCACAATAATACGTAATTTCATCCTTGCATTTCAGTTCGCAAGGGTTATTTAATTTTCCTTAAAACATTACAGAAAATACAAAGAGTTAGATGAAAATAAATATTCTCACCTTGAATGATAATTATTTCTCAGCATTTTCCCCACCAATGAGAAACAATAGTAGAATAGGCATATATGAAGGCCCGTCTATAGTTTATCTATACAATAATTTTAAATACCCCGATTGACATATAAATAGTTAAGAGAAGGGATGGCTAATTTTTTTCTTTTAAAATTATTTAAAGGTCTTTTATTTGAATATTTAAATTCTCTATAAAGAAGGTAAGTCCCACAGGAAAGACAAATATTAATTGTGAAAAATAAAGAGAACTGAACTGGTATAGAAGTAGTCTATTAAAAATGGTTCCCATGTGAATAATCCATGGGGTTAATTGCAGCCATGAGACAAATGACTGCCAAAGCTGTTATTAAAAAACGTTTTCTTAATGTGACATTGAGTTTTTGATCTCAGTTTTTTTTCTCTCTCTCCTTTTTCCTCTTCGCTGTTTTCCTTCTTGCATTCTTCTCCTGCTATTTTTAAAGTAGGGCTTGAATTAGTTATATTAAAAAACACATAGAGAGGGTGGTAAATAAAATAGAAATAAAAGTTCCCGGAAACTAATGACTTTACTACAGTCTTCTACGAAGATTGTAGAATCTTTCTGTGTAACAGACAATGCAGCTGAATGAGTTTTATGGTGACCCAGGTAGATGTTAGGCATTCTTTTTTTTTTTTTTTAATTGAGGTATAGTTTATGTACAATACTATGTATCAGGTGTATGGCACAGTGATTCACAACTTTTAAATTTATAGTTATTATAAAATATTGGCTATATTCTGTGTTCTGTACAACATATCCTTGTAGCTTATTTTATACATAGTAGTTTGTAGTTAATCCCCTACCCCTATGTTGCCCCTCCCCTCTCCCCACTGGTAACACTAATTTGTTCTCTATATCTGTGAGTCTGTTTCTTTTTTCTTATTTTCACTAGTTTGTTGTATTAATAATGCTGCTATGAACATCGGGGTGCATGCATCTTTTTGAATTAGTGTTTTCCTTTTTTTCAGACATATACCCAGGAGTGAAATTGCTGGGTCATATGATAGTCCTATTTTTAGTTTTATGAGAAACATCCATACTGTTTTCCACAGTGGCTGCACTAATTTACATTCCCACCAATGGTGTACCAGGGTTCCCTTTTCTCTACATCCTTGCCAACATTTGTTATCTGCATTTTTTTGATGATAGCCATTCTGACAGGTGTGAGGTGGTATGCCACTGTGGTTTTAATTTGCATTTAGGTATTCTTTTTTAACGACCAGAATCATCAGTTACTTCCTCTTCACCAGTGCCCAACATACCAGGGGAAATTCTATTATATAATCATATTTAATGTAAGGATGTCTTTCTGGAAGCTTGTATCATGTGTTACTCAAAGGAACAGATATAATTAATGAAATAATGAGTTTGATTCCAAAAATCTGGACGCAATTCAAGGGATATTGACTTTCAGAGATATAATGTCTACAACTTTAGTTTTTATGTTGAATAGAACCTTAAAAAGTTAAAGAGGAAAACAGCTTGGCAGCTTCTCAAAAAGTTAAACATAGAATTACCATACCACATAGGAATCCCACTCTTCAGAGTATACACAAAGGAACTGAAAACAAGTACTCCAACAAATACATGTACATGCATGTCCATATCAGCACTATTCCTAATAGCCAAAGGTGGAAACAGCTCAAATGTCCATCAATAGATGAATGGATAAACAAATGTGGTATATAAAAATACAATGGAATATTATCCATCCATAAAAAGGAATGAAGTACTGATACATGCTATGGCAAGGACGAACCTTGAAAGCGTTGTACAAAGAGAAAGAAGCTAGACACAGAGGTCACATATTGTATGATTCCATTTATGTGAAGTAGCCAGAAGAGGTAAATCCATAAAGACAGATGCAAACCGGTGGTTGTCAGGGGCTGGGAATAGGGAGCAGCTGCTTAATAGGTGCAATGTGATAAAAATGTTTCGGAACTAGATAGAGGTGGTGGTTTCACAATATTATATGTGTTCTAAATGTCGCTGAAATGTTCATTTTAAAAAGGTTAAATGTTATGTTGTATTAATTTCATCTCCAAAAAAGAAAAGAAAAGAAAAGAAAACCTTCCAGAAAAATAAGGAATGAAAACTCAAAGTCATTGAAACTTAAATTATAGCTCAGAAAAATATGGACAGGAGGCACTGGACAGTCAGAATTTGATGTAAATGAACATGTGATAATATCAGGAGACAGAGAAGAAAAGTGAGCCCAATAGCAAGTATATTATGAACAAAAATCTTCAATAGAAAGACATAATCAAACAAAAGCAAACCCTCTCTAAAGCAAACTTAGGAAAAGCTCTTTTTAAATGAGTGAAATATAAATCGTAGATATGATTTTAAATTTTATATTATTGAATCAGTTACATAGTAAAAGTCCAAATTTGATTTTTGTGGTAGCTAATAGATAACTCATTTATAGTTTATTAAATTACATAATTATTATCAAATGTGTAGTGTAATTCAGTGAGTTGGAATATGCTCCCTCAATCTATTTCTTCTGAAGCATAGTTGATTTACAATGTTGTGTTTCATGTGTACAGCAAAGTGATTCAGATATATATATGATATTATAAGAATATATAATACATATATTCTTTTTCAGATCCTTTTCCATTATAGGTTATTACAAAATATTAAATATAGTTCCTTGTGCTATACAGTAGATCCTTGCTGTTTATTTTATATATAGTAGTGTGTACCTATTAATCTCACAGTCCTAATTTATTCCTTCCCCTTTTTCCCTCCCTTCATCTTATTTACAGTAGAGTTTTGCTTCATACAGCTTATTTTCAGAGAGTAACGCAAAGGAAATTTTCAGTCTGTCTTTCGTCTGTTGTCCAAAAAAAATAAGCTGAGTAAGTTATGTTTAAATATTTATAGCATGCAAAACAAAGAACTGTATCAGAATAAAAGATGCAGAGCAATTCTTAAATACAAAAAGGGGACTATAAAAGCCCACATGTTGGGTCTGAGTTATAGAGATGGTATGATATAGTTATTTCAAATAATTTTAATGATTAGGGTAAAGCTAATCTGAAAAAAGGAGAAAAACAGTTTGAAAAACTGGAGGCCGTGTTGAGTACAATACAGAAGTATAAGAGAGCAAATGGGAAAAGGAAATGGAAGTGTTCAGGAAGCAATTACTCGCTCTCCCAGGGTTCTGTGAATGATCTAGCAGTAGGTGCCCAGGAGTGGAAAGGGGCCACTGTGAGTGAATAGGACCTGAAGGAAGTAATCAGAAATAAGAATACGAGTATCAGAGGCACAGATACAGAATTGAGAGAGAGGATGACAAAGTTTACAGCCTGAACTTAAAGACATTGCACAATGGGAAAGAAAGCGAAAGCTGAGAATGGAATGAGGGGTCTGCTCACAAATATTATGAAAACTTAAGATGATGGAATACAAGCGCACTGAAGGAGGCAGTAAGGGCGTGTGAGAGAAGCCAGAATGAGGGGCAAAAAGCAGTAGCATTATCAAAAGCATAAATGAATTTTTAGGTTTCGTGTTCAGATGCGTAGACAAGAAAGGTGAATAGGTGCTGCGGTTCAGAATATAAGTCTCAGAAGAAACAATTTTGGAAAACCACAGTCTCATTTTAACTGAAAAATAGAAAATTACTCACGGGCAATCAGGGACATACTGGGGCCAGAGTTTCTGTTCTAGAAGTTTCACAGAGATGCACTTAACAGAAACTAAAACAGAAAAACTTAGAGCCTTTCCCAAACACTGACTCTATATTTGGGAAAATATGAACAAATAGCACCAAGTAAATATTGGGGAGCTAATAACTAATAAAAATTCCATTAGAAATCATTTATTATCACATATCACATTTATAAACAAATGTGAAAATCAAGGAGCATATTTAACTATTTGAATTATACGAGAAACAGTTCTACCACCTTACAACCCCTTCAAAAATATTTATTTATGTTTTACTGTTTTAAATGTCAAATGATATGGTCTTACATACAACCTTGACTCTTTCCAGCTGTGTCCCTAATATTCCTAAGTCTCAGTTTTCCTATCTGTGGAGAGGAGCTAACAACACCTGCATAAATGAATGTCACTTGTCATTAATTTTTTTGTCACTCATCACTAATGGTCATATTGCCAGTATGCCTCAGTCAAATAACATGGAAAGGGAAAAAGGAGGTTATGGCCCAAAACAATTGTGTCTATTTATTGTAGACTTATCATGATAGGAAAGAAAATAACAAGCTCACTTTTTTTTTCTACAGAATTTTTAATTAAATGTTATATTTTTATTAATAACCATATTTTGGCATAAAAGAGGAAAGCTGCACATTAAAAAATGCTTCAAAGAGAAATTAGTCCAGTGTAATTACTCTGAATTGTTGAAATACCAGCATATAAAAGTATATGTGCCCTATTATAAAAACCAGGTGTTTATATAAGATAAAATTGCCTCCTGAAACAATAGGGGACTGGAGTTGAGTTGTACTTTTCAAATATAGAAAAGATTGTTTCTAACTTCTTTCTCCATAGGTACCAAATTTATGCATTTTATAAAAGTGTTTCAAAAAGAAGTTATCAATGCAGTTGTGAACATTTGTATGCGTTTCAGCCACTCTGGATGTATCTTTGGCCCTAAGAAAGAGAATTTAAATATCAATTTAGTATAGAATAATAGATGGAAAAACGCTAACCAAAATAGACGGGAAAAAATTTCCCCCAGAATCTTGAATTTAGCATAGAAATTTCTTCATAGCTTTGAATCTTAGGAAGGATATGTAAAGATGGAACAAGGTCCTGAAAGAGAGAGAAAGTGACTGGCTCAAGAGGCAGGTGGTGGTTTTGACCTTATAAAAGGAGAAGGAAAGACAGGAGCCTCTGAGACAGGCTGAAAGGAACTGAGTGCAGGTGTGAATGCAAATAGTTTATACATAGCAGGTCAGGATTTAAGAAAGGTCATGTTCAGTGGCCTCAATTTTCTTGATTAATTGGGAGGTAAGATTGTCTTTTGAGAGTGGAGCAGGCAGGGGCAAGTGTGGGGGGGGGCTAAAACCGAAAGCAAAACCAAACGAAGCATTAGTCATTGTCACAGATCCAGGACTGGGATTAACCCCAAGAAATGGTAAACTTTCTTTCCCCTTTTACATCTTTGCCCAAAGATGTAAAAGATCACACTCTTGACTAATATTTTTAGTCCTTTAACTGTCTATGTAGATTTCACATGCTTTCTCTCATATACATTCTTCACTTAACTGCTAGAGATACACATAGTTTGTATCTGCTCTGGTGGAAAAACCAATGCATTCATCTCCAGTTCTGCTGTGTTATCAACTATTGCAAAAATTGTTCACCTCAGATTGATAAAAGAGGTCATTCCCAGGGCCCCATATATGCATGAGGCTGTCTCTCAGCAATCACATCATCATGAAACCTTGGTTCCTCCTGAACGTCTTAGTCTCTGAAGATAATATTCTGGGAGAAATGCCTGCAATTTCTACTCTAATTACTGCAGTGCTCCAAAGGAAGCTCTGTTTGAAGGTGAAGTCAATTGCCCTCCTCTTTCAGTTTGCCAGGAAACAACTTAAGGATCTCGTCCCTTCCATTTTTACCAAAAAAAAATTGTCAGATAAAGAGATATTTTAAGTATCCTGCCAACAAAACTTACCTGTTTATTTAGCAATAATAAGCATCTTTTCACACCTCAAACATTGACAAAGATTCTCTTCTTGACCAAACTCTAATCAGGCTCCTCTGAGCTCTATTTCAACTAGGCCTCAACTTTTAGACTTCTCTGTTCATCTCTGCAATGTCCAGTTTTAACAAGAATCCTGCTAAGTCCAAGTTTAGCCAGAATCCCTCATTCTCCATATCTGATAAGCCTCAATATCTAATCTCATCCTTCCCCCTCAGGTGATGTCTGATCATCCTGATGTACCTTCAGCAAGAATCCTGTTAGGTCAGTTTAGCCAGAATTCCCCTTTACTCCTGATGTTTCCTCATAGCAATTTTCCACCCACTGACCCCCACCCTGCTCCTTGACTCTAAATTCCCACTTTTTGTTGTTGTATTTGGAGTTGAGCCAATCTCTCTCCCCCACTGCAAGACCCCATTGCAGTGGTCCCTGCATCTATCACTATAGTCTCCTGAATCAAGTCTGCCTTACCATTCTTTAGTGTCATCAATTTTTTTCTTTAATAATATCAACAGTTTAATGTGGATTTAGAAAGGTGATCCAAGCCTCAGTCCACATAACATAAACTGGACAAACCACAGTGAAGTGTGACCCATAATACTGTGACACCAGGTGAAATAATTGTCTTACTTCTGGACAAGTCCTTTAGGTGGATCCAAGATATTTCTATCAGGTTATGGCTACATTCAAGGCAAACAAGATGTTGAACCCTCCAGGAGAAAAATGTGCCACTTCTACAAGGGAGACCCCTTGAGTCTTTGCTTAATCTTCATGAAGTCCTGGAAGAGCTGTTCAAAACAGCTGATGCAAGAAAGCTTTTGGACTTCAGGGGCTGTAATGTATGTGAAACTATTAAACTTAAATATTATACATATGCGAGGAAGACAGAAGAATATATATCGCCGGAGTCTAACCCATACTGAAAGCACAATTTTATCACCCACCTCCATCTATAGCCAATTCACATGGAAATCAAATTTGTGGGTTGTATAGACTGCAATCATAAAGCCTAGATGGATGGTTAAGAGAAAGGAAATGATGAAGCTGCATGATGTCCTAGAAATAGCTGGGGCTGATTCAAAGCAATGGAAGCTCCATTAGTTAGAGCACAGCTTGTTCTTTACTAACAATCAGCCCACGAAAGACTTGCTGTGACTGGTCTGACACATGTCTGAACCTGGGACTCTGTGGTTTGATAGTGAGCATTGGCTTGAAAGTCATGCATCTCAGAGATCAAGAAAAACCCAACCAAATGGCAACACCCAAGGAGAAGCAAAATGGGGTGCCATAATTGGGTTTAAGCACGTTTGCTAACTCACCTTCCAACCATACTTTTTTTTTTTTTTTTAATTTAGTAATAGAGGAAAATGCAGAAAAAAGCCTGCAGCTCGGAGTCCCTTTGTTTTACCCTAGGCAAAAACAAGTGTAATCTATGATGGAAGTTCTTCCTTTTTCCTTATAAAATAAGATCCTTCTGTCTGTTAATAGTAGACTATCAGTGTCAACTTCTTGATTTTAATAATGTATTATGTTTATGAAAGAGGCTATTGACAGGGAAAACTGGATGGAGGATACACAGAAACTCTTTTCCAACTTCTTAAGAGTCTTGTATAAAGAGGTTTTAAAAACCAACCAAACCAAACAAAAAGATCTTTCTGCATACAAATTTGTCTCAATCTGTCCCCAGTGACCTATTAGTCAGAAAAAGATTATCTACATTATCAGCAGAGGAAGTGGTTTTCTTTCTATCCTCCTTCTAGGAGATTTCCACCTTATTCATTTTCTCAAGATGACATAAAAGAGGTGTGAGGAAAAGTACTGGGCTATGTGGGTGCAGCTTTGGGGCAGAAATGTATTAGGGCTTTTATGTATTTGTCACCTGTGGGGAAACAAAGTTCACAAAGCCCATGGTTTATGAGGAGGTGGCACAGCTGGGCCCGGACTGAGCACAAAATATATGTCCCATACCAGGGACTGGCATCCCTCTCCAGGGTCAAGGAGAGAGGGAAGGCCAACCTGTCAGCCCTTCTACCTTATTCATTTATGTCCCTGTCCTCCCCACAACACCCCCACTCAACCTCCCCAGCTAGACAAAACCAGCCCAGGACTCAGTGTCTTACCCCATTGCCCAGAGACTGGCAAGAAAGTGTCCTTCTCTGATTGGGTAATGCAGACCCATTAGGCTCCTGTGGAGCTCAGTACTCCAGCCCCACCCCATGGCCAAGCCCTTCTCCAATTTCCTACCAGGCCAAAGCAAGGTCTTGTTATTAGTCAGGGTCTAGCTGCACATTTTATTTTTTTTAATTTGGCCTGTCTTGTCTGTGATTACCGCATTTGAAAGGACTGTACCCCAGCTACTTGGATCACCTGGTACACATGATCAGTTCATCAAAGTATGTAGAAGAAAGCATTAACACTGTGCTGGTTAGCTGGCTATGTGGTTTGGCCAATGTAGACACTGGTCCTGAGTCTCCAGGAATATGCAAGAGAGATTAATGGTAGAATTAGGGGTCTTCATCTCCATATGCATCTGACTCCCACAATATTTTTACTGCTTAGTTACCATGTGTGGCTGGTGTGGGTTAGATCTCAGAAAGGCCATGACTAAAGCATTGGAAGAGAGTATCAGGAAGCACACTGACCAAGCCAGTTCTTCACTGTGATCATGGTATTGAAAAGTGTTGGGTGAGTATGACGAATATAAACCAGAAATGATACAAGATGTGAGAAGACAGAAGGAGGCAACAGATAAGAAACAGAAGGGAGATGTAGACTTAAAGTTGAACCATATAAAGTAGCCATTTGTGTAGGTCAAAAACAGAATATCAGCAATTTCAGTGTTCAGCCTAATAAAAAGAGGCTTGGTATGGTCTCAATTATGATTTACTTCAAGAAATAAATAAGCTATGTCATGTCATTGATAAGCTCATTTATTTTGTCATTCATTTAACAATGATTTATTGAGCTTCTACTATGTTGCATGTAACATTCCAGGTGCTGGGATTCAACAGTAAGCAGGACATCCAAATATCTCTGCCCTCACAGAGATGACATTCTGGTAAAGAAAGACATGCAATAAATAAATTATACATATACGTATACATACACACTGAAAAGCATTAAATATACAATATGGTATGTTGGTAATATATATGTACACATATGTATGGTTAGGCCACTCAAGATGGCTGCTCTCTTGCTCTCTGTACATCCCCTGCTTGACCAATGCCTGCCTCACCTACACCCTACTCACCTAACTGACCTTCCTACATACTTGCCCCAGGCCCCAGCTAGTGATTGTTCTTATCAAAGGGGCGGTAAGGGCAGTGCCCCTCTGCTGGTTTCCCTGGTAACCGATGAGCCAACCTGATGTCAATTCCCCTATAACTGGCAATCTCCCCTCCCCTCGGAAGTGAAGACTGCCTTGTACTGCCCACCATCTGCTGCACATGGTGAGTGTCGCTCCAGGACCTTACTTCAGACGTGTAAGATCCCTTTATCCATTAAACCATTGATGTCTTTGTTGCTGACTCTGGGCTCTTTCTTTGGTCTTGAAGCTGGGCAAGCAGAGGCCTTGTAGGTCTGTGGGTTGCAGCGCAACAATATAATATTACTATCTATCATAGAATTTCTTTTTTTTTTTTTTGCGGTACGCAGGCCTCTCACTGTTGTGGCCTCTCCCATTGCGGAGCACAGGCTCCGGACACGCAGGCTCAGTGGCCATGGCTCACGGGCCCAGCTGCTCTGCGGCATGTGGGATCTTCCCAGAACAGGGCACAAACCCGTGTCCCCTGCATCGGCAGGTGGACTCTCAACCACTGTGCCACCAGGAAGCCCTTATAGCATTATTATCTAATATAAATCTAACATTTTATATAGCATACATATGTATATGTACATATATTTTTGTATATATAAAAAAATATATATATGCACAGATAGTAAAATGTACTATAAAGAAAAATAAATAGGAAAGGAAGATACAGAGTGACAGGAGGTTATACAACTGTATGCAATTGTAAATAAGGTGATTAAGAAAGGCTTTATTGATAAGTTGACCTCTGAGCAAAGATCTAAAGGAGATAATAGAGTAAACAATGAGGATGTTTGGAAGAAGAACTTCCAGGAAGAGGGAACAGCAAAAACACTAGGTGACTCCAGTGCAATGAGCAAAGGGGAGAGTAATAGGAAGTGAGTTCAAAGAAGTCAAGGAAGCCTATCCTGTGGGGCACTGTAAAGATTTTGTTGCTCCGAGGGACAAGGGAGTCATTGGAGGGTTTTGAGCAGAAGAGAACTATGCTCTGACTTACATTTTTAAAGAATTCTGGCTATTCTGTTGAAGAGACTCTTTAGGAGCAAGGGTGGGAGCAGAAAGAGGAGTTAGAAACTGTTATGGTGACTGAGGGGAGGGAGTGAGTGGTGGTGATGGAGATGGTGAGGAGTGGTCAGGCTCGAGGCGTATTTTGAGGGTGGAATGAATAGTGTTTGCTGTAAGATTGGACATGGAATGTGGGAGGAAAGAGGGTCAAAGAAGACTGAAGATTTTTGTCGGAACAACTGAAAGTAATGCCGAAAGTCAGCCTCTGTGCCCTGGTGCTGAATCAAATCTTGGAGACAAAGTTTGGGGTGAAGTAGAAAGAATAGCTTTATTGCTTTGCCAGGGAAAGGGGGACACAGTGGGCTCATGCCCCTCAAAACTATGTGTCCCAACCTAGGAGTATTTGATGAGAAGGTTTTTTTTAGTTTTTTGGGGTTTTTTTGGCTCCGTTGGGTCTTTGTTGCTGCATGCGGCTTTCTCTAGTTGCGGCGAGTGGGGGCTACTCTTCGTTGCAGTGGCATGGGTTTCTCATTGCGGTGGCTTCTCTTGTTGTGGAGCATGGGCTCTAGGCATGTGGGCTCCAGTAGTTGTGGCACGTGGGCTCTAGAGAGCAGGCTCAGTAATTGTGGTGCCCTGGTTTAATTGCTTCATGGCATGTGGGATCTTCCCGGACCAGGGATCGAACCCGTGTCCCCTGCATTGGCAGTCAGGTTCTTAACCACTGCACCACCAGGGAAGTCCCTGATGAGGAGTTTTATAGCAGTGGTGCAAGGGTGGGGTTGCTGATAAATTAAGGGTGTGATGCAGCCTGTATTCCTTTAATCTGGCCTCAGTGGTCTCCTGCGGAGTTTCTGTGGTTCTCAAGGTTATAAAACTCAGCAGGACATTCTCTCTGGAATGAAGAATGCTTCATCAAGTAGTTAACATCTTCCATTTGTTGGGGGTTTTAGCTCTGCAGAAGAGCTCGAAGATATTGTTATGTGTATCCCTTGAGGCAGGACGAAGATCCTGTCCCAAGGCTGCACTATTGTTTCTTAACTGCTCTTCCCTTGTCTCTGCATCCCCTCCTTC